>NC_091960.1:23092316-23454191 GCF_031021105.1 Erythrolamprus reginae | reverse complement strand
ATACTTATTTAATCAAATGTATTTATTTAATCAAATTTATAGGTTGCCCTTCTCCACTGGACTCATATATAATAATATTCAAATAATATGTTCTGTTCTCTATCTCTGGAACCCTGCAAATACAAGAACGCTCATTATAAGAGACTTAGTTAAGTCTTCAATATTTAATCATTTGAATCTTGGAAAGGAAGCATTCATCAGGACAATTCTATACAGGCTGCATGATGTACTATTGATCCACAGGACAGTCTTGCCAATTGTTCATTTTATTTATATTAAAATATATATTTTATTAGAGAGAGAAAAAACACACAAGACAGAAACACAGAGTGCATATCCATAGACCCCCTCATCTTGCAAGTGTGAACGTTGGTTATGGTGTTTGTAAAGCCAGATTCTTAACAGCCACATTGATCTGAGACATCTCCATCAAAGGCAAACAGGTGGGTTCTCTACAACCAACAATATCCTTTTCACAGTTTAGTTATCAGAAACAGTTCAGTAGAGATGGGGGGGGGGGAGAGCTCCTTGCCCTCCTATCTCTCCCTATCACACTTTGCTCTTGATTGAAGCTGGAGAGCGATCCTATATATGTTTTTTTAACCATCACAAGCTTTTCATCTGCAGTTTCCAGAGCCTGGATTTTTGCAGTTCCAAATACAAACCCTCCTTTGATTTAATCCAGAGAGAGGCAGGATCTTTTTCAAAAAGGTTGACACAGGAGCATTTTATTTTATTTTTTAAAGAATTCACATTACTTTCCCATTACAGGAAAGATTGTGGTTTCACACAAAAAGATCCAGCTTGTGCTTACTGCTCTGTGATGTGAAAGAATTAAAAGAGACAATTAAAAAAAGAAGATACAAATAGGCAGGAGAGAGATGGACCACTGCAACCATTCACAAGGATACACAATATAACACAATATTGACCTCAAACATAATCTCTGTTTGGCAGAACTCTGCACAAATAATGATTGCAATGAGAAGGATGGGTGAGCAGCTATGCTGGATAGCTTTCAATATTTAGAGAGTATTGTCAGTGGACAATTTATACTGAGTAAAGTTCAGATAACACAATGGTCTTTTTTTGTCTACAAAGGAATGTGGCTTCACAGAACCATCAGAATGAAGTTCTGGTCCATTTAAAACCAAGATAAATGTGTGCCTGCTGCAGCCTTTCATAATTTGGTATCTTCCAGATGTGCCAGGGTCTCACTGCCCAACATCCCAAATTCCAGCGTGGCTAGAAACCTGGGGACCTGTAGTCCCAACAGGGTCGAAGGGCATTTAGCTTGTGGAAGGTCAATCTCCAAAAAAGGGTCCCAATGGGATGAGAGATGGAATGACATAACCAAGGAGACTGAGAAACGGGAGTTAATTTATGCTGTGAACAGTTTTGATTCAAATTCTCCAGGTTCCCCGTTGAAAGGGGAAAAGTGCAGACCAAAGGTTCACCCAGTGTCAGTGGACACAGAAATTGGGAGTTTCAAATACGGTGTGATTGAAAACGGTGCTTTTCTACTCTGTTAGATGGAAGACATTTATTAAGTAACTTAGAGCAGTGTTTCCCAACCATGGCAACTTGAAGATATTTGGACTTCAACTCCCAGAATTCCCCAGCCAGCGAATGCTGGCTGGGGAATTCTGGGAGTTGAAGTCCAGATATCTTCAAGTTGCCAAGGTTGGGAAACACTGACTTAGAGGACCTAAGTCATATCAGCTTTATACTTAAACAGGAATCATATTTAATAAGATAGCATCAGCAACAGCAATTATTCTCCCTAATGCCTACTTGGAACAATATGCAAACGGCAGATGAGCCGCAATGTTTAATAAGTAATCAGAAGTTGGACAACTGCAACATGAAAACAAATCTGCTTGACAAATGACTTTCCTCACCTAAATTCACATGTCCGTTCCTAAAAAAAGGTGACCTACCAAAGAAGTTCCTCCTTCCGCTTATTCTTGCACTTACTTCCCAAATTTGAAACCCAGTTTGGATAGTCCAAGCTGGTTTCTCTTCTGCCTACCCTCCTCTCTGTTTGTGATCCAGTGTCTGTTTTTCCAGCTGTGAATCACAAGACTCTCCAAAGTACGGACCCAACCACTTGTTTTTTTCCCCAGGAATCAACATTTAGCACTCCATCTTAAAATGCCCATTAAATAGCCACTTCAATAGCTTCTATGAGTTTGTTCCGTGTATCTTTTTACACCTTTGTTGGATCCACAAGTTCACTTTGCGCCCATCTTCAAGTCCTGGCTTTCCCCTGGGCAGTAGAATACTGTGGCAAAAACTTGGGAAGCCCCCTGGGAAGAATCCTGAGGCCCAGCCTCTTTCTTCCATGGTAAGGAATCATATTGGAGGCTTCCATGTGAAGAGACCCTTTGAGAGAAACCTGCTTACTCTCAAGGAAACCTCCATGGAACCTAACACCTCAAATGGCTGTTTTTGCTAGACGTACTGTTTTTTAGAAGCACTGCTACTTGGGCGGCTGGACTGTTTTTCTGGAGCGAGATGGATTTCTGAAGCGCCCGTTGCAAAGAGATCAGGAGGACCAATCTGGTTTTGCAAGGCCAGGGTTTCTTCTGTGTTGTAGTTGGCCCAGTTCTGCTCACTGGAGAGCTTGTTGTATCCCAGGTAGGGTGGAGCATGCCTGTCTGACATGGGGAGGTAGAAATAGGGTTTATCTGGCGGGTAAGGCCCCGTTGGCATTTTACCAATGCTGTTGGCATCGAAGGGTAGAGGCGGAGCAGAAGATGGGGAGCAGCAGTCACTGTCCTTAACCCTTTTGACCAGGTGCTTGCAAAAGAGATGGAGAAGCTCCAGAATGTTGAGGACAAGGGAAATCAAGCCCATTACCAGCATGAAAATGATGAAGATGGTTTTTTCGGTGGGACGGGACATAAAACAGTCCACGTGGTGTGGGCATGGAGAACCTTGGCACACATAGTTTGCATGCATGACAAAGCCATACAGGTACCACTGTCCAAGCAGAAAGCCTGCCTCAAAGATGGTCTTGAAGATCACGCTGACGACATAGGTCCACATCAGAGGCCCACGGATTTTAATTCGGCCATCTTCAGCCACGCAGATCTTGGCCATCTTCTTCTCCACTGCCATCAACATCGCTGCCGCCTTGTAATCTTTGTCTTGCAATGCCCGGAGTTCGCTCTCCCGTTCCTTTAGTTTCTCCTCTTGTCGGGAGAGGTAGATGATATGGCCCAGATAGACCAAAGTTGGGGTGCTGACAAAGAGGAATTGCAGCACCCAGTAACGGATGTGGGAAATAGGGAAGGCATTGTCATAGCAAACGTTGGTGCAGCCAGGTTGCTTGGTATTGCACACAAAATCGGACTGCTCATCCCCCCAAACGGACTCCCCAGCTAGACCCAGGATCAAGATTCGGAAGATGAACAGGACCGTCAACCAGATCTTGCCGAAGACTGTTGAATGCTCCTGCACCTGGTCCAGTAACTTCTCCAGGAAGCCCCAGTCGCCCATCCTGTGCTGAGGACAGTAAAGAAGTAGAGAAGGAATTAACAAGGGATCTATCATCATTTCATAAGAGGTTCCCACCACCATTTAAGATCTAGGTGAGCAAACATCCTGAATTGAGTATTACACTGGCTCCTAGGAGGCCTTCAAGATCTCCAAAGGAAGACAAGGCTATTGAATTAGGACATAATTCACTCCAGCCAATTGCTGTGAAAACCCATTCCCTTCCCAACAGAGATGGGCCCATACAATATCCTCAGTCCATCCAAATTGTGGTGTTTGCACACTATTCTTAATTTAGTTATTGAGGAAACCCTAATCTAAATTACACTAGTAAACTGCAAAGCCACAAAAAATACCCTATTTTTCAGAATATAACACACCTCCCCCCCAAAAAAGAGGCTGAAAATTTGGGTGTGACATACTCCAAAGGAAGCTTTTTTTTTTAAGCTTGTCCCCCAGCCCTAATCAGGTGCTAAGGATCTTCCCAGCTTGCAGGCTTGTTTTCATTCATACCTTCTCTGAAGAAGTTTTTTTTTCTAGCCCTAAGTCTTTGCAGGGTTGTTTTCATTGCTACTCCTTGCAAAGATGATTTTTAAAAAAAAACCAAACCAGGGGATAAAATAATACGCTAAAGCTTACCAGACTAAAGATGCAAGCTAGATAAATATTTGGTAGGTAGATTCCTTACCCCCACCCTATTTTCCTCCCCCAAAACTAAGGGGGTGTTTTATACTCTGGAAAATACAATAACTGTGGTTAAGACTAGTATCCTATACAAATACTGTACAGATGCATACACTTGCAATTAATTTAAATTGAGGTGTTGTGGGAACACAGAATATAGGTGAACATAATTTGAGGATGCGGTTAGAGTTTAAAACTATACTGATAGTTTACCTAGCAACAGGGAAAGTGATGACACAGAAGAGTGTTTTTGTGCATCTGTGTTTAGGTCAAAAATGATTTGAATGACTTCCCTACCGTATTTTAAAAACACAACACATGCATACTTGTCATAAACTCTTAACTCTATTGGGCTTAAAAGAAGAAATGCTTTTCTCAACAGTCGTGCAGAAAACTAAATATGTAGATGGGAATGATAGAAAGGATATTGTTTTTTAAAAAAACAACAACAGAGGTACATAAGGGATTGTCACAGAGAAGGAAGGGAGGTTCACCTATTCTATAAAATATCTGAGTGCAGGACAAGAAGCAACGGGTGGAAGATCATTAAAAGAGAGGTCCAACCAGGAACTAAGGAGAAATGTCTTGACAGTGAGTCCAATTAACCAGTAGAATGACTTGACTGTAGAAATTGTGGGTGCTCCATCACTGAAGAGTTTCAAGAAGAGACGGGATAATCGTTTGTCAGGAATGCTTGGACATGGAGTTTTTATTTATTTTATTTATTTATTTATTTTGTCCAATACAAATTGAAAGTTAAGGAGAATAAAAACGTGTACAGTAGTAGTAAATATCAGGGAAGGGATAGAAGAAGAGATATGAGAATAGAATACATCAACGAAGAGTACAGAAAGGATATATGGATGGGAGAAAAGATATATAAAATATAGGAGAGACAATTGGACAGGGGACGGAAGGCACATTGTACTAGAAGAACTTCAAGATCCATTCCAACCAGTGAAGGACTACCAAACTTTTTACTACCACACTGTGGGCCTGGCTTATGCAGGAAGCCTCGCATTTTCCTTCAACATCTTTCAGTGCAAATTGGGTGCTCTGGGGTAGAGTTCCATTTTTGCTACCCCATTGTGTGTCCCCCCACCAATCCGGGCAGTAGCCCACCCCTGATTCCAACCCTAATATTTTATGTTCCAAGTCAAGCAGAAGCACTCAGGAGAAGTCCTTTAACAACACTACAGTCAGAGTGGGATTCAGCAAGGTCTGAGCAGTTCTGGTGAACCAATAGCAAACATTTTGAGTAGTTCTGGAGAACTGGTAAATATCACCTCTGTCTGGCCCTGCCCCATCTATTCTCTGCCTCCCAGCTGATCACAAGGAAATTGGGATTTTGAAGTATCCTTCCCCTGCAGTGGGGGAGGGAATGGGGATTTTGCAGTATCCTTCCCCTGGAGTGGGGGGATGGGGATTTTGCAGTACCCTTCCCCTGGAGTGTGGTATCCTTCCCCTGGAGTGGGTGGTGGTGGTGATTTTGTGGTATCCTTCCCCTGGAGTGGGAAGGGAATGGGGATTTTTCAGTATCCTTCCCCTGCAGTGGGGAGGGAATAGGAATTTTGCAGTATCCTTCCCCTGGAATGGGCTGGGAATGGGGATTTTGCAGTATCCTTCCCCTGGAGTAGAAAGGGAATGGGGATTTTGCAGTATCCTTCCCTGGTCAGGTCCACCAAGCCACACCCAAAGAACCGGCATTAAAAAAATTGGATCCCACCACTGACTACAGTGGTTGGCTCAGTAATGGGTTTCTGGTTACCCAGTCCAGTGCACAGTTCTGGTAGGAAATTCCAGGATGCAAACACATCTGTGCGTCCCCAATGCACGCACATATGCCCCCACATCAGATTTGGCTTCTGTGCATGCATAACAAGTGAACTCTTGTATGAGGATGCTCGCCCGAGTGAGATATTGGCGATTTTGGTGCAGAAGCAAAAATATTGGCAAAAATTGCTAAAAATCTTGCTCTTGTGCCCATCCTCACATGGGAATTCACTTGCTGCACATGCACAGAAGCCAAATTTTGCGCCGATGGGCACACGCACGCTCACCAGATGGCACACACCCATTACGCCCTCAGAGGGTGCATCAGTAGTGCCAAAGATGAGCGGCCCTTCACTAGGTTGGCCATGACCTAATTTCTGAACAGGAGCATCTGCAAACAGCTTCAGGCAAACCACTTCACAGCAGTCTGTCAACAGGAAAGTGTTTCCCTGTTCTGGTACTAGATGCGTCAGGCCTGAACCCTCTTATTCTCCTGTGATTTCGGCCAACCAATTGTTGGAGTATAACCAGATAGGACAGCTGGATCCAGCCTTGCTCCACTTGGCCTCCTCTAAAGGTGACCTTTTATTGACTTTTAAAAAAATTAAAATATGAGTTACAATAATATGAGACAAACGTATAGTATAAAGCTATAGAAAAGAAAAAGAATGAAGGAAGGTACAAAACAAGTGAACAAAAAAGAGAGTACATAGAGAAAAAAGAAAAGAAAAATGTATTAAAAAGTGGCTTCCAATCCTCCCTCCCCCGCCCCAGTGCTTACAGATTAATTTATTGTCTTCCCATTTTCTGCCCTTCCTAATCATCAAATCCATTAGCCACTTGGGTTTTTTACCTACATATAGGACTTTACTTTTCTCTACATTGAATTCCATTTTGTTAAATAGGGCCTAGAGTAGACACTAGGTAGGGTAAGGCAAAGGGGGGGGGGAAATGAATGTACAGTATATATATATGAATATATATATAAACTGGGTGAAGCCAGGTATCTTGGAATCTTTGTGGATAACCAGCTAAACATGAGCCAACAGAGTGCAGCAGCAGCCAAAAAAGCCAATACAATCCTTAGTTGCATTAACAGAGAGATACAATCAACATGAAGGCAGGTACTAATTCTATTCTATAAAGCCTTAGTAAGACCACATCTGGAGTACTGCGTCCAGAAAAAAGTGCAGAGAAGAGCAACCAGGATGATTAGTGGGCTGGAGACTAAAACATACAATGAACAAATGCAGGAACTGGGCATGTCTAATTTAATGAAAAGAAGGACCAGGGGAGACATAGCAGTGTTCCAATATCTCAGGGGTTGCCATAAAGAAGAGGGAGTCAACCTATTCTCCAAAGCACCTGAGAGTTGAAAAAGAAGTAATGGGTGGAAATTAAACAAGGAGAGAAGTAACTTAGAACTAGGGAGAAATTTCCTGACAGAAAATTGATCAGTAGAAAAACTTGCCTCCGGAAGTTGTGCATGCTCCAACACTGAAAGTTTTAAAGATGTTGGATAACCATTTGTCTGAAGCGGGTGTAGGGTTTCCTGCTTCAGTGAGAGGTTGGACTAGATGACCTATAACAGGGGTTCCCAAACCTGGCAACTTTAAGACTTGTGGACTTCAACTCCCAGAATTCTAGGAGTTGAAGTCCACAAGTCTTAAAGTTGCCAAGTTTGAAGACCTCTGACCTATAAGGTCCCTTCCAACTCTGTTAATCTATATCTTAGTGCTTGAGTTGTTTCCATATATTGATGTTTGTTTATGTTAAAAAATGACCAGCCTTCTTTAAATAATCAACAATATTTTTTACTTTTCTTTTTCTATTCTCAAGGATCTCTCGATATGAATTACAATTTAGGATGGCAATATTACATAACCAGGGTTTTGTTTTTTTGTTTTTTTAAAAATCTAAGTTGAGTACAACATTGAAAAAGAACTGCTACATCGTGTCGGAAGTGCGCGCTTTGTGTGTGCACACCCCTATCATGTGCATGTGCAGAGAGTTGTTTCCAAGTCGCTTTCAGGAAATGGCGAATGGAGGTCTGGTTTGGGGGTGTGGCCAGCCAGCCATTGGTGCTGATTCAGCAAGCGGGGGGCAAATTCCCGCCTCCGGTACGGGCGAACTGGTCCAAATGGGCAACAATCCACCAATGGTATATATGTCTGTGTACACAGACACACATACTTCCTTCTCAGCCCTATGCATGATCTGTGTAGGGGGCCTGGCAGTTTGAGGGTCCTGAGCTGAACCTCAGGTGTTCCTAGCACTGTACTTTTCTGAATGTCTGAATCTAGTGCTGATGTCATTCCTGGTATCTGTTGGATTCCCGGCTTAGGAGTCACAGCCTACCGACATTGGGACCACTTTAGCCTTAACTTTTCACATCCTTCCTAGTGCCTCCTTTAAAACCTGGTCCTTCTCCAGCTTCTCACAATTCCTTTTTACCTGGTGCTGAGGTTGCTTGGCACCTCTACGCCGATCCCCACTGCTGTCGTGTGGTTCTTGTCTACTAATCCCATTAGCAATAACAATATCACCTAGATTTATATACCATTTCATGGTGCTTTTACAGCCTTCCTAAGCAGTTTACAGAATCAGCATATCACCCCCAACAATCTGGGTCTTCATTTTACCCACCTCGGCAGGATGGAAGGCTGAGTCAACTTTGAGCCAGTGGTGAGATTTGAACTGCTGAACTACAGCTAGCAGTTAGCTGAAGTAGCCTGAAGTTGCTGCGCCACCCCGGTTCACCTTAATTGATTGAACACATATGCAGGAGAAAGGGGGGGGGGAGAGAGAGATGGAGAGAGCGAGGGAGAGGGAGAGAGAGAGAGGAAAGGAGGGAGAGGGAGGGAGGGAGGGATAAATAACAATATCAGAGTTGGAAGGAATCTGCTGATCTTTCTGATTGAAAATCTCTATGTCTTAGCCACTGAGCCACCTAGGGAGGGAGGGGGAGGGAAGGAAGGGGAGGGAGGGAGAGAGAGAGAGAGAGAGAGAGAGAGACTCTAGCATCCATCAAAATGTTACTTTACATGACATCACCAATATCAAAGTAGAAAGTGCTGAGATCTGTGAAGGAGAGAGAGAGAGAGAGAGAGAGAGAGAGAGAGAGAGAGAGAGAGAGAGAGAGAGAGAGAGAGAGAGAGAGAGAGAGAGGAGAGAGAGAGAGAGAGAGAGAGAGAGAGAGAGAGAGAGAGAGAGAGAGAGAGAGAGAGAGAGAGAGAGAGACTCTGCAGGAACTTCCAAAGTGAGTAAAGCAGGTGAGTAACTAGAGAACAACCCCATCCATCAGCCCTGGCTGTAGAAGTCCAACTGTGAATCCAGAACCAGCTTCCAAAATTCCAAATGGGTACTAATTCACCCCCATAACTTAATGTGCCCCTTTACTGGATCATCTTTAGGCACAGAGCATCCAATAAATGCTGAGTTTTGAAAGCCGTGCCAAAAGAAAACACAGAATAAGGCAAAATTCCATGTATGGGTCTCAGGCACTCCGAGTACAAATTCTATCACGACCCTCTAACTTTGTCAGCTTCAACTTGATATAGGAGAATTACATCTTTTGAAGAAAACAGTACAGACTGCAAAATGGCTCACATTTCCAAAGGAAATTCTGGAAACCAAAAGCTGTTCCTTTGCTCTATCTTCCGGAAGGGTTCTATAAATATCTTTCTTTTTTCAGAAATGGTTGCGTTTACAGTTCGCTTACAATAAGAGAAACATTTAGGTGCTGCAAGGCTGTCACTTTTGCCGAGAACAGTCAAACAAAACTGGCCTTCTGAAATTAGAAGTAGCATTAACTCTGGAGTTAAAAAAAAGAATGTGCCTCTGTACGTGATCAGGAATAATAATAATAATAATAATAATAATAATAATAATAATAACAACAACAACAACAAAGATTTTAAAGCAATCAGTGATTGTAAAAATCTCCTTTCAAATAAAGTTGCATGTTACCTAACTTAAATATGTATGTATATGTGTGTGTATACACACACATTTGAACAGCAGCAGTTCATCAAACCAAATAGCTTGTTCTTCCCTATAAAGTACAGTGGTTGGAATTGGGCATGTCTGATTTGATGAAAAGAAAGTGTAAGGGAAGACATGATGGCAGTGTTCCAATATCTCAGGGGCTGCCACAAAGAAATGGGAGTCAATCTATTCTCCAAAACACCCGAAGGTAGAACAAGAAGCAATGGATGGAAACTAAACAAGGAGAGGAGCAACTTAGAGCTAAGGAGAAATTTATTGACAGTTAGAACAATTAGTAAAGTGGAACAGTTTGCCTCCAGAAGTTGTGAATGCTCCAACAGTTTTAAGATGTTGGATAACCATTTGCCTGAAGTAGTGTAGGGTTTCCTGACTAAGCTGGGGATTGGACTAGTAGACCTCCGTGGTCTATTCCAACTCTGTTATATTTCACTGTTACTGTTCCTTGTTTTCTTGCTTTGCTACAGCCCTGTCTATATCTCCCATTTTTAAAAATAATAATAATAAAAAAATACAGAAGCAGGATTCAAATCTCCAACTGCCCAAACATTGCTTCATTTGGCATTGAAAGGATTAGCTTTTAAAATCTCCCACCGAGAAAAGAAGAGAGTCATGATAATCTAAGGGATAGTAAAAAACCAAATCTGGTAATTTATGTCTTTCAATAATGCCCAGGACTTACAAAGCGTTAGTGCCTGAGGGTGCCAATTGCTTTGGTAAAAATAGGAATAAACAATAAAAACTATATCCTGGGGTTTTGTTTTGTTTTTAAAATTTTCCTCTGCTTTTAAAAAAGGCTTCCCTGTAGACAAGCTTTTCCTAACAAAAGTGATAAAATAGCCATTGGCTGTCTAACACATCTGTACAACCAGGAGGCAGAAGACAGTTGGAAGTATTAGCATCCTGAATCAATTTGTTGGGTTTTGATGATCCTAGCTGTACTTGGGCTAGGAAAAAAATCAGGAACTCCATGCTTGGTCTTAAGAGAATTCCTCTGAGCATGAGTACCAGCTGTTCTCTCATAAGTCTATGAGGACTAGTAACTTCCTTTTAAAGATCCAGCAAGCTGAGCATGGAGTCTGTTGAGATAGAGACCAGAAAAAGGTACGGAGAAAGGCAACTAAGATGATTAAAGGCTTGGAGACTAAAACATATGAAAAAATGATTGCGGGGATTGGGTTGTGGCCAGGGGTGGGCTGGATGGGGAGTTGGAATGCAGTGGGGTAGCAAAAATGGAGCTCCACCCCAGAGCCCCCAATTTGCACTGAAAGATGTTGAAAGAAAATGCAGGGCATCCTGCATAAGCCACGCCCACAGTGTGGTAGTAAAAGATTTGGTAGCCCTTTACTGGTTGTGGCTAGCCTGGAGAAAAGAAGGACTAGGGGGAGACATGATAGCAATAATCCAGTATCTGAAGGGCTGTCACAAAGAAGAGGGAGTCAACTTATTTTCCAAAGCACCAGAAAACAAAACAAGAAGCAATGGATGGAAATCTAGGAGAGAAGCAATTTGAAATGAAAGAGAAATATTCTAACAGTGAGAACAATTAATCAGTGGGACAGTTTTGCCTTTAGAAGTGGTGAGTGCTTCCATCACGGGAGGCTTAAAAAAAAAGGCTGGACAGCCACTTGTCTGAAATGGTATAGGATGCTTGAGAAGGGGATTCTGATTTAGAGAAAATTAAACACCTAGGCTTGCTATAAAGCAGGGGTCCCCAGACTTGGCAACTTTAAGACTTGTGGATTTCAATTCCCACAATTCTGCTGCTGCTATGATGACTCTTTAGGAAATGAAAAACTTTCTCTGTTCTCTCTTCTGTGGCTATGTTCACCCAACATGCTGAACCAGTTTTATCTTAACCAGTTTAGGGGGAAACACTGCATAAGGCCTTGAGTTGTTAGCTACCCCAGTGGACTAGGTTCCCATAAGATTGGGTTCACCCTAACTTCTTAGACACCTACCTATAGATTCCCTTAACTAGAGGTCTTCATACTTGGCAACTTTAAAACTTGTGGACTTCAACTCCCAGAATTCTGGGAGGTTCTGAGAATACTGGGAGTTGAAGTCCACAAGTCTTAAAGTTGCCAAGTTTTAAAAAAATACCCCAAATCTTTACCTTTAAATCTCAAAATGGAACAAAGACAGTGGTGCCAAGGTGAAATAGCTTTGAAGCAAACAAAGGTGAAAATTAGATTTACAATTATTTCCTTAAATCATAGCACCGCCTCCAAGACTTTCAAGTTTAGGGACATTTAACAAAATTTGAAGATAGTCTTACTCACCAACAATCAAGGGGATTTTCCTGACTTAAAAGTCCTCATTTAGGAGTTTTTGTCTCCTAATTTTCTTGGTATCAGCTGGGTTCCTGAAGAGAAACTGCAGAGGAGCTCAGATCCAGGATGGGAATATAACAAATGCTGCTGGAATTCCGGGCACTTGCAGACTGTTATGAAGAGCAAAGAAGGGGAAAGTTTATTATAATAACCCTTGGATGAGTTAACAGAAGGGGAGGAGTTAGAGGAAACGAGTCAGGGAAGAGGAGGAGGAAGGGCTTGGACTAGCAGAGCAGCTGTTGAATATTCTGGGGTTTTTTTTTCACCCACAGCTGATTGGACATATGGAAAGAAGGAATAGCTAAAGATGACTTCACTTGCCTCCTGGCTGAAAGGACTTAACACAGCAACTCACCTCGCACAGGTTGTGTTCACACAACCCATGGAAGCAGGTCCATTAAAGATGCAGAAGTAAATTTGCATATCATTCTAACGTTTCTTCAACCGTGGCACCTTTAAGAGGGGGGGATTTCAACTCCCAGAATTCCCCAGCCAGTTGAAATCCATCCATCTTAAAAGTACTGAGTTTAAAAACAACAACAACAATATATTGCTTTAGAATTTGTTTGAGGATAGGGATCCTCAAACTTGGCAACTTTAAGACTTGTGGACTTTAACTCCCGGTATTTTCAGAACTTCCCAGAATTCTGGGAGTTGAAGTCCACAAGTCTTAAAGTTGCCAAGTTTGAAGACCTCTATAGGTAAGTGTTTAGGAACGTATGGAATCTATAGGTAGGTGTCTGGTGAACCCAGTCTTTTGTGAACCAATCCACTGGGGTAGCTTGCAACTCATGCAGAGTTCCCCCCTAAACTGGTTAAGATAAAACCCAGATCAGCATGTTGGGTGAACATAGCCACAGAAGGGAGAGCAGAGAAAGCTTTTGATTTCCTAAAAAGTTGTAATAGCAGCAGCAGGATTGTGGGGCGGTGGGAGAATAATTGTCCGGAGCCTGGCTGAAGAAAAAGGAAGTAGAGGAAAACAGCAGAGACTGAAATAACAATTGGGGCCTCGGTTGCCGCAGCAATGCAGGCCAAGAGCAATAGAAGGGAAATCCTGCACGGGAAGAATTCACTAGCACCTTGCAAAGCGTGGGAATCAGGAGCAGGAAAATGTGTGCATGTGTGTGTGTGTGTTGGATGTATAATGTGTTTGTGTTCGGGCAGGGAATCCCTGCAATCTTTGGGGAAGAGAGTGAGGAATTCCAAGCAGAAAAAAATCAATATAAAATCATCTATAACATTGACAATCTGCATGCAGAAGCAGCCGCCTGATAGGAGAAATGGCCCAATAAGGAGAAAAGTGGCCTTCTTAAGTTTGAAAATGGACTCTCAGAAGGTCGGCAGTTCAGCACTTCAAATCCTTAGCACCAGTAAAAGAGTGAGCTCCGGTTACTTGTCCCAGCTTCTGTCAACTCAGCAGTTCGAAAGCACATAAAAAATGCAAGTAGAAATTATCTATAGCTGATAAAGTAACAATAGACCGAAGATAAGAACCAACTAAGGACAATATAAAACTTACCGGTGCATAAAATGGAAAATAACATTGAAACACATTTAATTTATTAATTGATAGTTAGACAATCGAGGAATATCTATAAGTATTTAGGACACTTATAGCAAGCCACTAAAAGGCTGTAGGAACTGATAGTCAACAGAAAGGTTTATGTTAAATGTATTGTATTCAAACTTATACTGATACACTTTTGTATAATACTGTATTTACCTTTTTTGTGAGTGTTAGTTTTGTAGTAGTTTTGTGTGTTATTGTTATGTACTTGTTTGTCTTTTTATGTTTATATTTAATAAAGACTATTTTAAAAAAAAATAGGGACGTGGTGGCTCAGGGGCTAAGAGGCTGAGCTTGTTGATCGAAAGGTCAGCAGTTCAGCAGTTCAAATCCCTAGTGTCACTTAACAGGGTGAGCTCCTGTTACTTGTCCCAGCTTCTGCCAACCTAGTAGTTTGAAAGCACATGGAAAATGCATGTAGAAAAATAGGGACTACCTTTGGTGGGAAGGTAAGAGCAATCCATGCGCCTTTGGCATTTAGTCATGCCGGCCACATGACCAGATAGACATCTTTGAACACTGGCTCTTCAGCTTTGAAATGGAGATGAGCATCGCCCCCTAGAGTTGGGAACAACTACCACATATGTGCAAGGGGAACCTTTACCTTTACTTTTTAATAAGGGAGTATTGGCGATTGAACTTTGGGTCATAAGTACCTTTTGCAGAGGGATCCATTGTATTTCCCAATGGTCATTCAGTGACTGGTTGTAAGTCAAGGACTACCTGCATACTAGGGGAGGGTGGGTAGGGACAAAAGAAAGACATGTCGAGCAGCAGAATTAAACTGCGGCACAAAGTTCAAAGTTGGAGAAGAAGTTTAAGTTTTATTAGATTTGTATGTCGCCCCTCTCCCAAGATTCGGGGCGGCTCATAACAACAGCAATACAATATACAAAGTACAAATCCAATATAAGTTAAAAGCAATTTAAAACCCATAAATATTAAAAAAAACAATCATTACTACACAATCACGCCATTCTCATATATTACAGTCAGAAAAAGGTGGTGCTTGGGGGACAAGATAGTTATTACCCCAATGCCTGGTGACATAGATAGGTCTTCAACATCTTGCGGAAGGCGGGAAGAGTAGGGGCAATTCGAATCTCCGGGGGAAATTGATTCCAGAGGGCTGGGGCCACCACAGAGAAGGCTCTTTCCCTGGGTCCCGCCAAATGACATTGTTTAGTCTACAGGACCCGGAGAAGGCCAACTCTGTGAGATCTAATTGGCCACTGGAATTTGTGTGGCAGAAGGCGGTCCCGAAGGCGCCAAAGAGCTTGACGCATCTGTCTTTCTTTTGTCCGTCCCCCGTCCCTGCCATCAACAAGCCAGCCAGCTAAATCAGTTTGGCTTGAAAGCAGTGGGGAGCAGAGACCCCTGAACTAAGGGGGGGGGAAGGAGAGCTAGATGGGGCTCCGGAAGCACTGCGGCCCAGGGAAGCAGCCGGGCAAGGAGTTGGGAGCCCAGCTAGGGAGGCAAAAGGAGGCAGCTCGTACTTGGCACTGACTTTGATGGGGCTGACGGGCATGGAAGAGAGCGGCTGCAGGTATTCTGGGTGCAGGAGGTGACCGCTGTGGGAAGTGAGGGACAATGCGTGGGGGATTAAAAGTGGAAATCCTACTTTGCGGATTTCCTTTAATTGTGGGTGGTCCTGGAACGTAACCCCTGCGATAAACCAGGGAACACTGTATTTGTCTGTCTAGCTCTCATCTCTCTCCCTCTCCCTTCCCCCCTCACCCCCTCCCCTCCCTCCCAATTTTACACCATCTACCTCCCACATAAGGTAACTCTGGCTGGCTAATTCACTTTCATGTTTTATCACACCAACATCCATTCATTCTCAAACAGAAATTCTCTCAATTCTTTCCCAAAGGACTTTTCTTACCATCTAAGCTGGGATTGGCCATTTGCTTCCCCCTGAAAATAAATACTGACTTTTCTCAGGGCTGAATGATATTTTCTTGGGAGGGAGGGACATCCAGGGGATTGTGTCAAATCATTTATGCTGCTTGGGCGCCCACACCTTGGAACCATGCTCCCTTCAAATGCAACTGACCTCAACAACATCTTCCTCAGCCTTAGCAAACTATTTTCCTCAGATGCTGATTTTGTTCAGGGAAGTTTCTTACATCATCGAAGTCTTGGAGGTGTTCCTGGAAGCCTTCGTCTCTTGGATAGCTTGCAAGTCATGAATAAAGTTATGTTTATAGAAGAAAAATACTCCAGGGATGGACTGGATGGCAGCTGGATGCCCATTTATAGCAGTTCAGAGCCAACTGAAGAAAGAGACTGATACCTTATCGTAACCCCAGCTGTAAATCAAGATGTTGTGTCATAACCTTGATAGTGAATGATTGAGCAAGTCAGAATAACGCTCAACATCAAAATCTATGCTGTGGGTCAAGGCTGGGCTGCACTTGGGCCAAAATGGAAGCTCTGTTCCGGCCTTCAGAGATCTGGATCTCTTCAGATTTTGGCACCACCAATTTCCACAATCTTCCATCAGCCAATAGGCCGCTGAACAAGAATGTTGAAAGGTATCCTACCAATGTATCTGGAAGGCTGTTTATTTAGCTGTTAAATCTTTCTTCTCTCTTCCATTCAATTGTATCCAATTCCCAGAAATCGCTAAAGTTTTCTTGGCAAGGTTTCTCAGTAGCGGTTTGCCATTGCTTCCCTCCTAGGGCTGAGAGAGCGTGGCTGGCCCAAGGCCATCTTGTGGCTTTGTGCTAAGGTGAGACTGCCAGTTTCTGATCTGATAGTTTAACCCACTGGTGGCGAACCTTTTTTTACAGAAAGATATTGATAAAATGGAATGGGTCCAAAGATGGGCTACAAAAATGGTGGAACATAACACTTATCAGGAAAGACTTAATGAACTCAATCTGTATAGTCTGGAGGACAGAAGGGAAAGGGGGGACATGATCAAAACCTTTAAATATATTAAAGGGTTAAATAAGGTTCAGGAGAGAATAGGAAAGTGAATACAAGAACAAGGGGGCACAATCTGAGGTTAGTTGGGGAAACGATCAGAAGCAACGTGAGAAAACATTATTTTACTGAAAGAGTAGTAGATGCTTGGAACAAACCTCAAGCAGATGTGGTTTCGTAAATCCACAGTAACTGAATTTAAACATGCCTGGAATAAACATATATCCATCCTAAGATAAAATAGAGGGAATAGTATAAGGGCCGACTAGATGCATCATGAGGTCTTTTTCCGCAATCAATCTTCAATGTTTCTATGGTTTGTGTGTCATAAAGGGTGTGGGGGATGTGTGCTAAAAATGTCTGAATGGGCAAACTGGAGGTTTTTGCACTCTGGGGCTTTAGGAAGCTTCCCCGAACCCTCCAGAGTGCAAAAAGCAGCACAATGGCGAACCAGAAGTGTGTTTCCCCAAACTTCCAGCTTGTCCATTGGGCAATTCCCTGAAGCATCTGGAGGGCGAAACGGCCTTTGCCAAGGCCGAAAACCAACTTAGCATGCACATGGAGCTGAATTCAATTCAATTCAATTTATTAGATTTGTATGCCGCCCTTCTCCGAAGACTTGGGGCGGCTCACAGAATAAATGTAAAACAAGCATATACAGCATAACAAATCTAATACATATTAAAATGTATGACTAAAAACCCTATGTAATGCACCATCCTGCAATACAATCACACCATGCATCACATTTATTGGTCAGAGGGGCAAGGTCTAATTGCCTCAAGCCTGGCAACATAGGTGAGTTTTAAGGCTCTTGCAGAAGGCGAAGAGGGTGGGGGTAGTCTGAATCTCTGGGGGGGAGTTGATTCCAGAGGGCCGCCCCCCCCACAGAAAAGGCTCTTCCCCTAGGCCCCATCAAACAACATTGTCTGGTTTTATTTATTTATTATTAGAGTTGAAAGGGACCTTATAGGTCATCAGGTCCAACCCCCTGCCTAAGCAGGAAATCCTACAGCACCCCAGCCAAATGGCAGTCAAGTCTTCTCTTGAAGTTCGGGAGTTCACAACCTCCGCTGGCAGGCCGTTCCACTGGTTGATCGCTCTGACCATCAGGAAGTTCTTCCTTATCTCAGGTTGAATCTCTCCTTGGTCAGCTTCCAACAATTGTTCCTCCTCTCCATGGCAACCCCTTAAGTACCTGTATACAGCTATCAAATTCCCCCCTAGCCCTTATTTTTACTAGACTATCCTTGTCCCGTTCCAGCAACCTCTCCTCATATGGCCTGGTCTCTAATCCCCTTATAATTTTAGTTGCTCTTTTCTGCACCCTTTCCAGAGTCTCTATATATCTTTTGAAGTGTGGTGACCAGAACTGGATGCAATACTCCAGGTGCAATCTGAACAGGGCATTATAGAGTGGTATTATTACCTCTCTGGTCTTGGAGTGTATCCCCCCTGTTCATGCAGCTTAGGATTGTGTTGGCTTTTTTTAGCCGCTGCTGCACATTGCTGGCCCATGTTTAGCTGGTTATCCACCAAGACTCCAAAATCCTTTTCGCAGTCACTCATGGTGAGTATGGTTTCACCCAGTTTGTATGTATGTTTTGAGGTTTTTTTGCCTAGGTACACGGTTTTACTTTTCTCTACATTGAACTTCATTTTGTTCATTTCGGCCCACTGTACAAGTCTGTCTAGATCTTTCTGTATCCTGAGCCTATCCTCTGGGGTATTGGCCACTCCAGCCAGCTTGGTGTCATCTGTGAATTTAATTAATTCCCCCTCTATTCCCTCATCTAGGTCGTTGATAAATATGTTGAAGAGTACTGGGCCTAGGACTGATCCCTGTGGTACCCCGCTGCCTACCTCTTTCCATGTGGACTTAGTCCCATTGAGGGCTACTCACTGGGTGCGATTGGTCAGCCAGTTTTCAATCCATCTTGTTGTGTTACTGTCGATCCCACTCTTCTTTACTTTGGATAGTAGAAGGTTGTGGTCCACCTTGTTGAATGCTTTGCTAAAGTCTAGGTATATTATGTCCACTGCGTTTCTCTGGTCAATTGATTTGGTCACAGTGTCGAAGAATGAAATGAGGTTGGTTTGGCATGATTCATTTCTGATGAATCTGTGTTGGCTGGTGGTTATTAGGTTGTTCGATTCAAGTTGGTGGGAGATCTGTTTCTTGATTATCTTTTCCAATATTTTCCCGGGAATAGACATTAGGCTGATCAGTCGGTAGTTTCCTGGGTCTATTTTTTTGCCTTTTTTGTAAATAGGGACCACGTCGGCTTGTTTCCAATCATCTGGTAGGTCTCCTGTGATCCAGGATTTTTGAAAGATGTGGTACAGAGGTTCAGTGATGACATTGGCTAGCTTCTTTAGGACTCTGGGGTACAGTCCATCTGCTCCTGGTGATTTGTACTCATTCAGTTCCAATAGGTGGTCTCTTACTGTATTTTTATTTTAAAGTAGTGTTTTGTTCCAGTTTTGATTTCTGCAGCTGTGATACAAACTCGTTGTTTTGTTGTTTCTTTGGGAGTAAAAACAGATGCGAAAAAAGTGTTGAGCAGTTCTGCTTTCTCTTTATTGTCCACTACTTCTGTGCCATCTCCTCTTTTTAGTGGACCAACTGCTTCCTTGATTTTTTGGGGAGGTGTTTATGTGTTGGAAGAAGCTTTTTTTATTGTCTTAGACTTTTGTTGCTCGGCTTAGTACATTTTTTTGCTGTCCTGTTTTTTTCTTTGCAGATTCTGGCTGTTTGTTGGTAATCTGCCTTGGTTATGTGCCCTACTTTCCATTTTTTGTATCTGTCTCTTTTTTCATTCAGTTTGTTTGTTAGGTCTTTGTGTAGCCAAGCTGGTTTCTTTTTGGATTGTGTGTGTTTCTTTTTCATCGGGATAGCATTGTTTTGGGCTTTTGTGATCGTGGTTTTTAAGATTTCCCAAGCCTCTTGCGTGGTTTTGCCTTTCAGGGCTGTTGTCCAAAGGACCACTCTCAAGTTTTCTCTGAGTTTATTGAAGTCTGCTTTTTTTAAAATCTGAGATTTTGGTGTTGTTGGGTCTAGTTGGTTGTGTTGCTATTATATTGAATTTGAGGATGTTGGTTGATGGGACCTGGAGAAGGCCGACTCTGTGGGACCTAACCGGCCGCAGGGATTTATGTGGCAGAAGACAGTCCTGTAAGTAATGTGGTCCAATGCCATTTAGGGCTTTGTAGGTCATTACCAACACTTTGACTTGTGACAAAGTCTCGTGTGTCCTCAGATATGGCTCCGCATGCCACCTGTGGCATACGTGCCATAGGTTCACCATCATGGCCTTAACCACTACACCAAACCGGCTCTCTAATTAACATCATTTATGATTAAAAAAAAATTCCCGAAGTACTTTTCTGAGAAATTTCCAGGGATTTTCCTGCTCCGCACCCCTTTTGGTTTCTTTTTCAGCATCTATGCTTGGAAAAAGGGGGAGAAATTTTCACAGCCATTTGATGCTTCTATCCCTTTATTTCTTAGGAGTAGCTGCTGCATTATTGGAATATTTCAAAGGGAGCACTGCCATCTTTTGGAGATGAGGTGCAACTGCAAATGCACCAGATTGCTCCAAAAAAGCCAAGCTAACCTTCTTATAATACATAAGATATATTAGCCATACAGTAGGAGTACAACTTACGACTTAGGAAAAAATAGTTCATAAAATTGGGTTGGTCACATGACTGACCTGCTTTATGACCATGATGGGCAGGCTCCCTTATGTTCATAACTTGAGGACTACCTGTATCTTCCTGCAAATTTCTCAAAGGTACTGGGTTTTATTCATTTTAATTTCTTCATGAAAATAGCCTCACTCAGTTACTTTTATATTTTTCTTATTGCCTTTGGAAAGGAAAAGAGAAAAAATATCCTTCACCAGATAAAACTATAAATATAAATTCTTTCAGGACATGTGGAAGATTGTAAGGTAAGATGATAAATGCATATCTTTGGGTATATTATAGTTAGTGATGGGCGAACCCAATGGTGTTCAGGTTCGGCAAGTTCGGACGAACTTTGTGCAAAATTCGGCCGAACCCGAACTTGAACCCGAACCCAAACTCGAACGGTTCATGGCACCAAAGCTCTACCCCCAGAATCCCATCATTTTTTATTTTAATGGATTTTTTAATTTTTATTTATTTTTATTTTTACGAAAAAGGACACCTCAGTGGCACTGCAAGCAAAGGGAGGTCCTTTCACATGAAAATAAAAACTTTTATTTTTACGTGAAAAGACCTCTCTTTGCTTGTGGCGCCGCTGTGGCGTCTTTTTTCATAAAAATATTATTTTTTACATGAAAAGACCTCCCTTTGAAGGAGCTGGGGAATCCCTCCCACAAAGAGATTCTGGGGGCGGAGCTCTGATGTCACCTATACCGGCAGGTTGCTAAGGACGCCAAAGTGATCACTTCCTGGATTCCATGGAATCCAGGAAGTGATCACTTTGGCGTCCTTAGCAACCTGCCGGTGTACGTGACATCAAAGCTCTGCCCCCACAATCTCTTTGTGGGATTCCCCAGCTCCTTTTGTGCCTCCCTCCCAGCCTCCTACCGGCTGACAGCTCCCCAGTGTTTGCCTTCCTCCGCTGCCACCGGCGCCTGGCTCCTCCTCCTCTTCTCAGCAGAGGACACCCAGGCAGTGGCTGTTTGCGGTGTTCGGCACGAATGCTGAACTAAAGCACGAATTTTTTTAAAAAATCGGGTTCGGGTCCGGCATGCCAAATACCACAAAATTTGGTATGGACCTGAATTGTGCAGATTCGGTTCGCCCAACACTAATTATAGTATATTATAGTTTTAACTGTGATTTGCCAAATGATTACAACTGGTTTTATATCATCACCGGTTACAGCAAACCACCTTCCCAAGCTGAAGGAGATCAGCAATTGGCAGATGACCTGATTGTGTTCTACTGCAGGTTTGAAAAGAAACCACAACCACTTATCTGCACAACCTCCATCCCAGACACACCAACAACAGCTAAATCTTCTACAACTGAACCCATCCCGTTCGGTTTACAACCCCTAGGGATCACAGAAAAGGACGTGAAAGATCTATTTCACAGACAGAAGCCTGGAAAAGCACCAGGCCCGGACAAGATAACTCCTTCTTGCTTAAAAGTCTGTGCTGACCAATTGGCCCCCATCTTCACCCAAATCTTCAACAAATCACTAGAATTGTGCTATGTTCCTTCCTGCTTCAAACGCTTGACTATCATCCCAGTGCCGAAGAAGCCCTCCATCAAGGAAAAGAATGACTACAGACCAATTGCTCTAACATCTGTAGTTATGAAAACCTTTGAAAGGCTAGTGATGTCCCACTTGAAAACCATCACAGATCCACTGTTAGACCACCTGCAATTTGCATACCAAGCAAATAGATCAACAGATGATGCTGTCAATATGGCTCTACACTACATCCTTCAACATCTTGAATCTACAATGACCTACCCTGGGGTCCTCTTTGTAGACTTCAGTTCAGCATTCAATACCATCATACCGGACATTCTCTTAACCAAACTAAATCAGCTAGTGGTACTTGAACACACTTGTAAGTGGATCACAGGCTTCCTAACAGGCAGGAAGCAGCAGGTGAAGCTAGGAAAAAATCACACCAGATACATGTACAATTAGCACAGGTGCCCCCCAAGGCTGTGTACTCTGACCACTTCTCTTCTCTCTATACACTAATGACTGCATCTCAAATGATCCATTTGTTAAACTACTGAAGTTTGCAGACGATACAACAGTGATCGGACTCATTCGAGACAATGATGAATCCGCATACAGACGGGAAGTTGAACAACTATCTTTGTGGTGTGATCAGAACAATCTAGACCTGAACACACTCAAAACCGTATAAATGGTAGTAGACTTTAGGAGAAACCCTTCCATCTCTCACAATACTAGACAACATAGTATCAACAGTGGAGACCTTCAGATTTCTAGGTTCTATCATATCTCAAAACCTAAAATGGTCACCTAACATCAAAAACATCATCAAAAAAGCACAACAAAGAATGTTCTTTCTGCGCCAGCTCAGGAAGCTCAAACTGCCCAAGGAGCTGCTGATACAGTTCTACAGAGGAATCATTGAGTCTGTCATCTGCACCTCTATAACTGTCTCGCTTGGTGCTGCAACCCAACAGGATCGACACAGACTTCAGAGGATAATCAGAACTGCAGAAAAAACTATTGCTACCTACCTGCCTTCCATTGAGGACCTGTATACTGCACAAGTCAAAAAGAAGGCGGGGAAAATATTTACTGACCCCTCACATCCTGGACACAAACTGTTTCAACTCCTACCCTCAAAACGTCGCTACAGAGCACTGCACACCAAGACAACTAGACACAAGAACATTTCCCCCCCGAACGCCATCACTCTACTAAACAAATAATTCCCTCAACACTGTCAGACTTTCCACTAAATCTGCACTTCTATTCTACTAGTTTTTCTCATCATTGCTATCATCCTTTTCCTCCCACTTAGGACTGTATGACTGTAACTTGTTGCTTGTATCCTAAGATTTTTATTAATATTTATTGTTTCTTCATTGCTTATTTGACCCCTATGACAATCATTAAGTGTTGCACCACATGATTCTTGACAAATGTATCTTTTATTTTATGTACACTGAGAGCATATGCACCAAGACAAATTCCTTGTGTGGCCAATAAAATTCTATTCTATTCTATTCTATTCTATTCTATTCTATTCTATATGTTGTATCTAACCATGGTTTGTCAAGCTAATTGACTGGGTTTGCACTGTGCATTTTGCTTATAACTGAAAACCTAGCCAATATAATTTTAAATAGAATGTTTTGGACTTCAACCTTCATAAGGTCAAGCATGATAAATCTCAAGGGATGATGGGAGACATAGACCAAAGCATCTGGGCTGCACTGAGTGGCCTAGTGTTGATTTAAATAAACAAAAAGAAAACCAGAAACCTCTTATAGAACACATACATATATAAAAATAACCACAAGTAAATGAAAAAGGGGAAAGAGGAAAGAAAAGAAGAAAAGAAAGAGAAAATCTAGAAAAGTATATATATAATATATTCTCTCTCTCTCTGTGTCTCTCTCTCTCTCTGTCTTTCTCGCTATCTCTGTCTCTGTCTCTGTCTCTGTCTCTCTCTCTGTGTGTGTCTCTATCTCTCCCTCTCTGTCTCTCTCTGTCTCTCTGTCTCTCTGTCTCTGTCTCTCTCTGTCTCTGTCTCTCTCTCTCTATCTATCTCTGTCTCTGTCTGTCTCTGTCTCGCCCCCCTCTCCCTTTCTATCTATCTATCTATCTATCTATCTATCTATCTATCTATCTATCTATCTATCTATCTATCTATCTATCTATCTATCTATCTATCTATCTATCTATCTATCTATCTATCTATCTATCTATCTATCTATCTATCTATCTAAAATAAGACCAAATCACTTGGAAATTCACCTCCCTGTTTATCTGTCAAGGAAACAAGATTCCAAATAATGAAAATGCTTCCATCTCAATGTTACTTAATTTCAAAATCTTCTTCTTCCTCCCGCTCCTCCTCCTCCTCCTCCTCCTCCTCATCATCATCATCATCATCACCATGTTTTCATAAACACCCAAACTCTTCAAAGGGCAATACATTTTTTGCCAATCCAGTGTTTTGCAGAAATTCTGGTTTTAAAAATGCTAAGTGAAGTCATTTTTAAATTATTTGTAGCCAGAAGGTGGTGCTAAGAACACATGAATAAAAGTCTAACCTTCTGAAAAGTTAAGAAATATTTTTAATATTTTAAATATTTTTAAGAAAAGACAGCGCAATGTTTATGGAGAGTCTCAAGTCATCCAGATCGTGGTTGAACCGTAGAAGCTTTTTGGATGAGAAGCGAAACATCTTCAATGGAAAACCAAACAAAGTTCAGTTGCCTCTTGAAAAAGCACCTTTGGGACATTAAAGTGCAAATTAATGCGTCCATGTCTCCATATTTGTCCCATATTTCCAACATACATTTAGGTAACCTTCATTTTTAAGAACTAATGCTAGTAATTAACATGCCAGTTATCTGTTAATTATGCTTAGACGTCAGTCCAAAATAATAGTAATAAAAAACTCAGAAATCTGGACAATATTTGATTTTTAAGGCTATGCTTTCCAGGTGGGTCAACAGAAGCATAAAGTTGAGAACATCTTTTATTTATTTATTTATTGGATTTGTATGCAGCCCCTCTCTGAGGACTCGGGGTGGCTCACAACATGTCAAAAACAATATACCATATACATATCTAAAAATCCAATTAATATTACTAACAAACTTTTAAACTCTAATAAGATTTAAAATCATCCATTACCATTCACACAGTAACATTAATACACTTGTCGGCCATGGACTAGGGTCTAATGGCCCCAAGCCTGGCAGCATAAATAAGTCTTTAAATTTTTACAGAAGGTGAGGAGGGTGAAAGGACCACCCTTTGCTTGCAGCGCCGCTGCGGTGTCCTTTCATGTAAAAATAACAATGTTTATTTTTACGTGAAGACCTCCCTTTGAAGGAGCTGGGGATTTCCCTCCCATGAAGAAATTTCAGGGGCGGAGCCTTGACGTCACCAGCAGGTTGCTAAGACGCCAAGGTGATCACTTCCTGGATTCCATGGAATCCAGGAAGTGATCACCTTGGCGTCCTTAGCAACCTGCCGGTGACATCAAACCTCCGAATGACGAACGTGACCCTGAACTTTGCACAAAGTTTCAAAAAAATCTGGGTTCGTGTTTGGCATACTGAACTGTGTGGGTTCAGTTTGCCCATCACTAAATGGGAGTGAGAAAACTTTAGCCAAGACACCTAGTTTGATGCATTTGATCCACAGGTTTTACAGTACAGTGTGGCCTTGTTCCTTTTCCCATCAGTTACAGTCAAAACAGTCTCTGTTTTGCTTGCTTGAAACTCCATCCCCAATAACACTTGAAGAAAGAAGTAGAAGAGAATAACCAAGTTTATTTATTTATTTTATTTATTTATTCGATTTTTTACGCTGCCCTTCTCCTTAGACTCAGGGGAGGCTTACAACATGTTAGCAATAGCACTTTTAAACTGAGCCATTTTACCCACCTTGGAAGGATGGAAGGCTGAGTCAACCTTGAGCCGGTGATGAGATTTGAACCATTGACCTGCAGATCTAGCAGTTAGCTTTAGTGGCCTGCAGTACTGCACTCTACCTGCTGTGCCACCTCGGCTCAAGTGGGAAAAAATTGAGCTGCGCGTGCAGCTGCACATCTCCAGCATGTGTGAGTGTGTGTCCAAGTGAGATTTTGCTTCTGCACATGCGCAGGAAGACTTGTGCATGTGAGATTTTGGTGAATTTTTTTTGCTTCTGTGCATGCGCAGAAGAAAAAATCATCGAAATCTCCCTTGTGAGTCTGACGTTCATGTCTCTGAGTGAGATTTTGCTTCTGCACATGCGCAGGAAGCAAAATCTTGTGAGGGGACATGCGTGAGTGTGTAATTTTGGCATTTTTTTTGCTTCTGCACATGTGTGGAAGAAAAACAATTGCCAAAATCTCTCTTCCATGTTCCCTCGCAAGACTTTACTTCCTGCGCATGTGGAGAAGCAGAATCTCCCTTGGATGCAAATGCACGCCCACCAGAGACACAGAGTGGCACCTGCTGAGCACCTGTAGTGGCAGGAGCAGCAATCTCCGCCTGCCTCCAGTGGTGGAGCACTCACAACCTCTGGGAGAAGCCACCATTTGATTCATTATTCGCATTGTCTGAAATGCATCCAGTAGTTTCAGTTGCTCAGACTTGCCCTCTTTAGGCTTAGCGCGATGAAAGGAGTCAGTGTTTCTCAATGTTAACAAAAAGGATTTATGGGTAGTGATTTCTGACAGTCTCACAATGGGTGAACAGTGTGGTCAGGCGGTAGGGAAAGCAAGTAGAATGCTTGGCTGCATAGCTAGAGGTATAACAAGCAGGAAGAGGGAGATTGTGATCCCCTTATATAGAGCGCAGGTGAGACCACATTTGGAATACTGTGGTCAGTTCTGGAGACCTCACCTACAAAAAGATATTGATAAAATTGAACGAGTCCAAAGACAGGGTACAAAAATGGTGGAAGGTCTTAAGCATAAAACGTATCAGGAAAGACTTAATGAACGCAATCTGTATAGTCTGAAGGACAGAAGGGAAAGGGGGGACATGATCGAAACATTTAAATATGCTAAAGGGTTAAGTAAGTTTCAGGAGAGAAGTGTTTTTAATAGGAAAGTGAACACAAGAACAAGGGGACACAATCTGAGGTTAGTTGGGGGAAAGATTAGAAGTAACGTGAGAAAATATTTTACTGAAAGAGTAGTAGATGCTTGGAACAAACTTCCAGCAGACGCGGTTGGTAAATCCACATTAACTGAATTTAAACATGCCTGCGATAAACATATATCCATCCTAAGATAAAATACAGGAAACAGTATAAGGGTAGACTAGATGGACCACAAGGTCTTTTTCTGCCATCAATCTTCTATGTTCCTATGTTGGCTCACCCTGTGTGGACTTCAACTCCCAACATTCCCCAGCCATGAATTCTGTCAGTTGAAATCTCATGTCTTCAAGCGGCTGCTGGGAAACAAAACTATAATCATTATTCAGTTTTTTTTCTTTTTTGGCAATTTTCTTTAAAAACTATTAGTGGCAGTTTTGGATCCTGTCTCCCCCACCCCTTTCTTACTTTAATGTCAAATATTTTCATCTGCCATCATTTAAATAAGGTGCAATTACAAGAGAAGGAATTTTATCTAAATTCATACAGCCCCAATATACCAGAAAGGATCAGATAAAGCTAGTATATTTCCTTTCTCCCCATTTAACTTCCTTTTCTACATTTTTAGTTTTGCCTACGAGTTTAATAACATATTTTTTAAACTGAAAAGGCCAGAATATTGAAGCTGGGTCTCTTCCTCCTCTTCCTTCATTTTTAGAGAAACGGTGAGACTATTAACCTTCCCTTTTTAAAAAGAAAAGAGATTAAAAAGAGAGTCGAACCATTAAATGTTCACCTTGAGGCTAGAGAAGCTGAGATAATTTGTATGTTTTTTTAGAGGATCTTTTTTTAACAAAAGAAAAAGATTTATTAAAAGATTTTGCTGGTTTAATAAGAAATAGTTAAAGAAAAAATATAGCAAAGTAAAAGTGGAAAAGTAAAAAAGGAAAGAAAGGGAAAATGAGAATATTCAAATTTCAGAGGGTCTCCAGCCCTTCAAATCTACAAATACATGGTTGGTTAGACTAAATGCTCTCTTGAATCTATGTTAATGTGCTTTCCTTCAATCCTGAGATGATAGGCAGATACAAGTAGTCCTTGACTCACAACTGTTTGTTTAGTGAGCATTCAAAGTTTATTTATTTATCTATTTATTTATTTATTTATTCATTCATTCATTCATTCATTCATTCATTCATTCATTTATTTAGTTAGTTCAATACATAACACACATTGAAGAGAATAGATATGTAGTAATATAAATAAAGAAAAGGATAGAAGAAAAGATATAAAAGTATAGGTGAACATATTTGAAAGGAAGAAAAGATAAATGAGATAAGGAGAGACAATTGGACAGGGGACGGAAAGCACACTGGTGCACTTATGCACGCCACTTACTGACCTCTAAGGAACCTGGAGAGGTCAATCGAGGATAGTCTAAGGGAAAAATGTTGGGGGTTAAGGGTTGACACTACTGAGTCAGGTAATGAGTTCCACACTTCGACAACTCGGTTGATGAAGTCATATTTTTTACAGTCAAGTTTGGAGCGGTTAATATTAAGTTTGAATCTGTTGCGTGCTCTTGTGTTGTTGCGATTGAAGCCGAAGTAGACAGGTAGAACGTTGCAGCATATGATCTTGTGGGCAATACTTAGATCATGTTTTAGGTTAAGTTACAACAGTAATGATCACCATACTACAAAAAAGACATTGAAACTTTGGAGAAAGTGCAGAGGAGAACAAGCAGGATGATAAGGAGACTTAAAACTATAACAAACAAAGAGTGGTTGCAGAAACTGAGCATGGCCAGTCTGGCAAAGAGAAGGACCAGGAGAGATGTGATAATAATAATAATAATAATAATAATAATAATAATAATAATAATAATAATAATAATAACAACAACTACTACTACTACTACTACTACTATTATTATTATTATTATTATTATTATTATTATTATTATGAAGACTTGGAGTGGCTCACAAAAAAATACAAAGCACAAATCTAATATTAAAAACAATTATAAAAACCCATTATAAAAACAGTCATACCATCCAATTAAACCATACATAAAATGAAACAGCTAAGGGTCAGTTATGTCCCCCAAGCCTAGTGGCATAGGTAGGTTTTCAGTAATTTTTAGTAATTTGTGATAGCAGTATTTCAATATTTGAGGGGCTGCCACAGAGAGAAGGGGGTCAGACTATTTTCCAAAGGACCAGAAGGCCAGACAAGGAATAATGGATGGAAGTTGACCAAGGAGAGATTCAACCTGGAAATAAGGAGGAACTTTCTGATGGTGAGAGTGATCAACTAGTAGAACAGCTTGTTGGTGAGGTTGTGAGAGCTCCAACAACTTTCAAAGAGAGATTGGACTGTCATTTGTCTTAAATAGTGTAGGGACTCTTGCTTGAACAGGGGGTTGGATTAGATGATCTATTTTCTCCCTATATTTATGATGGTTGAGGTCATGTGATCTCCTTTTGGCACCTCCTGTCAAGCAAAGTCAATGGGGAAAGCCAGATTAACCTAACAGCGGTGTTACTCACTGAACAACTGCAGTGATGCGCTTGACAACTGTGGCATGGAAGGTCTTAAAATGAGGCAAAACTCACTGAACCAATGTCTCACTTAACAACAGAAATTTCAAGCTCAGTTGTGGTCGTAAGTCAAGAACCACCTTTAAAGATCAATCAGGTCTTTCAGTTAATATAGAGAAATAAGAGATAATTTGCTTAAATACAGGTCCTAAAGAGCAAATCGAGATACGAACAGTTTCAGGAAATCGATGAAAGATAAATGAAAGAAATAGTAGAAAACATACATAAAATTAAAAATACAAGAGTTACAGAGATGAGAAGAATTTTTTTTACATAAATGGTACTATACACCAGCACAACTTTCACACTTCCAGAGGAAAGGGAAAAGTAATTGTTTTCATGGTTGCCAAAAGAAAGGAATCTTTATGCATATGTTCTGGGAGTGTATCGAAGTTCAGAAATTTTGGAAGGAAGTGCAGAATGAAATAAATAAAATGTTAAATATTAAGTGGATAATTACAAAAGAAATAGTGATATTAGTTAAACAAAGAGAATTAAGAGACTTCAAAGAAATAAAAACTGCAGCATTGGAAAGCGCTCAAGCGGGAGTGGTATTGGGTTGGAAAGAGTCTAAAAAAATGGAAATTACGGAATTGGTACTGGTGCATGGTAGATCACATTCATTTTGAAATCATGGAAATAAGATTAAATAATTTTGATGAAAACAAATTGGAGAAGCTGATGGTACGATGGAATAAGGTGAAAGATTATATGTTGAGTAGAATTTGTGACGAAAATGTGAAAAATAAATTCCAATCACTCTTTGAATAGTAAACAAATGCAAATTAGAGCTAAGGAAATAAAAGAACATAAACTAGTAAATATTTGAACCCCCTAATTGGTGGTGGTGGTGGTGGGTATTGTCAGTCGGGTGATAGGCACATGCACTGTGCACTGTTTTATGTTTGTTTTATGTTATATATAAATGTGCAAAACCAATTAAAATATTATTTTAAAAAAAGAACCACCTTTATGTTGCTTATATATAAAAGAAAAATATCCAGGAAAAAGTCAATGGCAAGCCACTTTCCCCACAGAAAGTCTATCGTTGGGTCTGTGAAATCATCCAGGGGTTGAACTCAACTTGAGGACATGTTTATCTTTGCTTTGATCAGCTCTATGGCCAGTCAACCGATGTGTAAAGCCATTGTGCAAAACCAGACATGACTGAGCATTAGATACTAAAATGCCAAAATTCCAGCAAAGAAACGTGTCCTTGAGAGTCCGGGGAAAAGGGAGGCCCAGTCTGAGTGCCATGCATAACTTCTTGGTTAGCTGCATTGAAGGCCCCTTGAGGAAGAAATGAGTTGGAAATCTGCTTTTGTTTATTGTAGTTATTAAGTGTTGTGAGTAAGAGTGGATTTCCTGCAGCAGGCTGGTACTTGAGGAAGCGGAATGAAAAGAGCAAGAAAGGGATAGGCAAAACAAACCCGAATGGGCTAAAATGCTCTTGTTCCTTGAGCAATGACATGCTCCGGATAAGGCTGCCAGAAATTAATCATTTTTCATGAGCTGAGAGCTGCTTTTAAGCTAAAAGCGGTCCTTCAAGAATAAGTGGAGACGGCTTGGTCAAAGGCTAAATAAATATTAAAAGTCAACTAAATGACAGTTTAAACGATTACTCCCCATATTCTTAATAGTGTTTCCTCTACTGTCGCATTAGGATCAGAATTTGGTGTCGGGAATCTCAGGGCTATATCCTTGACCTAAATTTATACAACTTGCGGAGGTATTTTACTCAGACAGGTAACCTCTTTTTTGTAATGTGTATTTAGTGGCATTCCTCATCTACTGAGTCATTGGCTTGACGTGGTACCTACCCAGACATTATGATTCACAAATCTAATTATAAAGGGGTAAGATGGCAGTAGATAGCTTTGCCGATAAAAGGCTTGGACCGATACATGAATACTACTTACCTGTTACCACACTTGGGTGTGTTCAAGAAACTTTTAGCAGCAGGATAATCTTTGTTTGCTCTTGAAGACTCATCTGCAATGTAGCTAGCATGGCCAGTGCATGATTCAAGCAAGGAGAGAGTGTAGAGAAAAGAGTTTGAAGGAAAGGTGAGATTGCTCCAATAGATATTTCCAGATTTTGGGAAGGACTAGGTCTTGTTAGTACTATGTACATAAATAGTTCTGTTTGGCGATATATAAAATAAACCAACAATGTATGCTTACATGTATTAGAACACTATTGTTTTAAGAGCTAGTGTTACAGATTGCCACAAGAGGGAGCCAGAAGCATGATTCACTCTCTTGGCTACTCTCTGCTATTTCTGTTTTGTCTTTGTGACTATGCTGTAGTAAGAACTGTGTTTTCAAATGATGGTTTATGTATTTGTAAGCTGGAAATGTAACCTTGTAGTATTGTATATTTATTGAGATGCATTGACTGGTTTAACTGTGTATGACTAGGTCTGTTTTTGTCTAAGATATTTGCCAAAGTAAATAATATTTTATACACTTATTGTATGTGGCTTGCATTACTGAATTATTACTTCTATCTCTAGCTATCGGCTGGATATCTGCAAGACCTCCACATTTCCTCTGCGTACGTGTATCTTTGATCACTCAGAGATAACTCTGCATAGTCCTTGTCTCACTGATCTCAGGGGGCTTTAAATTAAGGAAGGGTAGGATAGAAATCGGGGAGAAGGAGCCTGTTTGGCCTAGTGGTGGAGGCTTCAGGCTATAAACTAGGAGACTGGGAGTTCTAATCCCATGTTAGGCATGGAAGCCAACTGGGTAGGGTCTCCTGAGCATGCCTGTGTATCCCCCGCACACATACCCCATACCCCCATGCATGCACCCAGCCCCTGGGGCCCCATTTTGTGCCTGGAAAGCCTCCCGCCACCAACCTGGAAGCCAAAACATGGTGGATGGCTACTTCTGGCCATTGTTGGTGCAGCTGGGCATGATTCCACCATGGTCTCTTTGCCAGCACAGGGGTCTGTAGCCTCAATCTCTTTGCTAGCAGGAACGGCCTGCTGCTGCAGCCTCCTTGCCAGTGTGAGGCCCCCCGCCCCATTCACGCCAACAAAGAGGCTGCGCTGGCAGGGCATTCACACTGGTCAAGAGGCTGAGGAAGCAGACCATTCATACCGGCAAAGAGGCTGAGGCTGCAGGCCGTTCATGCCAGCAAAGAGGCAGTAATGGTGGCAGTAGGCCAGTGTCTCCAAGCGGAGTCATGCCGAGCTGCACCAACAAAGGCGAACCCCCCCAAATTTAATGCAAGTGCTCCCTGTGGATGCGTGCATGTGTTTCCCACATGCGCCCCATCCCCACGCATGCATGCATGCATGCCCCACGTGTGCCTCACCCCTTCTTAACATATTCTTTAAAACCTTTCTATGATGATTATAGAATACAGAATAGAATGCCGAATAACCGAGTTGGAGATCTTCTAGTAGTCCAACCCATCCTCAAGCAGGAGAACCTACCCATTCTGGAAAAATGGTTGTCCGATCTCTTCTTTTAAACCTCCAGTGGTGGAACATCCAGAACTTCTGGAGGCAAAGTATTCCACTCATTAAATTGTTCTCAGTGTCAATTAAAAAACTTCTCCTTAATTCTAGGTTAGATTCCTCTCTGATAAGCTTCCATCTGTTATTTCTTGTCCTACCCTCAGGGGTTTTCGAGAATATGTTGACTCCTTCTTCTCTGAGACAGCCCCTCAAATATTGGAAGATTTTTATCATGTCATTCCTAGTCCTTCTCTTTGTTCGATCAGACATACCCAGTTCCTACAACTGTACATTGTATGCTTTAGCCTCCAGTTTCCTAATTATGTGTGTTTAGAAAATGGGGTTTTTAAAATGTTTTTAGTAGAAATTTAGATTTGTTGTAAATTGTTTTTTTCACTTGTTGTGAGCCGCCCCGAGTCTGCGGAGAGGGGCGGCATACAAATATAAATAAATAAATGAATGAATGAATGAATGAATGAATGAATGAATGAATGAATAAATAAATAAATAAATAAATAAATAAATAAATATTCAAGAAGAGATTGGACTGCCATTTGTCAGAAATGGTGTAGAGCAGGGGTCTCAAACTTGCGGCCCCCATCTCAACATCAAAGTGTAATGTTAGTGCGGCCCGAATGTAAAGTGACCAGGGGGTGGGGACAACCCCAGATCAGCAAAGCAAGCAGCCTCGGGAAAGCCACCCGTCCCGCTCCTTTCTTCCCTGTTAGAAGGTGGCCGACTCAAGGGTGCTTGCGCAAGGCGGGATTTTTGGGCAGAAAGCGCCCCCTGGTTCCTCCTCCTCAATCGCGAAGGCCGCTTCACTTTTCCCCCTGCAGGTTGCTGCCACCACCGGTGCCCCAATGTGCCTCATTTTGGCCAGCGCTGCTGCAGCAGGTGAGGCCTGTGGCTCGGGCTCTCCTCCCCGCCCACCCGCACGCTTCTTTGGCTTTTCTGGGTGAAGGCGGTCGGTCCGACCAGTGAACGGAAAGGCATGGTGGGGTGTTTAGATTGGGGAGGGTGGGGGGGTCTCTCAGCCTTGGCTACTTTAAGACTTATGGACTTCAACTCCCAGAATTCCCTAGTCAGCTATGCTATGGCTATTCCTCCGCTATGCTGGCTGAGGAATTCTGGGAGTTGAAGTCCACAAGTCTTAAAGTGGCCAAGATTGGAGACCTCTGGTTTATAGAAAAAAAGAGAGAGGAAGGAAAAGAAGGAAAGAGGGACAGAAAGAGAGAGAGAAAGAAAGAGAGGAAGGAAGAGAGCGAGAAAGAGAGAGGGAGAGAGAGAAATAGAGAGATATTTATTTATTGCTGATTTATTTTTCTTATGAATTTGTTCATTTATTTTTATTTTTAAACATAAAATAAGATGAAAAAATGTGGAAAACCTGATGCGGCCCAGCCTCACCCAGCCTCTACTTCCAGTGGCCTCTGGGTAAATTGAATTTGAGACCCCTGGTGTAGAGTCTCCTGCTTGAGCTACAAGGCCCCTTTCCAAACCTGTTAATCTGTTAACCTGTTCATCTTTATTGTTATTTGCATTATTTCTTGTTGTATTGTGGTGACCACAGCAGCCAATTCGTTCGCCTGATTTGGCATTAGTTACTAGTCAAGCCCCACCCAGAGGACGATGACTATTTAAGGTTAAAGAGATAAACTGAACAAACCAGCCATTCCAAAGGATTTTCTTTTCTTTTTTTCTTATCTTTCTAGCAGCTTCTTTTCTATTTTTGCTTGGCTAAGCTCGAAGTGTCAGGTCAGTGTCAGAAATAATTGGAACGCCTGCCGGTTCTCTTATAATGGAGAAATGGTTGGTGAAGTTGACAAAATTTTCAGAGATGGCAAAATTGGTTGATTAGGGAAAAGACAGTAGCTACATTTGTTAGTGATGGGAAATACTTTATGGACTTTTTGCTGAAAATGGGAAAAAATAACATGATTTATGGTTTTGATGATCAGATTATGGAAAGAAGGAAGTCATGAAGGTAAAATATGAATGCATTTAAAACTGCTGTAAAGAAGAACCAAACTTCCTTCCTTCTTTCCTTCCTTCCTTCCTCACTCCATTTTCCCTCTCTCCCTGGTTTCCTTCTTTCTTCCCTCTTTCCCTGGTTTCCTCCCTCCCTCTCTCCCTGTTTTCCTTCTCTCCCTTTTTTCCTTCCTTCCTTCCACCCTCCCTCCCTTCTCCTCTCTTCCTCTAATTTTTCTCTTTTCTTTTTACTTAATACTTTTATTCATGTATACTTTCCTCTTTAAATTTACACCCACTTTACATGGTTAATAAAAACTTATATAAGAAAAACTAATAAAACAAAGGAACTTGTGCCTGCTCTCTGTTGCTAACTGATCCAAAATGAGTCATGAGTCCTGCCTAAACTTTGTCCATGGTGAATTTTATTTTCCGCAGCAACAGAAGCATCAGCCAAACAAATACTTTAAACATGATTTTAATTCTTGCTCTGCATGGAAGACAGTCTACATGGAACTCAGCTAAGGAGATTCAAAATCTATTTACAAACAATTCTGTAGTCATAAGATTCTATAGTCATAAGATCCACAGTTGTCTCAAAACAGCTTCAATATTTTTGCCAAAGGCAAACAAACTCTCTTCTGTTGATTGATTTGTTCCTTTTGGCTAAACTGAGCTATAAACATTGATTCCAAATAATGTTTCCCTCCATTTCTCTTCTTAATACATGTCCCATTTTCTCTCGACTAATCCTTCCAGAATAATTTCAAATGTTACATTTTACTTGGTTTCAGCAGGAATTTTTCTGTTTCAGACAGAATGAGAGATTAAGAGTGGAGAATTGGGGAAAGTTTCATCAAAATATTGTTAATTAATAATATTAATTACATACATACAAGCTGAGACAGGAGGAGAACCTGTGGCCTAGAGGTTAAAAGCTACTGCCTTATATGCGGTCTGCCCAGGTTCAAATCCTGCTAAGGGTATGGCTAGCTGGTGAGAGCTAAATAGCTTGAAATGGATCTATACTTGTCTCCCTTCCTTTTCATTATCAGCAAAAATATGTTTCACACACACACACACACAAATATATGTGTGTGTATTCAAGCTTAACTCTGGAACAGTTTGAGCCATTTCAACTGTGGTGTCCAGAGGACAGTTAGGCCTTGTACCCGCCCCATATTCATTGGGCGGGAAAATACTACAAGGTGATTGGTTGGCTGAGGCTGGCAGCCAGGGGTATATAACCAAACTTGGTACACATATGACTTACTATCTGGTGACAGATCCCATGGGGGTAAGACACCTAGCATCCCTAGGGGTGGTTCTTTGGAACAACAGTTGTGTTCTTACACTGAGCCTACCTCAACATTTTTCTGAAGAGGCCTAGGTCTCCCTTACACAGTAGGCCTATGAAGAGAGTCTGATTAGGCCCGTACAGATGCCTGTGATTGGGCGAGGCATGGCCTAAATGGATCGCCTGTCACCACTTCACTGGGGCAACCCAGTCCCACAGGGAACAGCTTCGGTCTATGTTCCCAGGATCGTCCTTTGCTCCAACTCAGCCCTAGGCTTCCCTCACACAGTAGGCCTGTGAAATGAAGGGAGCCTGATTAGGCCAGTACAGAGACTTTGATTAAGCAGGCCATAACCGAAGCGTATCATCCGCCCCCACCTCACATCTTCGACCCACATTCCCAGAATTGTGCTTCACTCCAACTCATCGTGTGAAGGATGGTTCACACAACCAAGGTGAAACAGATATGGAGGCCAAAGAGAAGACCCAGCCTGTTTCAGCAAGGAGGCACAGCATGGATCAGATGTCCCAGTACCAGTTTGAGGAGATGATAAAATCGATGGTGGCAGAGGCAGAGAGGAGTGGCACTTCTAAATCCCCCAGCTGTCTACAGGTTCCATAGCTGGGATTTGAACAAAGTCCTTATGCTTTTAAAATCCTGTAAACAACATTGCTTTGATTCGACACTATGGATATAATTCATTTCTTTTCCTGTCTAATACAAGGTTGAGATAAATAAAAAAAAATCCTCAAATACGAACTATAAATTCATATTGGATTTCCTCTGGGTGAAACTCAGGAGAAGGAATTCAGCTAAAACCACCTTTTAGAGTGCTGTTTCAAATGCTTTGTATATTGTATCGGCATTTGCTATCCCAGAGAACTAAGGTTTGCAAGAGAAAGGATGACATCTAGGTTAAATTATCCATGTTTACAGAACTTTCCTAATTAATTTATTCCCCCCCTTCTCAGGCAATTCAGTGACTAACACACTATAAACAACTCTATGCACAAGTAAATAAATCAGTTGGAGAAATCAAAGGTCATACATTCTTGGCTGTCCTAGGTTTTAAAGACTACAACATATTGTGCGTGATGTTAGTCTATCTTCTGAGAGACGTTAGAAAAGTAGAAAATATCAACCTGAGAATGTAGAACATTGTGACTTTTCTGGAAGCGTTTGGAGAACAAACCGACATAGATTGCCAGAGCATATGAAGTGTGCATGCTTAGCTTAGTAATAACATGATAACAGATGGCCTTGACTTGAGACCTGAATAAACATGGCAGTGTTCCTGTCAGCTCCCCTTCAATCATTGTGGCCCTTCCCTTGTGGAAAATTTGGTTAGTGATTCAATGGAAGGCTTTCACTTCAAGTCCTCCCTCCCTCCCCAGTTCATGTTTGAAAAAAGAACACCACTCTTGTGTCCTGGCATGGAGCCATTTTGGATTTGCTTCTTCTTCTTCTCAGATTAAAGTCAGGTTAGGTGCAGAAGCTCTGAGGCCTTCTATGGGGGAAATCTTTAATTTCCCATCCTGCCCGTGTTCCATCTTCAAATGGCACTGACATGTGGAGGCCTTGCTGTAGGTCAAGGACTTCTTGGCCTTCTTCCATTTGTTCATTGAGCGGACTATTCTCTTGGAGATGAGGTAGAAGATCTCACACACAGTGAGGACAATGCAAAGAGCTGATGCCCCTACCATGAAGTATGTGAAAATCTTCTTCTCAGTAGGCCGAGCAATGTAACAATCAATTTTATTGGGGCATGGTTCCAGTTCACACTTGACCAGTCGTGGCAGGTCAAAACTGTCCCAAATTCTGTGGAGCAGATAGAGGAAGACGATCTCAATACCCAGCTTGAAGAAGAGTGTCAGGAGATAAGTCCACCAAAGACCACCATGTTTCCTTCCAGTGTTGCTATAAAGTTTGGGACAGTTTTCCCCATTTTTTTCTCGGTTCTTCCGTTCCCTGTCCTCACGGTAGGCCACATGCATGATGACGAGCAGAGACGGACAGGTGACAAAAATCAGCTGCAGGGCCCAGAGACGGATGTGGGAGATGGGGAAAAAATGATCGTAGCAAACGTTGGTGCAACCGGGTTGCCGGTGATTGCAGTCAAAATCCTTCTGCTCATCTCCCCACACCCGTTCAGCAGCTACCACATAAACAAGGACACGAAAAACAAAGACCACAGAGAGCCAGATGCGGCCGAAAGCAGTGGAGTATTTGTTCACTCCACTCAACAGACCCTGTAACGTCTTCCAGTCCATGGCGATAGAAGTCGGAGGCCCAGCTCACCAGCACCTGGAAAGGCAACAGAAACAGTTAAACAAGTTTTCTAGCATTCAAATGTTAAGTAACATTTTAATCCTTACAGCTGCTTTCAATCCAACCTAATAACTTGAGGCCATTACTCAGAGCAATACGTATGACCATGGAAAGTAGGTGAGGCTCCAAGAAGTGGGTGGAGAAGAACAGGAAGGAGAGGCAATTGATAGTTTATAGTTTAAGTACATGCATAAACTAATGCTCGGCTCTATTCCTGCCAAAATTTGGTTGAATGGTATATTCACACTGTTTGGGGTATATTCATAGGTAGAGGGTACCAAAGTGAATGCAAATTGGTCTCTCACACTAAGTTTGATCCAGCATGCAGATCCTCACTTCACTTTCCTGACAGTAAGAATAATTAATCAGTGGAATGACTTGCCTCCAGAAGTTTTGCTTCCCAAACCTCCCACACCAGAGGTTTTTAAGATTGAAAACAACAATTTTTCTGCAATGGGGTAAGGTTTTCTGCTTGAGCAGTGGGTTAGCTAGAAGACCTCCAAGGTCCCTTCCACTTCTGTTATGCTTCCTTTCAAAATACTGCTGTCCAGATCTCTACCAATGGTAATTTTGTAAAATTTATATCAGAATTATGTAGGAATGGACTGTGGAAGTCATTTCTGCATCAATAGGATACAATTGATAAAAATCCTTGCATGGCCTGTAGGCAGGGTTCACTTAATATCCTAAGCTCCAAATCCAGGTTTGCAAAACATACTAGCTGTTGTGGTCCACCAGCAGCCCATGTAGCTATTCAAGAAGAGACTAACTTGGTCATGTGCCAATGGCCTGTACAGCTGGCACCTGAGTTGGACATTGGGGAGGGTGGCAAGGACTCGATGCCAGAGGCAGAAGTTCAGCCAGGGCCTTCAGAACCTCCAGCACTTCAAAGCAGTGATGAGGAAGAAGAGGCCTCTCCTCTTCTTGATACAAGAGTCCACAAAGCTACCAAGAGACAGGAATGGTTGCTCCAGAGGAGGTCTCCTCGGGAGTAAGACTGGGGGCAAATTGGCAACTCCCCTAGTCTACTTAAGGACAAGCTGTTAGAGGCAGCTAACAAACTGCAGAGAACAACGTTTGAGAAACCCATCTGATCATAGTATCTGAAAGACTTCTGCTTTGGTTTCAGTCATCAAGAACTACCTCTAGGCATTTTGCCAACTCTCTGAAGCTATGTAAGATATCAAGACCTAATTGCTCTTCTTGGCTTTAAAACTCTTTGAACTGATACCAGTTATTAATGAAGATTAATATTACATTAGCAGGGCTCATATTATATACAATATCAAAACACATCATCTAAATGATAGCTTCATGTGCAACATAATTTACGCTAGTTGTTAAAATAACTATTGGTTTCCTTATAATGTACTATCAATCTTTTTTTTTGCTTAATGTGAATGCTGTATAACCCTAGTTTTCATTAGAGAACCTAACAGAACTTTATCTAGAACTTTGAAGAACCTCTTGCTTTCTCTAAACTTGTGGATCCTTTCCTTGCTAAAGGTAAAAGTTCCTCTCGCACATGTGTGCTAGCTGTTCCTGACTCTAAGGGGCATTGCTCATCTCCATTTCAAAACTGATGAGCCAGCACTGTCTGAAGACATCTCTGTGGTCCTATGGCTGGTATGACTAAATGCCGAAAGCGCATGGCATACTGTTACCTTCACAACAAAGGTGGTCCCTACTTTTCTAATTGCATTTTTACATGCTTTCGAACTGCTAAGTTGGCAGAAGCTCACCCCATTATGGGGCACAATGGATTTGAACCACTGAACTGTGGACCTTTCTGAGCTCAGCATCTTAGCCACTGAGCTAAGATTCCTCCAAATCTTGTGATTTCTTTCTCATTTTACCTTTCACATCCGTAACTGCTTAGAATGCAAGGATGCAATTGCTTTTCTGACTGCCACCCATTTATTTTTTTAAAAAATAATATCCTCTTAACTCATTCAAATATTATTTACTGTAGTCAGTTCAAACAAAATACAGTTAGAAAATATGAAATACAGGGAAACTGTCCCAAATCTTTGGACTATTTAAATCACAGCAACCAACTATACCAAACACAGAGGGTGGGGTTCCTTTGCTGATTTATGGACAGTTATGATCTATAAGTGTTTTGAAATTGGATGGAATGCCATTCCCTTCTGCAATTATAGTGCCATTGTTATACTAACTACATCATATTTTAATTGCATTCTGCATTGTTTTAGGGTGTTTTTAAAATATGACTTTTATGTCTTGTTTGTAAACCCCTGGACAGAGGAGAATTCCTCCCAGTTCAGACAGAGGTGGGCTGTGCTGGAACATCTAATTGTACACAGTTCCGTGGCTCTGGAATGCGAGTGCAGGATCGAGAGCAATTATGCATCCTGCACCTGTGCAGGTAGCAAAACCTCACTGAAACACACCCACACCGGCATCCCTATGTGAGATTTTGCATCCTGTACAGGTGCAGGAAGCAAAATTATGCTCGATCCCACACTCACATTCTAGAGCTGCAGAGCTGTGCACAATTAGGCGTTCTAGCAGCAGCCCGCCTCTGGGTTCGGTTATTACCGGTTCGCCTCTGGAACCGGTAATAACTATGAGCTGGGATGGCGCAGCAGGTAGTGCTGTACTGCAGGCCACTGAAGCTGACTATAGATCTGAAGGTCAGTGGTTCAAATCTCATCAACGGCTCAAGGTTGATTCAGCCTTCCATCCTTCCGAGATGGGTAAAATGAGGACCCGGATTGTGGGGGCAATATGCTGCCTCTGTTAAAAAGTGCTATTGCTGATATGTTGTAAGCCGTGCTGAGTCTAAGGAGAAGGGCAGCATAAAAATCAATCAAACAAACAAACAAACAAACAAACAAACAAACAAACAAACAAACAAACAATAAACAAACAAATAAATAAACTAACGAACAAACGAACAAACGAACAAACTAACTAACTAACTAACTAACTAACTAACTAACTAACTAACTAACTAACTAACTTGGTGGTGCTATAGGTGCCGCCATTTTGTTTTTGCTTCTGCACACACAGAGCTGGTTTTTTTTACTGAGCATGTGCACGAGCCCGTATAGCACATCAGGAACCAGCAGCGAGATAAGCCAGAATCCACCCCTATCCCCAAAATTACTTAAGGGTGATGTGTGTGTGTGTGTGTGCACGCGCGCACGTGTATTCATTCATTCCAAACCAACCAGCCTACAAATAAATCCCATTCTCTGAAATTATCTCAGCTACTTTCTCTGCTCTGCTTTTATTTCAGGCAGATAGTTTGCTCTGGCTGAAAGTGTTGGTGTCACAATATTTATTCATTGGGCCTGGAGATAACTCATTATTCAGCTATTACGTTTAGTTGACTCACAGCTTAGTGGTTTCCCAGCATATCCTTGAAATAATTTATCGGAGTTAAGCAGTTTCCAAGATCATAGCTGGGGAAGGTTTTGACGTGATACACCCTGTCTCCCATTCGGGCCAAAAGCACAGCGTGGAATACTGCCTACCAAAAGTCTAGCTCAGTGTTCCTTAAACTTGCTGATTAGGAAATGCTGGAAGATAAAAGTCCAAATGTCTTAAAGTTACCAAGAATGAGAAACACTACTAACTAGTCTAATTGACTACTCTTTAGATGCTTGGGTAAAGAATAAAAGGATGTGATTATTTTCCACTTGTTTTTTTTTTTAAATGTCTCCTTAACTCATTCAAAGACAACTTACCATAATGGTTCTAATCTTTATCCCAAACACAACAAGATAGGTCTGAAAAATCTACAATGTAGGAAAGCCCTTGCATCAGACTTCCCCATTTATTTATTTATTGGATTTGGATGCTGCCCCTCTCCATAGACTTGGGGCAGCTAACAACAGTAATAAAAAACAGCATGTAAATCCAATACTAAAACAACTAAAAAACCCTTATTGTAAAACTAAACATACATACAAACAAACATACCATGCATAAATTGTAAAGGCCTAGGGGGAAAGAATATCTCAGTTCCCCCATGCCTGACAGCAGAGGTGGGTTTTAAGGAGCTTACGAAAGGCGAGGAGGGTGGGGGCAATTCTAATCTCTGGGGGGAGTTGGTTCCAGAGGGTGGGGGCTGCCACAGAGAAGGCTCTTCCCCTGGGCCCCGCCAAATGACATTGTTCAGTTGACGGGACCCGGAGAAGGCCCACTCTGTGGGACCTAACTGGTCGCTGGGATTCGTGCAGCAGAAGGCGGTCCCTGAGATAATCTGGTCCGGTGCCATGAAGGGCTTTGAATTGTGACCAGAAACTGATCGGCAACCAATGCAGACTGCGGAGTGTTGGTGTTACATGGGCATTTTTGGGAAAGCCCATGATTGCTCTTGCAGCTGCCTTCTGCATCCTGATCATTCAGGATGAGACAAATGTGTGATTCTCAATCTTTTTAAAAGTTGTTGCCCATTGGGAAGAAACTGCACTTTAATGAAATGTCAATGAAGTCAAATTTGAGTTTTGCACTGGCCTCACCTACTCCTTCCAAGTCCTGCTCTGCTGCCCCATTGTGGTAGAGTGGTAGGAGGGTGGTGTTGGTGTGCCTGGGAGGGATAAGCAAAGAATGGTGTAAGTCTATGTCAGGAGAATACATTCCCAGCAGGGTCATTCAAAGTTGTGAAGGTCATCCCATCTGTTCAGGAAGCATGCATCTATATTGGGCAGGAGCAACATAGGGAGATGCTAGAGGTAGACGATCACTTCAGGGACAATGGCAAAGCCATCAATTCATACTGCACAAGAAAAGAATGATAAACCACTTATGCATTTTTATGAAAGAGAGACAATGCAAAGAAGACCTGGAAGAGTGGATTAGGGCCAGAACATAGGGGAAAACTCTATGTGATTGTTGACAATTTGATGACACATATCTATCGGTCGATCGATCAATCAATCCATTCATCCATCTTACCTATTACTCATCGGCTTCAGCCTCCCCCACTTTGCATAGCCTGGTACAGTCCAGTCAAACTGGAAGGCACCAGTTTGGAGAAGGCTGGTGATGAAAAACACAAAGTTCAAAATTGGATGGCTTCAAATTCTTAGGAGGAGAGACTTCTCCTCCTCCCTTGGCTGGAGAATCACAACACATCAAGGGCAGATGAAAGACGTGGTTGGCTATTCTTATCTAGTGGGTTTTGGTTTTTTGTTCCTTTTGCTGGCCATAATGCAATTTTTAACCTATCACATCTATCTAATGAAATCAGTTGAAGCTGACAAAAGAATATTCCTTTTTATAAACTTCATTAAGTTGGTAAAGGCGTTAGCAAATTCTCTTATTCTTTTTTTTCCTTTTGTCTCCATAAAATATGAGTGTCCTCTTACCAGTCTGACCTAAAATTCATATAGGACCTGGGAGGTTTCTGAGATTCTCCTAAAATGGATATCTCTGTAGATTTCCAAAGTAAAATCAACACATATTGCAAGAATTCCCCTGTAGTTACACCATAATTTTAGATTGAGGCATCCGTCCGTCCGTCCGTCCGTCCATCCATCCAACTATCCATCCATCCATCCATCCATCCATCCATCCATCCATCCATCCATCCATCCATCCATCCATCCATCTATCCATTGTATTTCTTCACTGCCCATATCCTTCAGAGAGAGGTTCTGGGTGGTGTACAATAAAATCAATATTTAAAACCAGATTTAAAAATTTTACAATTATGAAAATAACATTATAAAAATTTGAAAAGGTGAAAAAATTCTAAGATGGGTGTGGGTGTTAATATAGGTGTGGGTGATTTTTATGGAGCCAGCCAGCATCATGGTTTTGTGGACTTCCTCTTTCTTGCCTTTTCATCTCCCCTCCTTCGCCACCCCCTCTTTCCTCTTGGCCCTGTTCTTCTGACCATTACTGATTTCAGCCTACTCTCTGGGTTACACCCATCAATGGTCAGCCTGCTTCCTCCAATTCTTCCCAGAAGGCGGCTTCTCCCATCTCTAAGTCAGAACTGGGTGACACATTCCCGCCCACTGTTTCCAGCCCCATCTTGAATGACATTTCCTCTACTTTCCGCTCCTCCTCCTTCATATTTCGTGGTGTACTAATGCATCTTCTATGTTCCCCTGCCAAAGGCCATTTCTTACATAGCAACCTCTTTGCTTTTCAATTATGTCTTGCATTTTCCTGTGTTTCAGGACCTGTTCCAAATATTTAACCTTGTCTTGCTTGGGATTTAATTACTTTTTTTATGTATTACTTTTATCTTTTTCATCTGTTCCACAGCCTTCTCTTAATGGTATCATTATTATGATTATTATTACTTTGGTATTTTGATTATTATTACTCTGCTATTTTGAATGTACACTAAGAACTTATGTATGCAGTTTCTTGTGTGTCCAATCACACCTGACCAATAAACAATTCTATTCTATTCTATTCTATTCTATTCCACCCCACCCCACTCCATTCCATTCTATTCTATTCCTGTGGAATGTTCTCAGTGAATATTTGGAGGGCAAAAATATTGGACTGCCATCTGTCAGAAATAGTGTAGCGTCTGCTGCTTGACCATGTGATCCCGCTGTATAGAGCACTGGTGAGACCACATTTGGAATACTGTGTTCAGTTCTGGAGACCTCACCTATAAAAAAGAGGTTGATAAAATTGAATGGGTCCAAAGACAAGCTACAAAAATGGTGGAAGGTCTTAAGCATAAAACTTATCAGGAAAGACTTAATGAACTCAATCTGTACGGTCTGGAGGACAGAAGGGAAAGTGGGGACATGATTTAAACATTTAAATATGTTAAAGGGTTAAATGAGGTTCAGGAGGGAAGTGTTTTTAATAGGAAAGTGAGCTGGGGTGGCGCAGCAGGTACAGTGCAAGTACTGCAGGCCACTGAAGCTGACTGTAGATCTGTAGGTCAGCAGTTCAAATCTCATCACCGGCTCAAGGTTGATTCAGCCTTCCATCCTTCCAAGGTGGGTAAAGTGAGGACCCGGATTGTGGGGGCAATATGCTGGCTCTGTTAAAAAGTGGTATTGCTAACATATTGTAAGCCGCCCTGAGTCTAAGGAGAAGGGCGGCATAAAAATTGAATGGATGAATGAATGAATGAATGAATGAATGAATGAATGAATGAATGAACACAAGAACAATGGGGAACAATCTGAGGTTAGTTGGGGGAAAGATCAGAAGCAACGTGAGAAAATATTATTTTACTGAAAGAGTAGTAGATGCTTGGAACAAACTTCCAGCAGACGTGGTTGGCAAATCCACAGTAATTTAATTTAAACATGCCTGGTATAAACATATATTCATCCCAAGGTAAAATACAGGAAATAGTATAAGGGCAGACTAGATGGACCATGAAGTCTTTTTCTGCCGTCTATCTTTCTATGTTTCTCTCTCTCTCTCTCTCTCTCTCTGTGTGTGTGTGTGTGAGTGAGTGATTGGACTATATGACCTACAAGTAGAGGTGGGTTCCTATCAATTCTAACTAGTTATTTAGAACCATTAGTAGTTCGGCAATGATGTCACGGAGCTGGTTTTGTTGGTGTCTCTGTGGGTGCCACCAACTTGAACTTTGCTTCCACGTTGGTGCAGAAGCTATTTTTTGATTGCTGTGGGAGCACGGCATGACCCTGAACAAATTGGCAGCAAAAGGACCCAGAACCTACCCTTGTTTACAAGGTTCCATCCCACTCTGTTATTCTGATAAATGTTTGAGTTTCTCTGATTCCTTTCTTGCTAAGAGTTTTTTCTCATTATTGGTGTCTGGCATTGGGCATTCCAACTGGCTACCTCCTTCGCAACCTTGCCCAACAGGCACTCTGCCCCTCATTATGGTAATTTGCCTGTCAAATCTTGGTTTTTGAAGAAGTCATAGAGGGAAAACAATGAAATCCATTCCAGGTAAGAGAACGTTTCTTCAATAAATTTGACCTTACGCCCACTGCCACTTGACTCAATTGGATTTGTTAAGTGACAACTTGAGTATTATCACAATTATTTTATTGGGCGTCCAATGTGAGCTGCTTCTAAGCTGTTCATGGATGAAAGCAACATAATATTCTTTTATAGATCGCTTCACATATTTTATTAAGCTGTGGTTGATTTATCCTGCCAAAAAGAAATTTAGTTCATAAACTGAACTAAGCAACCGGGTCATGGTTTGTTCAAGCATAGTTAACTGAACAAACTGCAATTTTCTGGATATACGTAATACACTGAGTCAAAGGGATCCAAACTTTTGGCTTGCATGGGCTGCATTGAGTGAAGATGAATTGGCTTGGACCACAAAAAACATATATGATAAAGTTAATGTATAAAGGGAAAGGTTCCCCTCACACATATGTGTTAGTCGTTCCTGACTCTAGAGGGCAGAGCTCATCTCCGTTTCAAAGCCGAAGAGCCAGCGCTGTCTGAAGATGTCTCCATGGTCATGCGGCCAGCATGACTCAACACCAAAGGCGCATGAAACGCTGTTACCTTCCCACCAAAGGTGGACCCTATTTTTCTACTTGCGTTTTTGAAGTGCTGGGGTGGCAGAAACTGGGACAAGTAACAGGAGCTCATCCATTACATGGCGCTAGAGATTTGAACCACTGAACTGCCCACATATATATATATAATGTGTGTGTGTTTGTGTGTGCATGTGACATGTTTTTTCTGAATTTGAAAATTAAGAGAGACTAGGATAGATCTATTTTGGCCTTGTTCTGGGCTCATCATCTAGCCATACCTCACTGGGATTTGAACTTGCAGCCTTTGCCTTGTAAGGCAGAAAATTAACCTCTAGGCTACAGTATCTAATACCTTCAGCTTCGTACCAGGGAAGTGATTTGTTATTTGTGTGTGTGTGTGTGTGTGTGTGTGTGAGACATGTTTTTGCTGAATTTGAAAATTAAGGGAGACTAGGATAGATCTATTTCGGCCTTATTTTGGCCTCATGAGCTAGCCATACCCTCACTGGGATTTGAAACCTGCAACCTTTGCCTTGTGAGGTAGGGAATTAACCTCTAGGCTACAGTATCCAATCCCTTCAGCTCTGTACCAGGGAAGGGATTTTATTTTTTCACCAAACTTACATAAAAACCCATACATATACCACAATATCAAAACATTCATGCTTATACATTTCTATCCAAAATGCCATAAACACATATCTTTAATTTGCTCCTTTGATTCTTTTATCTCCCGTCTGCTTTCCTTCCATATTTCATGCTACTCTCCTCTCTCTATCTCCCTCTCTTCCCTCTACCTTCTTTCTCCCATTCTACCTCTTTCCCACTTCTCTCCTCCTTCTCACCCCTCCCTCTTCCTCCCTCTTATCCTTTCTTCAGTACTTCTAAAATGATCCATTTTATGGTTAGCAGATGAGCAATTCAGAAACCCTGGCTTCACTCCAACATCGGAGCTATTCTTAAACTTATATCTTTCCCTTTATCCAATTTTAAATATATAATATATTCTTCTAGGTCTATCTACTATTATTCTAATGCTACTTCCTTCCTCCTATTTTTGCTGCCTGAGTCTACCACCTTTTTCTTTTTCTATTTCTTTGATATTGGTCTAACTCTTGTCCTGCAGAGAGTTGCCTGCACAAATTGGATGGCAAGTTGTCTGTGAATTGACTGTGGCAAGTGATCACAGACCTCAAATTAGGTGCTAAGAATCATGGTTAGAAAACTGTGTGAACTCAGACTAGGATGTGGCGTGATCTGTGAACCCAACTACAGCTCTCTTCTACATGCCAGTCTAACCCCAACTGCTTAATATTTCCACAGTCTCCTGGTATTGTATGTTGAACAAGGATTTGAGATATAAAAATAAGCATCTCAATGAAGTTCTGAACAGACACTTACAGGTAGTCCTTAACTTATGACCATTTTTCACATTTATGTCCTTGGAGCATTCCTGTGGGCACATGATCAAAATTTGGATGCTTGGCAAATTACTACTACTACTACTACTACTACTACTACTACTACTAGTAGTAGTAGTAGTAGTAGTTGGGGGAAAGATCAAAAGCAACGTGAGAAAATATTATTTTACTGAAAGAGTAGTAGATCCTTGGAACAAACTTCCAGCAGACGTGGTTGGTAAATCCACAGTAACTGAATTTAAACATGCCTGGGATAAACATATATCCATTGTAAGATAAAATACAGGAAATAGTATAAGGGCAGCCTAGATGGACCATGAGGTCTTTTTCTGCCGTCAGTCTTCTATGTTTCTATGTTACTACTACTACTACTACTACTACTACTACTACTACTACTAACAACAACAACAACAACAACAACAACAAAAGAGTTGGAAGGGACCTTAGTCTAACCCCCTGCTTAGGCAGGAAACACTACTTCAGACAAAATGGTTATCCCACATCTTCTAAAAAACTTCCAGTGTGGGAGCATTCACAACTTCTGGAGGCAGGCAGTTCCACTGATCAATTGTTCTAACTGTCAGGAAACTTCTCCTTAGTTCTAAGTTTCTTCTCTCCTTGATTAGTTTCCACCCACCGCCCTCAGGTGGTTTGGAGATTAGATTGACTCCCTCTTCTTTGTGGCAACCCCTGAGATATTGGAACACTGCTATCACGTCTCCCTTCTTTCCATTAACCATTTTCATATTTATGAAGGTTGCAGCATTTCAGGGTCATGTGATCCCTTTTAGGAATTTTTTTAACAAGTAAAGTCAATGGGGGACTCAGATTCATTTAACAACCACATTACTAACTGAACAACTGCAATGATTCACCTAACAACTGTGGCAGCAGCCATCTTGCTTAGCAATGGAAATGTTGAGTTGAGTTGTGGTCCTAAACCGAGGACTATTTTTAGATTGGCTGTTCCAAAGTTCAGTTCACTCAGGTTTTGCCAGAATAGCAAATGTTCTTAGCTAGGAAATCCTGCTTGTGTTTTGGGAGCTGTCCAATTCCCCTTCTTTCTCCTTTAATTGTGGTGCTTGTGAGCAATTAGATGGAAGGTTGTTGTTTGTTTGTTTTTTCATCTGCAAAGGACTCATCAAACAGGTAGAGCCACTTGTATTTCAACTGTTGGTTTTCTATGGTTCCCCCCCCTGCAGCTGATTTAAAAACAAAAAGTTTCCAAAAACAACATAAAACCGTGCAAAATTACAACAAGGTTTCCTGAGATTTAAATAAAAAATGGATTATCTGGATTTTGTCTAGCCGCTCAGGAATTTCCTAAGTACCAACAGAAAATCCCAAGCTCCATACATATTGTTAGGTTAATTTTAAAATAATTGTTTGTTGAATTAAACTTTAATGGCTTTTTTTAGGGCTAATAAACTTATAAAAATTGGGTTAGGATCAGTGATGGACTGCTGGTTACACAGACTGGTGCGCAGCTACAGTTGGGAAAATGGGAGCTGCGCACTCAGATGCACATCCCTGATGCATGCATGCACACCCCTGTATGAGATTCAGCTTCTGCGCATGCACAGAAAGCAAATTGTCACATGAGGATGCGAGTGAGATTTCGGTGATTTTCGCAGATTTATTTTTTATTTTATTTCGGTGATATTTTTCGCCGAAATATCGGCAAAAATCTCTGAAATCTTACTCACACTTGTGTCCTCACATGGCATTTTGCTTGCTGCATATGCACAGATGCCAAATCTTGTGCCGATGGGCATGCACCTACCTGCCGGACACGCATGAACACGCGACGGCCTCCGAGGGTGCACCGGTAACACCGAAGATGAGCAGCCCTTCACCGGTTAGAATGAGTAGTAACAATAATAAGCCTCTTTGATTCAACCTGCTGAACTTCAAACCCAGTTAACAAAACAATACTCTCCAAAACAAACCAAATTATGGCTTGATATGATAGCATAATTCATACAAGAAAATTCCACCAGGTCAGAATTCCCTGTACTCATGCAAACATTTGAATTATCCAATCCCCTTTTAGTATAGCTTGTGTAACTCAGCCACTGAATGAATTCATATATTCTGCATAACCCAAAAACAAGTGATTTTCAATTTACAACCACTGAGTTTAGTGACTGTTCGTAATTACAACGGCAGTGAAAAAAAAAGATTTAGAACCAGTCCTCACACTTATGACCATCACAGCATCTTCACAAGCACATGAGAAAAATTGGGGTGCTTGACAACCGCTATGTGTTTTATGATCATTCCATTGTCCCATGATCAGGTGATCACGGTTAGCGATCTTCCGAGTTGGCTTCTGACAATCAAAACGAATGAGGGATCCACTTAGTAATGGTGTGACTTAACAACTGCAGTGTTTGGCTTTGCTTGCAAGAAGGTTGCAAGCAGCAATTGCATGTCTTGGAGATGCTGCAACTGTTGTAGCTACAAGGTAGTTACCAAGTGCCCCAATGCAACACGTATACCTTAAAATGTCACTAACATACATATTTATACATTTTTGTTCAATCAATAAAAAAAACCAATATCCTGTTTCACACCTTTTTTTATCCTGTTCATCAGTCTGTTTTCCTTCATTCCATTCCATTCCACTCCTTCTATCTCCATCATCTCAATTTGTCTTCTTATTCCTTCTCTCCTCCTTTCTATTTTTCTGCACTCCTTCTTCCCTCTCTTCACCTTTCTGCTTCCTCTTTCTCCCTCTTTATCTCTCACTAAGTGCTTCTTATCCTAGTTCATCTCATATTTAACAGACTGATGACATACGCCATACATTTTTAGATCAATGGTGCCTCTCCTATAATCATGTTTATATATTTTCTGTATATATAACTATTTACTCTAGGTATGTTTGTTTGTTTGTTTGTTTGTTAGATTTGCATGCCGCCCCTCTCCGTAGACTTGGGGCGGCTCACAGCATACAATAAAACAATTCACAACAAATCTAATAAATTTAAAAAACATTAAAAAAAACCATTATTAAAGCAGACATACACACAAACATACCATACATAAATTGTATAGGCCCGGGGGGGGGGGGGGATGCCTCAATTCCCCCATGCCTGATGGCAAAGGTGACTTTTAAGGAGTTTACAGAAGGCAAGGAGGGTGGGGGCAGTTCTAATCTCCGGGGGGAGCTGGTTCCAGACAGTTGGGGCCGCCACAGAGAAGGCTCTTCCCCTGGAACCTGCCAGACGACATATGTTACTCATCTGATGCTGCTTCTTCTAAACCTTGTTTTATCTCCTGGGTCTACCACCAATTAATTTTTAATTTTGTTCCCAAGTTAACCACTATAGCTGAACTTCCAGAATATTTATTGTCTTTCATGCCTCTTAATTCAAGTGCCCAAATGTTGACCACATAACTACAATGGTGATAAACGCAAGAACCTGTCGTAAATCACTTTTTTTCTTTGCTGTTGCAACTTCAAACACTGAATGAATGGTTGTAAGTTGAGGACTACCTGTATGCAGGAATGTACATGAAGGAGAACCCCCAAGATCAAGGGTCCTCAAACTTGGCAGCTTTAAGACTTGTGGATGTCAATTCCACAAGTATTAAAGTTGCCAAGTTTGAAGACCTCTGCCCAAGATTGGTGGTTCATCTTGTCCTCTCATATAGAAAGGAAAAATCCCACCTGGTTCCTGTTTACATATTGGTCCCTTTTATCCAGTTTCTTTCCCTTAACATTTAATATTTTAATTTTTAGCACTTGATGTATTTAAGGTTTGTTAAATTGTTTTATATTGCCGTATTATGCAGTTAGAGGCCATCTAGAGTCACTTGTCGGCATATGACAATAGAAACATAGAAGAAACATAGAAGACTGATGGCAGAAAAAGACCTCATGGTCCGTCTAGTCTGCCCTTATACTATTTCCTGTATTTTATCTTACAATGGATATATGTTTATCCCAGGCATGTTTAAATTCAGTTACTGTGGATTTACCAACCACGTCTGCTGGAAATTTGTTCCAAGGATCTACTACTCTTTCAGTAAAATTATATTTTCTCATGTTGCTTTTGATCTTTCCCCCAACTAACTTCAGATTGTGCCCCCTTGTTCTTGTGTTCACTTTCCTATTAAAAACACTTCCCCCCTGGACCTTATTTAACCCTTTAACATATTTAAATGTTTCGATCATGTCCCCCCTTTCCCTTCTGTCCTCCAGACTATACAGATTGAGTTCATTAAGTCTTTGCTGATACGTTTTATGCTTAAGACCTTCCACCATTCTTGTAGCCCGTCTTTGGACCCGTTCAATTTTGTCAATATCTCTTCGAAAGTGAGGTCTCCAGAACTGAACACAGTATTCCAAATGTGGTCTCACCAGCGGTTTTATTTATTAAATTATTTATGTATTAAATTATTTATTTATTAAATAAATAAATTTAATAAATAAAACAGGTTTGCTTTCTCTTATCTGCCAATCATCGGATCCACTGAAGTTCAATGCCCCAAATCTCTAGACTACAGGTAGGCAAAGTTGGCTCTTCTATGACGTATGGACTTCAACTCCCAGAATTCCTGAGCCAATCATGCTAGCTCAGGATTTCTAGGAGTTGAAATCCACAGCTCATAGACGAGCCAACTTTGCTTACCCCTGCTCTAGACTTCTCATGGACTTTGGAGGATTAAAAGGATTGGCCCAGAGATGGGATTCAGCAGGTTCTGACCAGTTCTGGAGAACCAGTAGTGGAAATTTTGAGTAGTTTGCAGAACCGGCAGCAAAAAATTTGAGTAGTTTGGAGTACTGGTAAATACCATCTCTGAGTGGTCCTGCTCCCATTTACTCTCTGCTTCCTGAATCCCATCTGATTGGGAGGAAATGGGGATTTTGCAGTATCCTTCCCCTGCCTTGCCTCCCAAGCCACACCACACCCACCAAGCCACGCCAACAGAACCGGTAGTAACATTTTCGAATCCCACCACTGGGTCATCCCTGGATCCCAAAGACAGAGAGAAAAACAACAACATCTATGGGTGTCTGATTCTTTTTTCCTTTTTGATTACAGATGGTTCTATATAATAACCAGGCAACAGAGATGAAAGGCCCACATCTTCTCTATCTTTCAAAGGCCTCTTTTTCTTTTTTCTTTTTGTTATATAGGCGGCTGGCCGATTTCAAAGTTTAAAAAAAAAACATATTTGAGCAGGGGATAGCTTGAAAACATTTTGGTAAACCTTAATAAATAAATAAACTCCAGCAACCAAAAATAAAAGGAAAGGAAAAAAGAAAGGAAAGAAAAAGGCAGGAAAGGAAGGAAGGAAGGAAGGAAGGAAGGAAGGAAGGAAGGAAGGAAGGAAGAAAATAGGATCCGGGCAGAATGTTTTTCCTTTGGACTTGATGGATTGTTATCATTTTAATTTTTCTGCTTTCGTAGAGCTTTCAAAAATGATATTCTTCCTTCACCTTCCCTTTGATATAATCTATTCTCCCTTCCTTAGTCCCGAAACAGCTTCTTCTCTTGCAAGTTGAGGTTAAGCAGGCCTCCTTTAGCAAGTAATAAACTAACCTGGGGGAGGTTTATATATGCTCTACAAAAGAAACAGGAAAAACAAGACAATCTTGCCTCCCCCATCTCTCGTCTCCTTCTGTAAGTAATAAACTAACTTGTAACAAGTGGTTCTCATCATTCCACTGTGAAAGCCCATAAATGAACAAAAACATGTTTTCCATGGAAGCAATCCTTCTGCAGAGAAAGCTAGCATACAAAGGCAGCCTTCTCCCCAACAGATTAGTTTTCTATTTGCATGGATTTATTTCCTCCATATGTGATAATTGGATTCTATATAATCAAAGAGCCATATAATATTAATTAATTGATCAATTAGGTTCCGTGTTATTTAATTCAAAAGACAATCTAAGTAAAGGGTTATAAACTAAACCTTTCTCAAATTTAGATCCTGCTTGGCATTGAAGTCTAGCACCTGAAATGGCATTCTAAAATTTCTAGGCCAGAAAAACAACAACACCAATTGGATTACAAATTGGGAATTTCTTGGAATGACTGAACTCCAGGGCTTTCCTATGCATTTCCTATGCATTTCCATGCTAAACAATAAGTCATGAACAGCAAATTTTACTTGCTGTGTCTTTTAGACTGTCGTCCATTCAAAGCAGGTAAATTCATTTAAAAAAAAAAAAGAAGAAGAAGAAGTCTGAACATCTTTAGAGCACCCATATTGTCACTTTTTTTTTTGATACTGAAATAAAAGTACAGTGGTACCTCGAGATACGAGTTTAATTCGTTCCGGACCTGGGCTCTTAAGTCGAGCAGCTCTTATCTCGAACGACTTTTCCCCATAGGAATTAATGTAAATAATTTTAATTGGTTCCAGCCCTCAAAAAACTCACAAAGTTAGTCTAAATTATGCAGAAAGACATGTTTTTAATGAAGAAATGTACATGTACATATAAATGAATAATGAAGTTTCTTTCACTTAACTTGTAAACTTTCTTAAACTTTTAAATTTACATATGTTCAACTTCTCTGCCACCCAATCCTGTAGGTCAGAGGTCCCCAACCCTTTTTGCACCAGGGACCGGCTTTAAGCGATCAAGAGAGGAATGGGTGAATGAATGGACGGAGGGTGGGAAGGAAGGAAGGAAAGAGGGAAGGGACAGGAACAGAGGAAGGAAGGAAGGAAACTTATGAAAGGGGAGAGTAAGAGAGGAATGAGTGAAGGGAGGGAGGGAGGGAAGAAGGTGGGAAGGAGAAAGAAAAGAAGAAATAGAGGAAGGGAAGGTAAAAGAGAGAAAGAAAAAGAGCAAGAAAGAAAGCTGCAAGCACCCCCCCGAGCCCCCCAGGACGGCTGCAACCTTTTAAAACACGCGCGCCGCTTCGCAGCTGTCTCCTGAAGCCGAACGCGGAAGTTAGCGTTTGGCTTCAGGAGACAGCTCCTTGGCGCTTGTATCTCGAATTTGGGCTTGTAAGTAGAACAAAAATATCTCTCCCCTCCCAACTCTTATCTCGAGTTGCTCTTAAGTAGAGCAGCTCTTATGTCGGGGTTCCACTGTACACAGTGTTCAAACAGAGAAGGTTAAATCTGTCTGTGGCTACTGTGAAAAACTTCGCAAATGGCTTTTGAAATTTTGCTTTGCCAGGGCCTTGATAGCAGTCATGGGATTCAAAAGTTTTATACCACCAGTTCTGTGGGCGTGGCTTGGTTGGGCGTGGCTTGGTGGAGGTGGCAGAGGAAGGATACTGAAAAATCCACTTTTCTTCCTGATCAGCTGGGATTTGGGAAGCAGAGAATAGATAGGGGTGGGATTAATCGGAGGTGGTATTTACCAGTTCTCCGAACTACTCAAAATTTCTGCTACTGGTTCTCCAGAACTGACCAGAACCTGCTGAATCCCACCATGATAGCCAGGAAAGTAAATGCAGCAAAAAAAATAATTGTAGAAATAGTAATAGTAATTTTCTCTCCTTTTTCTATGATCTTTAATTTCTCCTCCCTCCCTCCCTTCCTTCCTTCCATCCTCCCTCCCTCCCTCCCTTCCTTCTTTCCTTCCTTCCTCAAAATCAATCATCCTCCCTTTTATTAAGGACTGTTTTCCTCAGGTTCTGCAGACATCCTTGTAAGAAAAGAGACCATAAGGACTTGTCAGCTGCTGCTGCCTGTGATGTAGCCACTGTCTATAGAGAAAGCAAGGCAGGAGAGTAAAAATGTTGGCAGCCCTGTGGCTTAGTTGGCCAGACAGAAGAATGTAAGAAGCCGTCCAATCCCCCTGAACAGATCTTGAATCATGCCTAATTTTCTTCATTTCTTCTTGTTCTTATTGATGTGGCCTTACTGTTCTTTTAAGGCTTTGCAGGCAATCCCAGCTGACATTCTTGATAGGGGTCTTAAAGTCCCTGCTTTGCCAGCTGCAGTGAATAGCTCTTTTTGCTGGAACTGATCTGGCTTCCCTCCCATTTGACTAAATTTCAATTTTTCAATGTAAATCTGGTCCACGTTTTCCTTCCCACTTCATGGCTGCTCCACTTATGGAACGATATTATGCTTTATGGGGAAGTCAAAAGGTGTGTCATGTGTTCTGGGACACACAACAGCAGTGTGTGTGTGCGTGTGCGTGTGTTTGTGCATGGGTGTTTTGGAGAGGGATGTTTGGCAAGAGGTCTTTGCTTTGCTTTAAAAAGAATTAAGAGTCCATTTTTGCTAAGCAAAATAGCATCACCCAGCCATTTAATAGCATCACCCAGCCATTGCTGGGATGACGTACCACTCCAGTGAATCCTCACCTTACGATCACAATTGAACCTAACGTTTCTCTTGTTAAGTGAGACATTGAGTACTGGGAAGACCCTGTTTTAAGTCGACACTAAGTTGAGAGGTTCACTGGGAGACTTCGGCCTAATGGCTCTCTATCCTTAGCCTCTCAGTCAGCTCTTTGAAGTCATCCAGATATGACACCAAAACCATGGGAAGACTGAAGTAACAGAGTCTTGCAAATCTTAAAACACCTCCCTTGCCTTTGCCTTTCAGAGCCCAAAAGAGAAATAATAATAATAATAAATAATAATTAATTAGATTTGTATGACGCCCCTCTCCGCAAACAAATGTTTTTTTTTTTAATTAACTACCCTTCTCCCTGATAGGGTGACTCTGGGATCCTTCCTGAGATGCCTTCTCCATCCCCCGTTCCTTTCCAGAGAACTAGGGAGGATATGAATCAATCAACCAATTAAATAAATTGATATGGCTCCATCTCATTGATAAGTTGAGTCTGCAACTTATCAATGAAATGCCTTCTGAGATGCCTTCTCCATCCCTGTTCCTTTCCAGAGAATTAGGGAAGATATGAATCAATCAATCAATCAACCAATTAATTAAATTAAATTGATATGACTCATTGATAATGTGACTCTGCAATCCATCCTGGGATGACTTCTCCATCCCCGTTCTTTTCCAGAGAACTAGGGAGGATCACTTCTGAAATGCTTTCTTTGCTCCTTTTCCTTCTATGGACGGAGATGGGCTCTTGGCTGACTGTTGCCTTGGCTGCAACTCTTCTTCCTTTCTCCTTATTTTGACAGCCCATGACATCCTCTCTGTCTTAGCCCAAGAATCAGTGTTGTGATGCGGTCAAAGTGTTGGAATGGTAGCAGGCAGGAGTTGTTGCTCCCGCCGTTCCTGGCGCACTGTGTGCACAGCGTCGTGTCTCCAGCATGCGTGAATGCACCGGAGTGAGAATTTGCTTCTGTGCATGCACAGGAAGCAAAATCCTACGAGGGGACGCATGTGTGCATGAGATTTTGCCTTTTTTTTTTGCTTCCATGCATACGCAGAAGCAAAAAATTTCTGAAATATCGTATGTGCGCATGTCCTCTCATGAGATTTTGCTTCCTGCGCATGCGTAAAAGTAAAATCTTACTCGGATGTGCATGCGTGCATGCCAGAAATGCAAAGCTACATTCACAGCTCCAATTTTACTACTGGTACGGCATCCTCATCCATACCAGTAAGAACCTGATTTTGAATGGCAGTAGGGGAGATCGAAATTCTAGTCCTTCCTAAGTCACAACTTCTCAGCCAACCCTCCACTTCAATCCTAGGTGTTAGGATAGAACGACAGTGAACAGGTTGAACTAGGAGTGGTGAGACCTAGGCTTTAGCCCCCCAACCGACCCATCCCAGGCTCAGAAGCTTCTATGGGGTTTAGAGGGGCCAATCCCTCCTCTCAATTGTAGTAAAGATAATTGTGAAGGCAGTAAATAGGTGTGGAGAGACTTGGGTTTGATCCCTCAATGGGAGTTTGGATCTCTTATTCCTTTTCTTGCAGACCAGTCTACCACAAACCTGGATTGATTGATTGATTGATTGATTTGTTGATGGATAGATTGTTGGTATTTATTAGATGCCCAACAATGGATGGGGGGAAATCCTTAAAAACAGGCAAAACCCATGAAAATAGGAGAAAGTGCTGTGTATGTATGCTGCCTTGAGCTTGAGTTGGAAAGGGGGTTGCAACCTAAATAAATAGGGAATTTCTATTTATTGAAAGCTCCTCTACAAAGTCATTTAGTTCTTGCCTATTCCAACTATTCATAACTGCACTGTATGTTCAGATAATCTCTTGTTCTCTCGTGATACCCAGTGTTCTCCAAAGTGGTCAGTATTGACCCTCCCACAGGTTTAGGATCAGTATTGGGTTCCTACCGGTATGGATGGGAAAGTCACACCAGTAGTAAAAATGGAGCTGTGCGCATAGATTTGGGGGTTGCTGGCATGTGTGTGCACATGTCCCAGAGAGATTTTGCTTCTGCGCATGTACAGGAAGCAAAATCCTGTGCGGGGACGCACATGTGTGTGAGATTTTGGCAATTTTTTGCTCCTGCGCATGTGTGGAAACAAAAAAATTGCTGAAATCTCACATGTGCGTGCATCTCCTGCGCATGCACAGAAGCAAAATCTCTCTGGGATGGGCATGCACACCAGCAACCTGAAGCTGCGCGTGCAGTGCGCCGGTAGCAGTAGTAGCGGCAACCGCAGCCTGGTTAGGATTAAATGTTTGGGGATCCAGGGCTGTCTTAATGTATGGACCTGATGGCCACTTACCTGTGGGCCCCACAAGCATAGGGGCCCCATACTTATCTGTGTGTGTTAACTTGTCAGTGCATCTTGGATCATATAAATTCAGCAACTGTATGTCTTACTGAGCATTATTGTGTTTTTCAAGCCTCGTGTATTGTTCAAATGTTTATCATGTTGCTGCACGGCATGTTTTGATGTTTTAACACCGGGTTTGTTGGAAGGGCCAATAAAATAAATACATGTTTAATTTTATTGACCATTTACATTTTTATTCCTGTGAGCAGTTGTTGTAGGAGCTTCAGTACACTGCTTTGCCAGGAGCCCATAATAATGTTAAATTGGCCCTGTGGGGATCCAAATAATCCGAAGCTTCAGAAAAGGGTCAACACTGAAGAACCTGGGGATCCCTGTCAGCAGTGGGATTCAGCCGGTTCAGAACAGTTTGGGCGAACCGTATGCTAATTTTACATCTGGTTTGCCCAACTGGTGGTTGCAAGGTCTGGCTGGCCCTGCCCACCTCTACCCTCCCAGGATTCTCCACGCAACCCATTTTGGATGCCAGGTAAGTGCAGGGCCTTTGCAGAGGTTCTAAGAAGGCAAAAAACAGACCTCCCAGAAGTTCTGGAAGTTTGGAAATGGATCAATTTCTGGCCTCTGGAGGGTTTCCGTAAGGCCTTGGGAGCCAGGGGGAAGCTTTTTTCTCCTCCTGGAAGCTAGAGAAAAGCCTCCAGAGTGGTAGTGGGTTGCTACCAGTATGGTAGAGGGCAGCACACCAGTAGCACTCAGTGCACTCATGCACAGCTTCATTTCTCTTGCGTTGCACATGTGTCCCAGCATATTTTTGCTTTGTGCACAGGCACAGAAGCAAAATCTCACATGACATGCACATACGTGAGATTTCAGTGATTTTTTGCTTCTATGCATGTGCAGAAGCAAAGACACACTGGGCCATGCACGCACGCAAGAGTACTGAAACTGCACGCATAGTGCACCAGTAGTGACAGTAATGGCAATCTATTCCTCCCCCCCCCCAATGTGCTGCAGGAGACCAAATAGGATATGCCCACCATAACCATAACCATAACCATCATAACCATAACCATCCTGGAACCAGGTTTTTTTTTTAATCCCACCTCTGTGTCTTATTCCAATAGTCAAAAGTACAGCAATTTTCTTGAAGCTGTTATCGGATAACTTAAGCACTGTAACACAATCCCTACCAATCTGAAATCTAAAGTCGCCTAGTCTTATTCTTCATCTCAGTTTCTGTAACCGGAATTTATATTTTAAATGCAATAGGCAATCATACCTGCCGGTTTGAATAGTTGGAGTGAAACTCAATCATTTCTTTGGAGATTATAGAATGTTGATTATATTTAAGTGAATCTAGGGGCTCTTATGCAGCCAGATAATAGGTTCATGAGCTCGCCTTTAATGCATTATATTTCAATATACCTTTGGGAGACTTATTTCGGAACACAACATTTTATATTCTTCATATGGAACATATTTATATCTTGGATAGCTGCATTAAAAATATGGTTATGCAAATAGGTTTGTCCCCATTTTTTCTGGATGGTTTCACTTGGCTTTGGCAGCTATCCTGCACACAATCTCATGAGCCATTAATTATTGAAGGTGGTGTCAGGTACTAAATAACTATGGTGCACTTGACCAAAAATGTTAGCGTGGGGGAAAGGAACCAGTGGTTCTCCACCCAGTGGTAAACAGTTATAAGGAAAGCCATGCTGCCCTTCTCTTCTTTGATGACTCATTTTCTTGGCTCAAAGTTTGTTTTGACTAAAATGCCTGAGAAGCACCAGCACAGATACATTTGTCAGCTAGGAATGCCAACCAGGCAGAAAACAGCTGGATTGAAGCCTTTGGCAGTAGCACTGACTGCAAAAATATCCCGGTAGAGATAACCGTGAAGAATCCAACTGCAGATGGAGGCTGCACAGGAGTGGCCCCTAGAAGAAAAACATTGCTCTTCCACCTGGTTATAATCTCCACAATGGATAAAGGATTGCAAAAGCTGATGGGAGTTAGCAGAAATGGATAAATTGGCTACTTTGATTTTTTTTAAAAAAACACACAACTACATCAAATTACTTTTGTTTTTACTTGGAAACTATTTTGGGCTTTGGGCTTTGGGCGGAAAAAAATTAAACTTTGATTTGGGGTTTTATTGATTAGATAGATCTATTGTTATAGAAATGGCTAGTTTATACTGTTACGTAAAAGTGAAAAGTTGGGGTTACTGTCTTATTTTACTGCACCAAAGTCAATGCCTTTTCTTTTTCCTTTCTTTTCTTCCCTTTTCCCCTCCCATTTTTTCCCTATTATTTGCTTTTGTACTTTTATATTTATAGGGACGTAGTGGCTCAGTGGCTAAGATGCTGAACTTGTTGATTGAAAGGTCGGCACTTCAGCGGTTCGAATCCCTAGTGCCACTTAACAGAGTGAGCTCCTGTTACTTGTCCCAGCTTCTGCCAACCTAGCAGTTCAAAAGCACATAGAAAATGCATGTAGAAAAATAGGGGCCACCTTTGGTGGGAAGGTAAAAGCGTTCCGTGTGTTTTTGGCATTTAGTCATGCCAGCCATATGACCACACAGATGTCTTTGGACAGCACTGGCTCTTCAGCTTAGAAATGGAGATGAGTACTGCCCCCTAGAGTCAGGAACGACTAGCACATATGTGCAAGGGGAACATTTACCTTTTTACTTTTGTATTTTATATAATAAACTTTAAAAGTTTATTATTGGGCAAGCAAGTGATAAAAACAGAGAATTCTATAAAACTGAATACAGTACATGGCTGATAGACAATACACCGTAGTTTATACCAGATATGCTTATACCAAAACACATTGTTCTTCTGCCTGCTGTATGGTTGAAGCAGCCGTATTTAGACCCACCAAAGGTTAAAAGTGGCTCTGCTTTTAAACAGCAAGTTCCTAAATATGCAGCAATGGAACCCAGCCCTTGTCAAGAGTTGCCTCTCTGCCTTTCTTTAAAGACACGATCAGATGCAGAAATTAGGTGGGAACCAAGCTGATGTCCTGAACTAAAACGAACTACTGGAATTAAGTAGCTCAGTTATGTCAATGGTTTAGATTATTACTAGAATTGGAAGGGACCTTGTGGGTCATCTAGTCCAACCTCCCACTCAAGCAGGCCATCCAAGCTCCCTTTGGAATTCTCAAGTGTTAAAGCTCCCACAACGTCTGAAGGCAAACTGTTCCACTGGTTTATGGCTCTCACTGTCAGAAAGTTTCTCCTTATTTCCAGGTTGAATCTCTCTTTATCAGTTTCCATCTATTATTCCTTGTCTGGCCTTCTGGTGCTTTGCAAAACAGTCTGATACCCTATTTTGTGTGGCAACCCCACAAGTATTGGAACACTGTTATCATGTCACCCCTGGTCCTTCTCTTCGCCAGACTGGCCCAGTTCCTGTAACCATTCATCATATGTTTTAGTCTCCAGTTTCATAATCATCCTGGTTGCTCTCTACACGTTCTCTAGAGCAGTGTTTCCCAACCTTGGCAATGCTGGCTGGGGAATTCTGAGAGTTGAAGTCCAAATATCTTCAAGTTGCCAAGGTTGGGAAACACTGCTCTAGAGTTTCAATGTCTTTTTTGCAGTGTGGTAACCAGAATTGGACATAGTACTCAAGGTGTGGTCTAACTAGGGTTTTATAGCATGGTATTGGTACCTCCCTAATCTTATATTGTATTAGCCTAGGGAGGGAGAAACAGGAGCCTACTGGGCCCACCAGAAATTGGGAAGCAGGTTGTTCCTGGCCTCCAGAGGGCCTCGGGGGGGAGGGGGGGCTGTTTTCGCCCTCTCCATGCATTGAATTATGGGTAAGGGCACTTGCGCATGCACAATCGCATGCTATTTTGGCACACGAGGAAAAAAAGGTTCACCACCATTGACCTAGAGCAATAGCATCTGTTCAAGCTTGTGGACTTCCACTCCCAGAATTTTTGGACTGGAAATCTACAAGTCTTAAAGTTGCCAAGTTTGAGGACCCCTGCAAACAGTTGATTGTTTTAAGAGATACATGTCTTCTACTCTTTCCAAAGCCTGTTTGTAACAGGACTTTGAGACCTGCATTCCAAGAAGTTCTGACATGGGAGTTTACAGAGTAGGGGAGGGGATGTGTGTATTGCAGGTGATCTCTCAGTCTAATGCAGGAAGGAAGATTTGTAAAGGAAGTAAAGGAAGATCTTTACTGCTGGAAGACTCAGAAACTACGTGCTAAAATGAGCTGGCTTTAGGTACTGTTCTGAGCAACAATCTAGGTGTGTTGGTTGGCTAGATCAGTGATGGCAAACCTGTGTCACGTGAAGCCATATCGACCGGCATGTGAGCTGTTGCTCTAGCTCAGCCCCAGTGCTCATGATTTTCGGCTTGCAAGGAGTCTCTGTAAAGGTGTTTTCAGCCTCTGGGGGACCTCCATGGGGCAGGGGAGGCTGTTTTCATCCTTCCCAGTTTCCAGGAAAGCCTCTGGAGGCTGGGGAAGGAGGAAAATGGACCTACCGGGCTCACCAGAAGTTGGAAAATGGAGCAGGGGACATGCACACATGTGCGTGGGGATGGAGCACATGGGGGCATTGAATTATGGGTGTGGAGATGCACATGCATGCGATAACATGTGCACTCTTACATTCAGCATCCTGCTTTATAAACTATGGTTATTTATTTATTTGTTTGTTTATTTGTTTGTTTGTTTGTTTGTTTGTTTGTTTATTTAGTTATTTATTTAGTTATTTTTGAGATTTATAGGCAGTGAAGGGCTACCAAATTTTTTACTACCACACTGTGGGCATGGCATATGCAGGACACCCTGCATTTTCTTTAACATCTTTCAGTGCAAATTGGGTGCTCTGAGGTGGAGCTCCATTTTTGCTACCCCACTATGTCTCCCCCCCATCTGGGCAGCAGGCCACCACTGTTTATAGGCTCCTTATGGACTCTGGGTGGTGAACACCAATATAAAACAAAGTAAAATCATTTCTAAAACCCTTAATACTAAAATATTCCTATCCATTCGGCCGGAGCAAGATGGTGTCCTTTACTGGCTCCAGGCCTGCCAGCAAAGCCATGTTTTCATGGCCTTTTAGAAAGCCAGGAGGGTGGGGATTGTGCAGATCTCAGGGGGAGTTGATTCCATAGAGCCAGAGCCACCACAGAGAAGGCCTTCCCACACGATCCCACCAGCCAACATTGTGTTGCCAAAGGGACCTTGAAAAGACTAACTCTGTGGGATCTAACCATCTGCTGGAAGGTATGCGGCAGAATGCTGTCCCATGCATAATCTGGTCCTAAGATATGTAGGGCTTTAAAGTAATAACTAACACCTTCCATTGTGTCTGGAGACCAATTGTGGAGTGTTAGTGTGATGTGGGCATACCTTGAAACACCCACAACAGCTCGTGGGGGTATATTTGGTGCGTACGGCTTGATGCCATGTATAAAACTAGTTGCAGTCTACTGGAAACCCGCTTGCCATGTTTCTTAATCTCATTGATGGATCCATCTAGTGAAGAGAGAAACATGGTTCCAAATTGTGTTCAAAATGGTAGACTCTGGTTAGATTCAATTCTTTTACTTAACCATTTTGTGGTTAACTTGTTTGAGCTTTAGCTTGTTCTGTGAAGCTAACTACCATGGCTTGTGTGTCTTTATTTAGGCATTGTATGTTGCTTGAATCAGAATGTTGTATGGTTCCACACACCTCAGTGAAATGCCTATCCAATGTTGATTGCTCTTGGAAGCTAAACAAAGCAGATCCTGATTAGGTCTTAGACAGGGAATCCTTTGGGATGTGCAGATTTGTATGCCAAATTAGAAAGTTGAAAAAGCAACCTTGAACAAAATAATAGCAAACTATTTCTAGTGTTTCTGTCAATAAACCTACATGTATGGATCCATGTAAATGATTCAGGTGAAATTAAAGTTCAGTGATACCTCGTCTTACAAACTTAATTCATTCCGTGACCAGATTCGTAAGATTAAAAGTTCGTAAGACGAAGCAATTTTCGCCATAGGAATCAATGTTAAAGCAAATAATGTGTGCAACCCCATCCCAAAAGTCACTCCTTTTGCCTTGCATCACTGGGAATCCTTGCCTACAGACTTCCGTTGCCAGCCGAAGAGCATGGATTCCCCTGAGGCTCCCCTCACTGGGATTCAAAGCAGTGCCAGCAAAAATGAAGGGAATCCCTGCTTTCAATCCCAGCGAGAGGAGCCTCAGGGGAATCCCTGCGCTTCGGCTGGCAATGGAAGTCCAGAGGCGGGGCATCCCAGCGGTGGCGGCTCGGGTTCGTAAGGTGAAAATAGTTCGGAAGAAGTGGCAAAAAAATCTTAAGCACTGGTTTCGTATGAACATGTTTATTTTTACGTGAAAGGACCGCCCTTTGCTTGCAGTGCCGCTGCAGTGTCCTTTTTCGTAAAAATAACAATGTTTATTTTTACGTGAAGACCTCCCTTTCAAGGAGCTGGGGAATCCCTCCCACGAAGAGATTCCGGGGGCAGAGCCTTGACGTCATTGGCAGGTTGCTAAGGACGCCAAGGTGATCACTTCCTGGATTCCATAGAATCCAGGAAGTGATCACCTTGGCGTCTTTAGCAACCTGCCGTTATACGTGACGTCAAAACTCCGCCCCTGGAATCTCTTGGTGGGATTCCCCATTCAGGTTCGGTTTGGGTTCGTCCGAATTTTGCGTAAAGTTCATTGGAACTTGCCGAACCCGAACACCGTTGGGTTCGCCCATCACTAATGGCAGGCCAAGTAGAAATCATATCGAATGGTGGTTAGGTAAGGAAAGATGGCTACAAATAAATGCAATATGTAAATATCTTAATGAAAGGGAGAATAAAGAAGTAGTATTGAGGGAGGAGACAGGGTTAGAGAAAACAATAAGAGAAAAAAGTAAGGATATAAAGGCCAATATATATAAGCTGTTAGTGCAGTCAGACGGGGACATGATTCAAGGATTGACTAAATGGTGGCAAAATGAGTTACAAGTAGAGGTACAAGACATGGAAAATATAGTAGAAAATATAAGGAAAATTAAGAATACAAGAATTAGAGAAATGAGAAGGAAAATATTACATAAGTGATATTATACTCCCGTTCAACTCGCATACTTTCAGCAGAAGGTTAGGGGTATTTGTTGGCACGGCTGTCAAGATAAAGGAGTGTTTATGCATATGATTTGGGAATGCCCCATAGTGCAGGAATTTTGGCAAAAAGTGCAAGAGGACATAAATAGAATGTTAAATATACAATGGACAATCACTAAGGAAATGGCAGTATTAATTAAAAGCAATGCGATGGGAGAATTTAGAGAAATAAAACAAGCAGCAATAGAAAGCACTCAGGCGGTAATAGTTTTGGGTTGGAAGGATGCGACAAAATGGATAATGCAAAATTGGTACAGGTACATGGTGGACCATATTCCATTTGAAATGATGGATAAAAGGATAAATTTGGATAATGAAACTGAATTGAAACAACTGATGGGACGGTGGGACAAAGTAAGAAGATATATGACGAGTAGAATCCGAGACCAAGCTACAAGAAATAAATTGTAATCACTCTATAATATGTAAATAGATAATTTGCTCTTGGCTTAAAGTGGGTTATATAAGAAACACCCCTGATATGGTGGTGGGGTATATGTGTGTTTTGGGGTGGTGGGCATTTTTCACCATGCACTGTTTTATGTCGTGTGTATATTAAACTTGTTAAAAATCAATAAATATATATATATTTTTTTAAAAAATCCTCTCGATCAGCTGGGTTTCAGGAGGCAGAGAATAGATGGGGGCAGGGTCACTCTCCAAACTATTCAAAATTTCTACTACCAGTTCTACAGAACTGCTCAGCACGTGCTGAATCCCACCTCTGGTATGTTACGAGGTTTGCAGCACCCTCATGTGCTTTTGCCGTTTGAGACCTTCCCAGCTGCTTCCAATAAGTGTAAGTTAATGTGAAAACAAAGGGTAGATTGCTCCTACCACTTGCTACCAGTGTGCTGCACACACAGCTTTGGGTGTCCTCCATATACGTGCGTGCATCACAGTGTTTTTGCTTCTGCACATGCACAGGAAGCAAAATCTCACAAGGGGACACATGCGCTTGAGGTTTCGGTGATTTTTTTTGCTTTTCACATGCACAGAAGCAAAAAATCACCAAAATCTGATGTGCACGAGCGCCCACTCACAAGATTTTGCTTCCTGTGCATGCGCAGAAGCAAAAACACGCTGGGATGCAAACACATGCAAAACACTGGAAGCTGAATGTACAGCTCAACTTTTGTTACAAGTCTGGCGTCCTTTACCATTCCAGTAGGAAACCACTACTGGTGAAAACCCATATTTGCCTTAAAGTAGTGTGATTCACTTAACAACTGCAGTGATTCACTTAATAAGTGAATGCCAATTTTCTTATGTGTGTGTGTGTAAAATTGGACGAGACTCACTTAATCACCCTCTCGCTTAGCAATGGAAATTCTGGCTCCAATTGTGGTTGTAAACTGAGGAATCCCTGCATGAATGATGCTGTCTGGGTGGCTGTTGGAGGATTTCCAGCCATGCGGCGTGCTGCTGCAGCCACCAGATTTGCTGACGTAGACAAAAAAATAATTGAAGGGCCTTAGCTCAGTGGTGCTGTACCTGCCTTGTCCCTCAAAGCTCTGCCCCCATGAGCTTCTCAGAGGCTTCCGTTCAAACTTTGAGACTGTCATTGCCATGATTGCAAATATCACTAAGATATTATGAATGGAGGCTAAAATAATGTGTTAATTTTCAGCCTGTCTCCTTCCAAATGAAAAGAATTGCCTACATGGAATTCAATCAGTGCTGGGCTCCCAGCACTACGGTTCTATGAACCGGTAGCAGTGGTAATGGGAGGCTCCACCTGCCCAACCAAGGTGCGAGTGAGTGCGTATTGATAGTGACGGGATTTAGAACCCCTCACTGAATTCAACGGTCTGGAATTTCCCTCTTTTTATAGCTACTTTTTATAGCTACTTTGGCTAGCAATCTTTGGCTAGGACCAAAATTTGAGCCACAACCACCTCCGCTCACAACAGAATACCGCCTTCCACCAGATTTGAAATCTTGGACTTAGACAATTTAGAACTATGTCGCCTTTGATCTGATCTGATAATAAAGTGTTGGGTCCTCCAACACTGGAGGTTGAAAAAAAAATTGAGGGAAGCATTCAAAAAATAAATCCTTCTGAATCTTGCATCTATGAACTGACCGAGCGATGAATTTTTCTCTCTGGATGGACACTTGCAGAATTGCTTTCTTTGGAACAGTAATAAGCTCTCGGGGTGGGGGGGTTGAATGCCCACCTAAACAATGTGACTGAATTACCTCGCAAATGGTTCCCCACCTTTGGCTAGGACCAAAATTTGAGCCACAACCATCTCCGCTCGCAACAGAATACAGCCTTCCACCAGATTTGAAAACTTGGACTTAGACAATTTAGAACTACAGTACGTTGCTTTTGATCTGATCAAAAAGTAGTTCATAAAATCATCCGCCACAATATCCGTGGAGAGGGGCGGCATACAAATCTAAATAATAAATAAATAAATAAATAAATAAATAAATAAATAAATAAATAAATAAATAAATAAATCCTACCCATCAATGACTACTTCAGGTTCAACCGCAACAATACAAGAACACACAATGGATACAAATTTAAGGTAAATTGCTCCAAACTTGACTGCAGAAAATACAACTTTAGCAACAGAGTGATCAGTGCCTGGAGTGCGCTACCTGACTCTGTGGTTTCTTCCCCAGCCCCCCAAAACTTTAACCTTAGACTGCCTACTGCTGACCTCACCCCATTCATAAGAGGTCTGTAAGGGGCGTGCATAAGCGCACAATCGTGCCTAGCGTCCCTGTCCTACTGTCCTATTGCCCTCATTTATATATACTTACTTTGTTTATGTTTATGTTTATAAACATACCTGCTGTCTTGTACATGTTTGACAAATAAATAAATTAATAAACAACCACCCCATCTGACACTTCTCATTCATTCCTCCTTAACGCCATCCACCCCCTGGTGCTCGCTGCAGCAAGTCAGGTTTGGCAGGAAGCACCTGGATTTTCTCCCCACATGAAGTTTGTTTAACGTCCTTTCTAAGCAGCTTGCCCTAACTTCATCAAATTGCAGAAGCTTTGGGAGAACACGGTTTTGTGTTTCCTACAAAGCAGGAACTGCTTTTATTTATTATTATTTTTCTCATCTCTTTGTCTAGTTGCTATACCTTCCTTTACAAGCCACTGCGTTTCAAAGCCAAGGTATTTACAAGAGTATCTACTTTGGCTGCCAAAGGAGAAGACAAAATTAACTCCTTCTTCTCCGTGCCTGCCTACCACATTTCCATCTCCATCAGATCACACACATTTTGCTTTTTGTTAAATTTACTACTGCTACTACTACAACTAATTTTAAAATGAAGGCAATTTGCTGAATGGAGAGCTTGATTATCTATCTATCTATCTATCTATCTATCTATCTATCTATCTATCTATCTATCTATCTATTTGATTTCTATGCCCCCCCTCTCCAAGGACTTGGGGCGGCTCACAACATATAAAATATGCAATACATAATACAACCCAATTAACTAATTAAAAATCTAGAAAAAAAACCCAAAAGCCATAAAAAACCCCATTATTTCCAATCAGAATTGCTATTCAGTTCCATGGGATTGATGGAAAGTTACCATTCCGATGACTGCACAATTATGCTTGATTTTTCTACATGCCTACTTGCCTGTTTTTCAATCTGATCAGCTCACACACGTCCCTTTTATTCTGGTTAGCATTAAAATTACTACTTCTACTACTACTATTATTACTTCGGCTTCTAATTTTCAAAGACAGGCAATTTGCTTTTATGGAGAACCTGATAATTGCCATCCAACACCGAAAGACCGATGGCCAAGTCGCCATTCAGACGCCTGATGCACAATTAAACACGATTTCTGTACATCGAGGCATTTAGTCTTTTCCGTCTGCCTCTTGGTGGAAGAACCAACCTTGCAGTTCACTTCTTTGTGTGGCCTCCTATACTGTAAAAAGCGAAGAACACGAAACAACTCAATTGCCTTCATTGCTCCCTTAAATCCCAATTACCAAGTCTCTGTTCAACTCAGGTTTGGAGGTTTCCAAGGCACTCGAGGATCGGCTGGGACTTAAGGAGATCAGCAGGACGAGGTGAGAGGAACTTCCTGGTTACGGTCATTAAAGCACCTTGCTTTTTCTGGATATTTCTTATCAAAACAAATGCAAGTTGTTTTAATTTGTTGTTCAGCAATTGAACCCATCAAATTATTCCGTCTTGGGGTCCTAAGTAGTATTAGGAATCTGCTACCAGTAGTCTTTAGCACTGGGTGCTAAAAATGCCTACTCAGGCTGCTAGTTGCTCGAACAAGCAGTATAATCTTATTATGCACTGAAGTTATACCTACACAATCATGTTTAATTCATTTTGTACTCTGAAAATATTCCCAGTCTTCTCTGATCAGGGTTAAAGAGTTAGCACTTGGTCGATCTCTCCTGGTTGCAAACAACGAATGCTTCCAAATATATATATATTTAAAAGAGAAACTCTGCTGAAAGAATCTATCTCTCCATCTTCCGAAACTCACGTCCCTCCACCGGTAAGAAAAAGGAGATTCTACTCACCAACTTCTTCAAATCTTCTTTGGCCTTTCCTCAGATTGGCCGGCCTCCCCCACCACCCTAAAGAAAAAGGTGGCAGCTCTCTCGAAATCTTAAAGAGTTTAAGCCATGAAACTTTCTCCTTGTCCTGCATGAAAAAAGCACCGAAGGAATCCAGCTCATGGCACTGTGTAATGAGATGCCTTATTTTGTGTGAGCAATAGGGTGTGGTCTCAATTTTCTTGAGTTGTGCAAGAAGAAAAGAATTCTCTCTGTGTGGCGAAATGGGAGGGGGGTAAGTCAGATTTTTATTTGGCTGGTTTTACAACCAATCTGACTGCATCTGTCTTAGATCTTGGGCAGAGGTGGATTTGCCACGAGGAGAGACAGCAACAAGTCCTTCTCTTCCCCCAGAAATCAATGCTCCCTCAATCCATTCTGTCTTCCTGCTCAAATTTGGTCTACGTCTAGCAAACCTTTCAGTTCATGACACAAATGGGGAGGGGGAAAAAACCCCATGGGTCTTGGGTAGTTCTGTGAAAAGACCTGATGACAGGTCATGCTCGATTTATAACCATTCATTTAGGGACCGTTCCAAGTTAACATGACGCTGAAAAAAGCAACTTGTGACCATTTTTTCACACTTAACAACCATTGCAGAATTTTCCTGGTGACTTGATCAACACTCGGACATTTGGACAACTGACATACACTTATTTAATTTAATATTTAATTTAATTTATTTGACTTCTATGCTGCCCAATCCCGTGGGACTCAGGGTGGTTTACAACAATATAAAATACGATACAATGCAATAGTAAAATGTCAAATATTAAATACTAAAAAAACCAGTGAAACACCATTGCAAATCCCAATAAAACTGTCCAATTAAAATAAACATACAAACCAAATCAATCACAATGGTTGCAGTTTCCTGGGATCATGCTATCATTCACTGAAATAAGTATGGGAAGAACTGTGGCAAAGTGCCATTTAAGAACTGTCTCACAAAAAAATTGCACTCAATTTTGGTCCTAGGTCAAGGGCTACGTGGAGTGTAGGGAGTGTCCTTAGAAAAACTGGCTGCTAATCTGGTGCAGTGGTAAAGGGGTTGGAGTAGAAGTGAGGAGACCCAGTTTCTAGTTTAGCTTAGTCATGGATGGTCTTGGGGTGACTCTAGGCCAGTCCTTTCTTCTCAGCTCAATAGGCCATCTCAGAAGTCTTCAAACCTGGTAATTTTAAGACTTGTGGACTTCAATTCCAAAATTCTCCAGCCAGAATTCTGGGAGTTGAAGTTCATAAGCCTTAAAGTTGCCAAGGTTGGAGACCCCTGGTCCATCTGGTCAAGTGATAAAGAGCTGGAACATCAATATATAAACCAAAGTCTTCCTTCAAACACTGACTTTGAGTCCATCTCTTTCCCTCAACCCAATTAACTTCCATGGATTGCTGTTATGAAAGAATTGTGGAAGAGAAGGTACAGTACTTGCCAGCTTGAACTCTTCAGGTGGGGCAGGTGGGGGGGGGCGACAGAAGGAGCTCTATAAGTTGCAAGGAAGTGAATCAATGAATGAGAAGTTCCATTCTAACATGAGCAGAGAATGTGGAGGTCAAGAGAGGTGACCAAGGGAGTGAATTTAAAGAAGGGATTAAAAAGAGCAAATATTTGATGATATTGAAAGGATCTTATTGGCCAACCCAATTGGCGACGCTCTGCAGGGCATGTCTGGGCTCACACAGCACATCTGACTAAATCAAAGGCATAGAAGTACTAACTTGATTTGTCGCACCCACAACTCTGGGAGGAAAGTCAATTGTTCTCACTGTCAGGAAATTTCTCCTTACTTCTAGATTGGATCTCTGTCTAAGAAACTTCCGCCCATTACTCTTTCCTCTTTTTTTCTCTCCTTTATTTTTCTCATTACTCTTCTCTTCTCTGTTAAGGTGTGAGATCTTAACCCTGCTGTTCTGTTTGCAAAGACTATATACTTGTACTGTTCCCAGGTCTATTTGACCCAGACTTAAAAAGGTTGATTTTAGCTACTTAAATTTGGTGGGGGGTTTTGAAAACTTTTTGCATTGGTTTACTAATTTGAACATTCCTGATCACAACCAAATGAAAAATGAATGGATCTTCTTTTCTTTCTTTCTAGATATCTGTGCAAAAACCCAAAGACCTACAATCCAGAGGTGGGTTCCTCCCGGTTAAGAATGGTTCAGGTAGTATAACTTGCCAGCCTGGGTTGCTAGAACTAGTGGTGACCTAAACCTGCCGCATACCCAAACTGCCTTTCTTGGTGGCGCTGTAGGTGCTGGCATCTGGTTTCTAGCACTGTGCATGTGTGCACGAGCACAAAGTGCGCATGAAACTGTGTAAGCTGCACCCGTGCAGCGTGGAAAGAAGTGAACTAGCAGCGAAGAAGTTCAGAACCCACCCCTGCTACAATCTCTCCCTAAGTAGAGACCAGGAAATGGCTACCCATCACTGGCGCTACTGGTGCACCCCTGGCAGCAGGCGCGTGCATGTGTGTCAGCATGAGATTTGGCTTCCTGTACGTGCGCAGAAGCTGAATCTCATGCAAGGATGCTTATGCACATGCAATTTTGCTGATTTCTTTGCTTCTGCGCATGCAAAAACAAAACAACACCAAAAACAAAAAAAATACAAAAAATCGACAAAATTTCATGCATGTGAGATTTGGCTTCCTGTGCATGCACAGAAGCCCAATCTTGCACTGGTGTGCTTGCCCAACCACCGCTCATCTGGAGCCATGCTTAGCTCCATTTTTCCAAGCGGGATCGTGCACCTTACTGTACCAGCTACAGCCCGATACTGGTAGAGACACAACTCCTCTACATAGGAACAGTTCCAGAAATCTTCCAAAAACAAAAAAACCCAAACATAAACCATGTGGACCTTTGTTTTCCTTGTTCTATCGTCTTCCAGAAGTCTTTCCAAGATTATCAGAAGCTAGGTGCTCCCCCCCAGAAAACACCTTTCACTTGAGTCATTGTTTTTCTCTGTTCTTTTTATGTTGCTGCCTCTACTTGTAAATCCATGTTGAATTACTACAAAGCAGACGTAAGAACAGATAAAGGATTATTGTATGACGATGGCCTGAACACCTGGGGCAAACAAAACATATTACAAATAATGCATTGCTCAAGATGCACTTTGGGGGCTGTAGTGGTGTGCAAAAACTTACTAAGGCTCCAAATTTGCTTTTTACAAAAAGGGTTAGTCCAAAGCTACAGTGTGGGCTTTGTACCCCCATGTGCAAATCACAAATGATGGGAGATTTGCAGCTGATGGCAAAGAAATTCTGAATCATTCAAAGGCAAGACCAAAGAGAAATTGAAGAAGACTTGGAAATGCTGACATTTTCTCCCTAAACGAAACAAAGAAAACAAAAGTTTACTTTGCAAAACAAAACATGATAGTACAATATATTTTTTTTTTAAAAAGTTGAATCGACTCCTCTCATTTTGGCAGACCCATCTAAGTGTTGTGAAGCAAAAACACTACTCTCAAACAACATGCTGCACATCCTTATGTTTCATAATATGACTTGTGCAATTTATGTGGGTTCTTTGCTGCTCCTGGGTAGTATTTACCTGCTATTTTTCTTGGATGTCGCCCAGATATCTTGGGTGAGACTATTTATTTAGGTTTGCAAAAAATGAAAAAAATAAAAGGAAGGAGAACAAAAAAAGAAGGTGAACTAAAAGTCTTTGAGAGCCTTTGGGAATGATGATGGCATTGCTGCTGCTGTTGTTGTTGATTTACTCCCTCTATTAATGAAATTAAAATGGAATTTCTTAGAAATGTGCCAGTTTCTGATGACGCCTATCTGATTGCAAGCTTCTGCCCTGTTTGCAAACGCACAAGGGAAAGTTTTTTAAAAGTGAGAAAAAGGATCTTGATGGCACAGGGATGTTATTTATTTAATTGATTAAATTTAATCAGAGAAAAACTTAACTTTAATCTGAATTTTGCTGACAGTCATTTCTTAATAAATAGATCTAAATGTAGTTGAGTAGCCTGAACCTCCTTTGAAAGTTCTTCGCATTTCTATCTTTTGCTTTTCCATCCTATGTTGAACCCTGAACGCCTGTATCATATGAATAATTTGTCAAAACTTTATACATGTTGCTTAATGGTTGTTTGCATTTAGAAAGGTCACGGAATGAGGGTTTTACAGCTTGCAAAGCACCCCTTGGCAATCATAAATGGTGGCATACCCCCTCCCATGGTCAGAAGATTACATGTTTTGGCAACCTTTACAACTGGTTGCGGCATTCTGCAGTCATGTGGCCACAATTTGCAAAAAAATTTAACTGGTTTCTGGGGGGGGGGGGGGAAGCCCAGTCAAATGAATTTGTTTGTTTGTTTGACTTCTATGCCACCCAATTCCTTGGGATTCAGGGTGGCTTACAAAAATATAAAAACACAATATAATACAATAGTAGAATAAGTCAATATTATACTAATCACATTGAAATAATAAAAATCCCATTATAAACCCACAACAATCCAATCAACCAAAACATACATTCATACCTATCCAATCAACACAATTCAGCCAAGGCAGATGATAGTATTCATGGCCTCCAGGCCTGACGGCAAAGCTAGGTCTTCACAGCCTTTCAGAAGACCAGCAGGGTGGGAGCAGGGTGGACATTAGGGGGAGTTGGTTTCATAGAGCTGGGCAGCCACAGAGAAGGCCCTGTGCTGTGGTCCCGCCAACCTGCATTGCTTAATTGACAGGATCTGGAGAAGGCCAATCTTTTGAGATCTTATTGGTCTCTGGGGGGTATGTGGTTCCCAGAATGGATTTGTAGTCAGGACCAACACATTCACTTAATGACCTCTGCAAAAAGATTGTAAAATATTTTCAGGTCACATGGGCACCTTAAGTTTTTATAACTGGATTGATAAGTGGTTACTTATAAATTGAATAAGCTGTGGTAAGTTGAGAAGTACCTTCAAATGTCCTGCAAGTGGACAAGTTGAGAAGTTCAGAAGTACCTGCCAGTTTGCTAGAATCCAAATTTCATTTTTTTAAAATTTCTTTGTCCTGCCTTTTTTGCATTGTACCTAGATCTTGGATTTAGCATAAGGTCAACCTGAGATTTCCTTGGAATGATGAGAAACTATCCAAGGCTATAAGTCTATGGCAGTGTTTCTCAACTTTGGCAGCTTGAAGATGGATGGACTTCAACTCCCAGAACTCCCAGTATGGGGAATTCTGGGATTTGACCTGTCTTCAAGCTTCAAAGGTTGAGAAACACTGGTCTATGGAGATTCTCAGTAATCCAGATCATCGTTGTCTCAAATGATAATTTATGAATTATAACTGATGGAGCTTCTTGTTTAATGTCTCCCTCCTCTTTCTCAAATTAAAAAAAAAACCCAGTCCCGTTGCTTTAAAAATAAAAATAAAAAGCAAAAGCACTTCAAGAAGAGATTGGACTGCCATTTGTCAGAAATAGTGTACAGTTTCCTGCTTGAGCAAGGGGTTGGACTAGATGACAGTCTGCATTGGTTGCCGATCAGTTTCCGATCACAATTCAAAGTGTTGGTTATGACCTATAAAGCCCTTCATGGCACCGGACCAGATTATCTCAGGGACCGCCTTCTGCTGCACAAATCCCAGCAACCAGTTAGGTCCCACAGAGTTGGCCTTCTCCGGGTCCCGTCAACTAAACAATGTTGCTTGGTGGGACCCAGGGGAAGAGCCTTCTCTGTGGCGGCCTCGGCCCTCTGGAACCAACTCCCCCCAGAGATTAGAATTACACCCACCCTACTTGCCTTTCGCAAGCTACTTAAAACCCACCCCTGCCGTCAGGCATGGGGGAATTGAGACCCTCTTCCCCCTAGGCCTTTACAATTCTATGCATGGTATGTATGTATGTATGTTTGGTTTTTATATTAATGGGTTTTTAAATCGTTTTTAGTATTAGATTACTATTGTACACTGTTTTATTGTTACTGTTAGCTGCTCCGAGTCTCCGGAGAGGGGTGGCATACAAATCCAATAAATAAATAAATAAATAAATAAATAAATAAATGACCTACAAGGTCCCTTCCAAGTCTGTTAACGTTACCTATGAGGTATTCAAGGCTGTTTTTCATTCTTTCCACCTAGCATCAATACTGCTCGGTAGCCTGAAGAAAATGAACAAATCTTCTCTTCTATCAGAGCAAATACTCCTTTTTGTCTCTTAGCCCAGTCAGTTCAAAGAATTTTTTGCATCTCTCCACAGAACATGCTTTTGCCTCAAGGATATTAGCTAGGAATGCTCAGTATTGTAATTCCATCCATTTTGAGCCTCTGCATTATCATTGTTCCTCCCCCTTGAATCTTTAAAATGTTCAGTATTTCTTGCCATGGTTCCCTGTTTCCATCAGTAAGTGAACTTCAGCTGGTCCAGGGTTAACCCCTGTTTTATTTCCTTAGATATCCTCCCACTCACTCCACGTTTGTTAAATGTTATTTTCTTTTTCCTCCATCTTTTCAATTTCAGTTGTTGAGAAAAAAAAACATACCTGCCCACAGATGAATCAACCCTTTCTGTGGTTGCTTTTGTAAGATAAAGGAAGGTAGCTCTTTGCCCTTGTGAAAAGTAAACAGGTCTTTTAAAGCTGAATGTTTAAAAAATATGTAAGTATTGTATATTGATGTCTGGGTTCACTAATTTCCTTTGCTTGAGCTATTCTCTGACATTTTTGAGTCTTAATGAGCCTATCCACTTTCTAAAGTAGAAATAGTTTCCCAGGTTACAGAGCATGTAGGTGAGTAACATATACTTCTGAACAGAAAATGCTAAAAATATGAGTGCTTTGCTATTAAATAAAGTACTTAGATGGCCACAGAACCCAGCAATGATAGTCAATATTACTTTATTTATTTATTTATTTTTATCAAGTACATATTGGTAGTATATAAAGATATAACAATGTTTATATACATGATATACATGATAGAGAAACATTAGGACAGGGGAGGGTAGGCATGCTGGTACACTTATATAGGCCCTTACTGACCTCTTAGGAATCTGGTGAGGTCAACAGTGGATAGTCTAATGGTAAAGTTTTGGGGTGATGATACTAGAGAGTCAGGTAGTGAGTTCCATGTATTAACTACTCGGTTGCTAAAGTCATATTTTCTACAGTTGAGTCTGGAGTGGTTTACTTTGAGTTTATATCTATTGTGTGCTCGTGTATTGTTAACAGGAAGGGTATTGTAGCACATGATTTTATAGGCTATGCTTAAGTCATTTTTAAGGCAATGTAGTTCTAAGCTTTCCAAGCCTAGGATTTCAAATCTAGTTGTGTAAGTTATTCTGTTGTGAGTGGAGGAATGGAGGGCTCTTCTTGTAAAGTATCTCTGGATGTTTTCTAATGTATTTATGTCCGAAATGCGGTGTGGGTTCTAGACAGATGAGCTGTATTCAAGGATTGGTTTGGCAAAAATTTTATATGCTTTGGTTAGTGGTGTGATATTACCGAAGAAGCCTTTTTGGTGATGTTGATGTTATGATGCTTTGCAAAATTACTGGGCCTGTATAGACAATAAACTTCAGTGAGATGGATTTTGATTCAAGGTAGAAACAGTTGGTGCCAGATTTCACAATAGTCCAAATATATATACACGTAGTCCTTAACTTACAACAGTTTGTTTAGTGACCATTCAAAGTAGGGGTGGGTTCTACTTACCTTCCCTACTGGTTCGCATCACGACAGAAGTACACATTTTGGTCATGACCCGGAAATGACCCTCTGTGCATGCACAGAAGTCCTTGCACATGCACAGAAGGTTTTATATTTTACAAGTCTGGGGGAACAGTTCGGGAGCATGGACCACGAGTCATCGCTGCAGGTTCGGCAAGCAGTGTCAAATTTCTGCTACAGGTTCTAAAGAACCGGTCTGAACCAGGAGCTGCACTCTAGTTTTATAATATGACTTGTTATGTGGGTTCTTTGCTGCTCCTGGGTAGTATTTATCTGCTAATTCTCTTGGATGTCGTCCAGATTTCTTGGGTGAGACTATTTATTTAGGTTTGCAAAAAAATGAAAAAAATAAAATGAAGGAGGGAAAAAAGCAGGTGAGCTAAAAATCTTGGAGAGCTTTTGGGAATGATGATGGCATTGTTGGTGATGACTTATTCCCTCTCTTAATGAAGTTAAAATGTAATTTCTTAGAAACGTGGCAGTATCTGAGGATGCCTATCTGATTGCAAGCTTTTGCCCTGTTTGTAAACACACAGGAGAGTCTTTAAAAAGTGTCTGAACCGGCAGCAACCCACCACTGATTCAAAGTTATAACAATACTGAAAAAAAGAGATTTATGACCAGTTTTCACACTTATGATCATCGTAGCATTCCCATCATCATGCAATCAAAATTCAGACACTCGGCCAATGACTCGTATTTATGTTGATTGCAGTGTCCCGGGATCATGTGAACATCTTTTGTGACCTTCTAACAAGTAAATTCAATGGAGAAGGTTGTAAAATGGGGCAAACACACTTAGCAAATGTTTCACTTAGCAACAGAAAATTTGGGCTCAATTGTGGTGGTAAGTAAATTAAGTGGTTAGAGTGCAGCACTGCAAGCTACTTTCAGCTAACTCTAGCTGTAGTTCAGCAGTTCAATTCTCACCGCCGGCTGACTCAACCTTCCATCCTTCCGAGGTGGGTAAAATGAGCACCCAGATTTTTTGGAGAAAGAGGCTGATTCTGTAAACTGCTTAGAGAGGACTGTCAAGCAAAACTATGAAGCGGTATATAAGTCTAAATGCTATTGCTAAATGCTATAAATTCTAAGTGAAGGACTGAAATAGCACCATTTATTTATTTATTTATTTATTTACTTACTTACTTACTTACTTACTTACTTACTTACTTACTTACTTACTTACTGTTGTGGTTCCGTCTGAGGCCCCTCCGGGAACGGCTGACCTTCTGTCGGTTTCCAGCTCAGAGGGAGAGGCTGAGGAACAGGAGGTGCAGACAGACGAGGAGGAGGAATCCCAGGCTGAAGAAGAGGGAGGACAGCCAGAGTCCCACCAGGGGGAGCTCTCCCCAGCAAGCAGCCTGGATTCCTTAGAGGAAAGTGCACAAGCCATAATTGATCTGCGACAACGAAGAGCTACTCAGAGACGGAATCAATTGGCTAAATACTTTCAGCATTAAAGTGGCAACAGCTGGGTTTGGGTGTGGTGCTCTTGGGAAAGGCTAAAAGGCAGACCCACCCTTCCTGGCTTGTGGAGTTTTATCTTTGAGAGTCGTGGGACCTGACTGTGAACTTTGGCGTCTTGGAATCCTGGTTTGTGCCTTTGACTATTGAAACCTTGGGGGGGTGTGCCAGCAAGAAGCTTGCTGTATTGTCTGGACATCAGGACCCTGCTGTACCGTATTATATCCTGTCTGTTGGGAAGAACAGGTTTTCCTCTGTGCTTATTTTTTCCAGTTATAAAATACTTTTGGCTTTTACCAGAGTGTCTGGCTGTTTTTTCCAGTTGGTGTTGAGGTCTGGGGGAACCCAGACAGAACACTTACTTACTTACTTATTTATTTAGGTTTGTATGCCGCCCCTCTCCGCAGACTCTGAGCTATACTACTCTGAGCTGAATTTTCTATTCAACCACATGAGTGGGGGGAAAACAGTCTTCACCATCTTAGCCATAACCTAACTAACCATTCTTTGAAGTCGTTGCTAGAACAGGATTGTTCAAAAGATAGTGATGATTGAGGACTTGATAGGTACTGTCTTATTAAGAGATTATTTGCTAAAGGTTGGCAAACTCTCCAGTTGCTAAGGATGAGAAATTCAACCTCCCAATCTAGCTTGACGCCCAGTGACAGTAGCGTCTGAAGTGGGTGGATATCGTCATCAACAAGGTGGCAGGTGAAGTGTTGTGCTGCAAATTGATGCCCTGTTATTTATTTTGGTGCCTTTGTGTCAACCTTGACTTTTGGCCCGGACTAATCCCTTCAGTTGTCTTCGCAAGGTCTTTCCGAAATTGGTTGCTTCCAAGCTGAGAGAAAGAGGGACTGGCCCATGGTCACCCAGCCAGGGGCGGATTTCCATTACCGCTGCTACCGGTACGCTGCGCACGCAGCTTCAGTTGTCTTGTGCGCATGTGTATGCTATGTGCATGTGTTCCCAGCATGTTTTTATTTCTGCGCATGCGTACAAAGCAAAAACACACCAAAACGTCACGAGGGGATGTGCACACATGCAAGATTTTTTGCTTTTGCTTTTTTGCTTTTTTGCTTTTAATTTTGATTTTTTGCTTCCGCACATCACCGACATCACACATGAGCGCCTGTCGCCTCAAAAGATTTTGCTTCTGCGCATGTGCACAAAGCAAAAAATACAAAAATTGAAGGAAACGATGGCAGCGCCCATAGGACTGGCACTGGTAGCAATCGTGTACAAATTGCACAATGTGGTAGCCGCTACTGGTGCGCCATCCCCTCCCGCACAGGTAGCAAACCACTACTGCACCCAGCTGGTTTCATATCAAAAGCAGGACTAGAACTCAGAACTTCCTAACGTCTAGTCTTGTACCTTAATCACACCACCAAACTGTCTCTCGATGCCACAAGCACGTTCAAAAATGGGAGAGCTGTCATCCTACACCCTCCATCTACCCTTCTTCATAAGTTTGAACATATTCCTCCAAGAAATACAGCTGTCAGGTGACTTTATCCATGTAGGTTTCTTGGCAATAAAAAATAAACTTGTGTCCATGGTTTCCTTCTGTTCTTTTTCTAAAAACACCCCCCTCTTGTCTGCAGTTCTAAAATCTCTAGCTTCTTATCTAGGTACTGATAACCAGACCTAACTATTTTGCTTCCAAGACTACAAAAGATGGATCTGACATTTTTCTCTGCTGAGTCTACACCTTTCCAACCAGTTTTGTGGCAGTTGAAGGGTTTTCTAGGTTAGTTATTAGGGTTTTTTTTTTAAGGTGAAAAAGGTGGAATGAATCCCTTGGCTCTCCCATATGTTTAAAAAAACAAAAACAAAATACAATCCTTGCCAACTAAAAATAATTTATTAAAATGTATGAGACCAAACAAATGTTTAAGTTACCCCAGAAAGGAGAAGAAACTCACAATGATTGTGTATCATAATTAACCCAGGAATATGTGCTTCTACACAAGTTTAAAATGCCACAAGGGCATTATAGAGAGAAAACCAAGATACTTTTAATAATTAGGGAGACTTCCTTCAAAGTTGCCCGGAACTAAATTCCGTTGATGCAGATGGTTTCCGCCAACTACCACAGACAAATCAAAGTGACATATTGACCACATTTATTAGATTAATGTGTTTTCAGAATTGTCTTTTGGGTGTTTTTGAGATTGTTCAAAGGTTTTTGAGGCTTTTGAAAGTCAATGACAGAATTCCTTGGTGTTTTCTTCATATAAAACAGTATTTTCTCAGATAAGCAATTGTGTCAGGTAATACAAAGCTGGTTGTGTGCCCTCTAAACAAACTACTATAAAGTTGCTGCAGAAGAAGTGTTTATCGATAAGATAGTTCAGATAAGAAAGTATTTTCTTTGTGAACCCTAAACTCATATGCTTTTTGAAAAATCAAGTCAATTGTCTTTACAATAGCCCTTTTCAACAATTTTGTGATTCTACAATCCAGGATTAGCCTTGAATAATAATAATAATAATAATAATAATAATAATAATAATAATAATAATAATAATAATAGATTTCTATGCCGCCCTTCTCCGAAGCAATCAGTTATGGATCATACTCTTCAGATTGGATTTTTATTTATTTATTTATTTATTTATTTATTTATTCATTCATTCATTCATTCATTCATTCATTCATTTCATTTCATTTCATTTCATTTCATTTCATTATTTTATTTATCATTAAATGATATTGAACAAGCAAAATGAAATAAATTAAAATGTGATGGGGATGATAGGCACATTAATGCACTTATCCCGTTACAGATCTCTTAGATATGGGGTGAGATCCACAGGGGGGAGTTAAGTTGGAATTAAAGCAGCCGTGAGATCCACAGGGGGGAGTTAAGTTGGAATTAAAGCAGCCTGTGCAGAAGCAAAGAAAATGGCAATTTTTGCTGCTGGAAGGATGTCCGTGCGTGAGATTCAAGCTGCTGCACATGCGCAGCAGCTGAAATCTTGCTGTGGCGCCTAGAGCGGCAGCTGGCAACAACAGCCTGCCCAAACTCCGGCCATGCGCTTGCTCTCTCACGCCACAGGAGAGAGATGTCTGTGGTGCAGGAGAGCACAGAGCAGGCTGCATGGCCAGAGCTTGGGGTCACCCAGCCTACATGCTCTTGACGCCCCTGCAGGAGGTCACCGGAGCAAGGTAAGGGCCGGGCATGCCGCTTGTAGGCAAGTGGGCAGTGGGGTGTTTCATGACAGAGTGGGCAGGCTGCTTGTGTTGGCACCGAGGGGCAGCAGGGGCTCGCAGCATGGCGGGGGCTCATGGCACAGAGGAAGGGTGAGCCGATAAAGCTGCCACTCATGGTGCATCAGGGCTTGCGGCATGGCAGGGGCTTGTGGTGCAGTGGAGGGGCGAGCCAACAGAGCTGCCGTTCATGGCAGAGCAGGCAGGCCACTCGTGGCAGTGGCGGGGGCTTGCGGCATGATGGCGGCTTATGGCGTGGTGGAGGCAGCTCTGTCGGTTCACCTCTCCAATGCGCCACGAGCCCCTGCTCCACCACAAGCCCCTCTGCTGCCCCTCTGCTACCAGTCCTTATCTTGTTTTGCTGGTTGCGTCAGAGGGACTGGCAGCTCCTCTGTCCATTTTCCGGGTTTTTGTGCAGAAACAACCCCCCCCCCAGAAATCACGCACACTTTTTGCGCAAGATTCTGCATCTGCACATGCGTAGAAGCCAAATTTTTGTGGTGGGCGCACACACGCTCCTGGCCCATTCCGGTAGGGATGGGATTGGTAGCCCACCCCTGGGTTAAGGCTATGAAGGTTAGTAGTTGAGGCAATGGAATCAGATAGAATATTCCAAACTTTGACAACTCTACTACAAAAATTGAACCTTCAACAATCACATTTAAAATGATTTACATTAAGTTTAAAGTGATTATTTGCTTATGTTACAGTTTAAAAAATGTTATTTATAGACAAATCGTTACTATGCATAATATTACATGCAATACCTAAGTGTAAACCAAGAATTTCAAACCTAACAGTATAGAACAGTAATGGGGAACCTGTGTTTGCTCAGGTGGCAAAACGGCGCACACCCACCTCCATAATGAAATGCCTCTTCCCCTGCACATGCATGCACAACCCCCCCCCCCATGCTGTTCCCCCACAAATGGGTTCAGGACTCACTGAAGTGCCTGAAGCTTGGGGAGGGGGGAAAATGGCCCAATGGCCCAACCAGAAGTTTGTTTCCAAACATCTGGTAAGCCTGTTGGATCAATTTTTCACCATCCACAGGCTCCAGAGGTCTTTCTGAAGCTTGGGGAAGGTTAAAACGACCTCCCTCCCACCCACCAAAAATCAGCTGGCCAGAGCACACCTGCATGCTGGAGCTGACATAGGGCAAACATAATGTGCCCTCAGATATGGCTCTGTGTGCCACCTGTGGTATGTGTACAATATGTTCGCCATCACAGGCATAGGGTATTATTCTACTATGGATATGAGAATGCAAAATGTTTCTTGCAAAGTACAGTTATACCTTGTCTTACAAACCCCTTGTCATACAAACTTTTCGACATACAAACCAGGGGTTTAAGATTTTTTTGCCTCTTCTTCCAAACTATTTTCACCTTACAAACCCAAGACCCTGCCACTGGGATGCCCTATCTCCAGACTTCTGTTGCCAGCAAAGCACCCGTTTTTGTGCTGCTGGGATTCCCCTGAGGCTCCCCTTGCTGGGAAACCCCACCTCCGGATTTCCATGTTTTTGCGATGCTGCAGGGGAATCCCAGCAATGCAAAAACGGGCAGTTCGCTGACAATGGAAGTCCGGAGGTGGGGTTTCCCAGCGAGGGGAGCCTCAGCAAAATTGCAGCAGTACAAAAACATCGAAGTCCGGAGGTGGGGTTTCGAGGACGTCCATGTTTTTGCGATGCTGCAATTTCGCTGAGACTCCCCTCATTGGGAAACCCAACCTCTGGACCTCCGTTGCCAGCGAAGCACCTGTTTTTGCACTGCTGGGATTGCCCTGCTGGGATTCCCCTGCAGCATCACAAAAACACGGAAGTCCGGAGGTGGGGTTTCTCATGGAGGGGAGCCTCAGGGGAATCCCTGCAGTGCAAAAACGGGCGGTTCGGCTGGCAAAAGGGGTGAGTTTTGGGCTTGCACGCATTAATTGCTTTTCCATTGATTCCTATGGGAAACATTGTTTCATCTTACAAACTTTTCACCTTACAAACGTCATCCCGGAACCAATTAAGTTCGTATGATGAGGTATCACTGTACTTCTGAACTCGCTTGATCATATTACTGTGTTCATCCAAAAATAAGACCCTGCCTTATATATTTTTGAACCCTATTGCCATGCACTCAAAAGCCCGATTGAGTTTATTATCAGGAAATGTTTTATTTTAGCGGAAACAGGGTAATGACTGATATATGGTAAGCTCTCCAAACAATGGGACAATATTCTAGGATTGGGCAAACACAGTGTTTCTCAATCTTGCCCATGTTAAGATGGGTGGACTTTCAATTCCCAGAATTCTGAAAGTTGAAGTCCAATCCACCTTAACATGGGCAAGGTTGAGAAATACTGGTCTAATGTATGCTTTCTCCAGCTATATCCTTCCAGTTGGGTTTCACCTTGCATTCTTCTTCTGAAGTTTGACTGAAGCACAGAAACAGCATGAAAATGAGTGTTGTGTTAGCATTTAGCCATAGAAAATCTTTTATAGATATGTCCAAATCCTCCTGCTGTTTTGCAGGACTGCTTATGCTTTGCTCACCTTGATTAATGAGAGAGATGAGGCTGGAGTCATGTAATAAAAATGTCAAAGGAAATTCAGTGGTCAAATTAGTTCGCAAAGAAGTTAGCTGTAGGAGGCAGTTGATCATAAAGCTGCATGATGCAAGAAGAGAGAAGTTAGAGGAAGGACTGAATACCTGCCTTTGTTTTAGGCATCCTTCTTTATTACCACCTGGAAAAAAAGTTCACTGATACGTATCTATGGAGATCTAGAACTTCTTGTATTGGGCAAGGATGGGTGGCCTAAATACCTTAGCAATGTTTCAGACAAAATTTTGCTAGCCATGGGCAGCTGAGTGAATTCCAGGTTAGGTTCATTATTATGCCAGAACAGAACAACTAGTCTTTATTAATCAAAATTATTATGTTTACCAAGGTCTACACTAGATCAATCACGTATACATTATGGAAAACAATAATATTCTGGTGTGCTGAGATTTCCAGTCATCAGGGGTGGGGTGGATTGGTTCCATTGAATTGATTCATATCATTGAATTAAATGGGAAGCTTCTGATTCTGAGATTCAATCTGAATTGTTGATTAAGTTTGGACCTAATTGGTTGCACCTAAACATTTGCTGAGATGGCTTAGTATATGAACCTCTGAAATGAAGCTTCACTGCTGTAATATGATGTATTTTGCCTTTATTTTGCAGGGTCCTTTTTGCTTTGGACGTTTTCTAACATAATAAGCTTTTGTTGTTGTTTTTCAAAAAAAATATTGAAAGCCAAAAACAAAATGGTGGTGCATGCGGAGTGCTGGGTACTCAGCTTCTGTGCATGCACAGAATAATTTTTTTTTAAAAAAAGATGCTGGTGTCCATGGACCAGAACTGGCTGTGTGATATTGCCAGCGGTTTGCTACCAGTTTGGGTGAACCGGTGCAAACCGGGAGGAATCCACCTCTGTATATAACCCTCAAAATCCCTATCAACATGTTGTATATAAATATATGTATATAACATTTCCTTGATGTACGCCTTTTTCACATACATTTCTTTCTTTCCTCTTAAAAAACTGTATGTTTCTGCCTACCATTTTTAGAAGCATACATTGATTTTCAAATTTAGCTCGCTGTGTGCAAAGATGTATGGCCTCTTTTCCTACAATAATATGCACTTTGGTTGATTCTCTTTAATGCAGTAATTCAGGGTGCAATAAAAATCTCTCCAGGGGAATTGCCTATTTTTCAATGACATGAAGAACAATCCTTATTTGGTAGCTATCAGGATACATGAAATTAAGTGAAATAAAGTGGAAAAGGAGAGGAGAGGGGAAGGGGAAAGGAAAGTTGGACAGACCACGGAGACTGGAGAAAGACGTGGCCAATGGATAAACAGTATAGCCAGTATTGGCTTCCTTACCGGTACGTGCCACACTGCCCATCAGTAGGAAAAGTGGCAATGCTCATGCAGCTCCGGGTGACCGGCTGGTGTGTGCATCCCTGTGAGATTTTGCTTCTGTGCATGTGCAGGAAGCAATATTTCATGAGAGGGTACGTGCGCGAGAGAGGTTTAGGCATTGTTTTGCTTCCATGCATGTGCAGAAGCAAAAAACCTCCGAAATCTCACATGCGCATGTGTCCTCATAAGATCTTGTTTCCTGAACATGCACAGAAGTAAAATCTTGCCAGAACACACATGCCGGTCCGCTGGTCATGTGAAGTTACACATGCATCACAATGGTAGCAGTGGGAATGGCAACCCCCACCCAGTAATGGGCATCCAAAAATTTTACTGCCACACTGTGGGTGTGGCTTATTTTGTGGGTGTGGCTTAATGGTCATGTGACTGGGTAGGATTGGATTGCAGGCCATGTGATCAGGTGGGAGTGGCTTGAACGATCATCATAGTTCAAGTGAATTGTTAAGTCCTCGATTTACAACCTTACCGGTGTCGCTCGCTAGGTGACAATTTGCTTCACGTTTCCTGTGCTCTCCTTTCTGGGTTGCCCCTCCGCCTTAGGCTGGGTAGCTAGGCGAACAGGTGCTGCCAGAAGCATAAATGCTGCCAGCGCCGCTTCCTGCCTTCTGCCTTCTGCTTGCACCTCAGGTGGGAGGTGGCCGTGTGAGGCTGGAGGGGAGCCGGGCAGGAGAGAGGGAAGCTTGTCTGAGGCCAGGAAGGAGGAAAGAGGAAAAAAGCAAGGAGCGCAGATGCAGCAGCAGCAGGGGAAAAAAGGAGAGCCGAGCTGAGACCAGTAATCCAGAAAGTGACAGCTGCTGATCAGCTGGAACTGTGCACGCATCTTCATTTCGGCCAGTGGAACTGCGTTCCACCCCATCCTGCCTGCTGCCCACCTCTGCCCCTGCCTGAGTATAGCCCATAGTTGTATAGTAGGTAAGACAAGAAACTTAGAAGAGACCCTCCCCCATTAATTTCTTATCTGTAAATGAAATGGGGGGGTTGTGTTTTCAGACTTGTACATTTATGTCAACAAAGTGAAATTAGCTCTTCTGGTTGTGATTCCTATCTGGTTTACTGGGCAAGGCGAAAAGGAAAGGAAGGAAGAAATGGATTAATACAACTGAAGATATCTTTAATCTTCATTGTTATTGACAGAGGTGGCTAGCATTAATGCAGATATCACACTATATGATTGTTATGGATTATAATTATTATACTGCCTGACCTTACTTGGCCCTTAAGGAATTCAGCATTTGCATTTTGATATTCCAGATGGCTGACATTGCAATTTGTCTTCCTGAGTTCATTTATACTTACTGTGCATAAATGCACATTTTCAGTATTAAAAACTGAACATCTCACCTAACTTCACCTTAAAAACAATGGATGTTCATTTATTTTTTGCAACAATCTTTCTTAAAGATGCTGTTCATTTGAGGTAGATGAAGCTTTAGCAAGGATGGAATGTTATGAGACAACTTTTTTTTGAAGTTACAGATGCCTCCTGGTTATGGTCTAAAAGCAGGGGTCTCCAACTTTTTGGACCTCAGGGACCACTAAATTCATAATTTCAAATCCTGCCAACCACTGATATGATCTGCCTAATGATTTCCTGGGTCAGAGTGGCTAGGTGGTCATGTGACTGGGTAGGTGTGGCCAGCTTGATGTTACTCATATCGAGAGCTGCCTTGCCTGTCCGCTCGGGCTCCTTAGGGCCCCAACAGGAAGCAGTTGTTGAAGCTAAGCAGCCACCATGAGAAAGAGTTGGCAAAACAGCTCAGTTCAGATTGGATCTGACTGAGAAAGAGGCTCAGCAGAAGCACCTCACTGAAGACTAGGAACAGTGAAGGGCTGCAAATTTTTTACTACCATGCTGTGGGTGTGGCTTATTTTGTGGCTGTGACTTGCCAGCCATGTGACCAGTTGGGAGTGGCTTGACGATCATGTGACTGGGGGGTGGCTTAAAGACTACTGCCCAGATGTGGGGAGGAACGCAGTGGGGTAGCAAAAATGGAGCTCCACCCCAAAACACCCAATTTGCATTGAAAGATGTTGAATGCCACACCCACAGTGTGGTGGTAAAAATGTTGGTAGCCCTTCACTGCTCCTAGGCTTAAAGGTGGCCAACTTGATGTCACTCATGTCAAAGGATTGGGTTAGGGTTAGGGTGCCTGGCCTCTCCTCACCTCAAAGAGAAACAATTTCCCTTACTATTACTGGACATCCAAAATATACTATTTAATTATATGTATATATGCTATATGTGTACATACATATTACACACAGGCACACAAAAACATACATTACCTACTATATAAAGTGTATGTCCACACACGCACACACAGCTCTTCTAAAATTATACACATTCAACCTCATTTACTGAGATAGGAAAAACATGCCCAGAGCCCAGAAGGGAAAAAAAGAAAAAAAAATCAATTTTCTTCTACCGGTTCTGTGTACCTGACTGTACTTGTAGCAGCCCATCACTGACTATGAGCACAGGCTTTCCAAGCAGAGGGAAGACCTACAGGAGTGGAGGCTCCTGGAGGCTCAGCGGGCTGAGATGGCCAACCAGTTCCAGGCCATGATGCAGTCCCACTGTAGCAAGGTCCTCTGTCTCTTCACCACCAGTGGTGCTTCCCTCCAGCCTTTGCCCAAAGCCCTGTACTAGGAGGCTGAAGCAGACCCCAAGTCAGAATTTCTGCCCCCCTCTGACCTAAACAAAAAGCCCCCGAAGGGAGAGATTCTCTGCAGCAACACCAACGTTCATTGCACATATCCGTCCCAGGCGCCATAGTTTGAGGGCCCCTGATTTAGTGCAATATAAAAAATGGAAATAATTTTTTTGCAGACCACCAAAATTTTCTCATGGACCACCATTGGTCCATGGACTACAAGTTGGTGACCACTGTTTTAAAGGACTTCTAAGGGTTCTCTTGATGATGTTAATAATAGACTTCAGTGTAGCAGCTGGCCCAGATTTATCTTAATATGGTGGTTTGCTTCAGCGAGTTGTCTGTGTTATTTCAAAACTTCAACAACAGTTTTAATAGCAGGCATCTGCGTTCAACTTGGTTCCTGAATTAATCAATTTTCTGAAATTACACAAACCTCCAAACCACAAACACAACAGTCTGGTTTCCCACAACATTTTAAGACCCATAAAAATGGACAGGTGCCTCATTTAATCAAGATTCTCATTTAATAAACCTAACCTGTACAGCTAGTCCTTACTAATACTTACAATTTATTTAGTGACCATTTATTTTATGTACAACAATTTATTTAGTTACAACATCACTGAAAAATTGTCTTATGCCCATTTTTCACAGTTATGACTGGTAACATTGTATTGCTAATTAGGGCATACAAAACCTTTGCCAGACCAATTCTTGAATACAGCTCATCTGCCTGGAATCCACACTGTATAGTGCACATTAACACAATTGAGTGGGTCCAGAGGTATTTCATGAGAAGAGTCCTCCACTCCTCTACTCACAATAGAATCCCTTATGCTACCAGACTTGAAATTCTGGGCTTGGACAATCGAGGTAAACCACTCCAAACTAGAATGCAGAATATACGATTTCAGTGACAGAGTGATCAATTCCCGGAATGCTCTACCTAACTCCATTGTTACTTCCTCAAACCCCCATAACTGCAACTTTAAACTGTCTACCTTGGACCTCACCCCATTCCTAAGAGGTCCGTAAAAGTGGTGTGCATAAGTACACCAGTGTGCCTACTGTCCCTGTCCTACTGTCCCCGTGTATTTGTATTCTTTTCCTTCGTTCATGTCCATGTTCATATTCATACCTGCTATCTTGTACATGTTTGACAAACTAATAAATGAATAAAATAAATAAATAAGAATAGAAGAGTCCTCTGCTGCCTTGGATAATCCACACTCCCTTTTTAAGTGCAGGGTTCAATTAATCTACCTCAGGGGTTAAATTATAGAAAACACGTTTAACCAGTTCATTTACAAATATGTTTGTTGGCGAAGAAGTGGGACATATTTTCAAAAGTGTATACAGTATACAAATAATTCTCACAGTGAGTTTTGCCTCATTTCTTGCCAGAATTGTTCAGGGAATCACAACAGTTATTAAGTTAGTAACATGGTTGTTAAGTGAATCTGGTTTCCCCACTGACTGTCGGTCAGAAGATGGCAAAATGTGATCACATCACTGAGGGACACTGCAATCATTATAAATATGAGTCAGTTGTCATGTGTCTGGATTTTGATCATGTGACCGACCACGTGCCTGCTGTAACAGTCATAAGTTTGAAAAATGGCCATGAGTCACCTTTCTCGGTGACACAACTTTGAATGGTCACTAGATGAACTGTTGTAAATCGAGGATTAGCTGCAATGTTCTTGAAGTTCAAACCAAAAGGCCTAGGATTTAGGCGATTTGGATCGGTTCGGACAAACTGGTAGCAAAAATTTTGAGTAGTTCGGAGAACCGGAAAATACCACCTCCATCTGGCCCCACCCACCTGCCCCCACTATACCCTGTCCTATATTCCCTTGTTTTTTACCTCAGCTGATTCACACAGCAGAGCGAATTGCCCTCCCTCAGCTGAGGAAAACCACAGCTCTGCTCACCAGCGCTGGCACAGAAGCGGTCTTTGAGTGTTGCGTATGCACACACAAAGCACCCGCGTGTGCGCAAAGCATTCTCTCATAGAACCTGTAGGAAAAGATTCGGAATCCCACCACTGCCTAGGATCCTGAAGTGACAAAAATGTTTGCTTTGAACAAAGACTTAAAAAAAATATTCTGCTGGATGATTACTGCTGAGAAGAGAAATTCTCCTGCCCACTTTTCCCAAACGAGACAATGGCCAGTGGAAACTTGAGGATAAACATTGTGCTATACAAGTAAACACTCAGCTCCTCCAAAATGTAACCCAGTAGTTTCTTATATCTCCAGACCTTTCTTGCTTGACCATCCTGGTTGTTTTCTTTCCATTAAAATGGTCTTATTTTACAGGGTTTAAAAAAAGAGGCCTCCAAGCCATTTGGATTTTTCAGTCGGATTTTGAAAAACAAACAAAAAACGGTCATGCAGAAGAATTGTCATCATTTTGGCTTGCCTTTCAAACCAGCCACTTGGAAATATTGCAATTTTCCATCCTTCTGATGAATGGTGTTTATACTTCCAGCCTGCGGCTTGGTAAATCAATAATTTGGCTACCCATAATTTGGGCTGCTTCAGGATTAGTGGAAACTCTTTTTGGCTAGATGCTGGAATTCTTCTCTTAATTAAAGAGAGGGTCTCTCTCTCTCTCTCTCTCTCTCTCTCTTCTTCCACTGCAAACAGCTCAGCCCTGTTTGTTCTGCTGCAGGCCTGGGTTGGGAATAATACTCTTTTCCTCCACATGCTGCTTCTCATTCCTTGTTGTTCCTCCAAACATCGATGGACCTTCATTCTCCAGGGCTTTTGCTTATTGCCCTTGCCAGCTGCTCCAGAGCTGATTGCATCCTTCCTTGGTGTGCTCAAGCTCTAGTTTGCACACTTTAATTTTCAAAGCAAGGATTTGGTTTTTTCCATCAACCACCTCTTCTCCCTTCTGTCCGGTCCAGTCTTCACAATGAAAAAGTTTAGCTATTGCTTCTGTTTGCTTGCTTGTTTATGTTTGTTTGTTTGTTTATTTATTTATTTATTTGTCAAATATGTCCCATGCAAAGTCATAGAATCAATTATAAACCAATCAATTACCCTCCACATTGAAACCAATAATCTGCTCTCTAACAAACAATTTGGATTCAGAAAAAAGCTATCCTGCAACCTGTAGCTCTTCCACTGCAAGAACATATGGACAATTCATCTTGACCAAGGAAAATCTATAGATGCAATCTATATTGACTTCTGCATAGCCTTTGATTCAGTGGTCCACAACAAACCACTACTAAAACTAAAATCCTATGGCATCTCAGTATCCCTCCACTGCTGGATTACAGCATTCCTATCAAACTGACAACAAATGGTTAAGATAGGAAACACCATACCTAGAAACATAGAAACATAGAAGACTGACGGCAGAAAAAGACCCCATGGTCCATCTAGTCTGCCCTTTTACTATTTCCTGTATTTTATCTTACAATGGATATATGTTTATCCCAGGCATGTTTAAATTCGGTTACTGTGGATTTACCAACCACGTCTGCTGGAAGTTTGTTCCAAGGATCTACTACTCTTTCAGTAAAATAATACTTTCTCATGTTGCCTTTGATCTTTCCCCCAACTAACTTCAGATTGTGTCCCCTTGTTCTTGTGTTCACTTTCCTGTTAAAAACACTTCCCTCCTGAACCCTATTTAACCCTTTAACATATTTAAATGTTTCGATCATGTCCCCCCTTTTCCTTCTGTCTTCCAGACTATACAGATTGAGTTCATTAAGTCTTTCCTGATACGTTTTATACTTCAGACCTTCCACCATTCTTGTAGCCCGTCTTTGGACCCGTTCAATTTTGTCAATATCTTTTTGTAGGTGAGGTCTCCAGAACTGAACACAGTACTCCAAATGTGGTCTCACCAGCGCTCTATATAAGGGGATCACAATCTCCCTCTTCCTGCTTGTTATACCTCTAGCTATGCAGCCAAGCATCCTACTTGCCTTTCCTACCGCCCGACCACACTGCTCACCCATTTTGAGACTGTCAGAAATCACTACCCCTAAATCCTTCTCTTCTGAAGTTTTTGCTAACACAGAACTGCCAATGCAATACTCAGATTTAGGATTCCTTTTCCCCAAGTGCATTATTTTACATTTGGAAACATTAAACTGCAGTTTCCATTGCTTTGACCATTTATCTAGTAACGCTAAATCATTTACCATATTACAGACCCCTCCAGGAATATCAACCCTATTGCACACTTTAGAGTCATCGGCAAATAGGCAAACCTTCCCTACCAAACCTTCCCCTATGTCACTCACAAACATATTAAAAAGAATAGGACCCAGAACAGACCCTTGTGGCACACCGCTTGTAACCTGTCTCTGCTCAGAATACTCGCCATTAACAATAACTCTCTGATGTCTATGCTTCAGCCAGCTTGAAATCCACTGAACTATCCAGGGATTAAGTCCAATCTTCACTAATTTATCTATCAGCTCTTTATGTGGAACCGTATCAAAGGCTTTGCTGAAGTCCAGATAGGCAATATCCACGGCACCACCTTGATCCAACACCTTTGTGACATAGTCAAAGAACTCAATGAGATTAGTCTGACACGATTTGCCTTCAGTAAAGCCATGCTGATTTGGGTCCAATAAGTTATTGTTTTTTAGATGCTGATTTATCCTCTTTTTGAGTAGAGTCTCCATCATTTTAACTACAACTGATGTCAAGCTAACTGGCCTGTAGTTTCCAGCTTCTTCTCTACTGCCCTTCTTGTGGATAGGCACAACACTGGCCATTCTCCAATCCTCAGGAACATCTCCTGTTAACAGGGATTGGTTAAACAAATCAGTCAGGGGGGTAGCAATGACAGATCTGAGTTCTTTAAGAACTCTGGGATGGATGCCATCTGGACCCATTGCCTTATTTATCTTTAATCTTTCAAGTTCTTCTAAGACATCGGCTTCTAAGATCACTGGAGCTGAATCCGTACAGCTGGAAGCAATGCTATATCCCTCTATAGTATTATTTTGTAAGGTGTCCTTTGAGAAAACTGAACAGAAGTAGCTATTGAAATGGTCAGCGATCTCCTTATTCCCATTAATGCATGTATTATTCCCGGTACTAAGCTTTGTGATGCTGCAGTTTTTCTTCTTCCTATCACTAATATATCTGAAGAAGGTTTTATCCCCCTTCTTTACAGATTTTGCTATTTCTTCCTCTTTTGAGGCTTTAGAGCATATATTATCTGTTTCGCCTCCTTCTGTCTCATTTTATACAGCTCTCTATCAGCTATACTTCCAGACTCTTTATACCTCCTATAGGCAGCCTTTTTTTCATTGACTATAGCCCTTACATCATTGCTAAACCATAGCGGTTTCTTCTTCCTTTTACCTTTAGTTACTTGCTTTACATAAAGTCTTGTGGCTTTTAAGATGGCCTTTTTTAATACAGTCCACTGGGTGCTCGCTCCTGCCATTTTATCCCTCCCCTTTAATTCATTATTTAAATATTCCCCCATTGCATTAAAATTTGTTTTTCTGAAATCCAATACTTTGGTTGCAGTATAGGATTGCTCACAATCAGTTTTTACATCTACCCCTGTCCCTGTTAAAAGCAGTGTCCCCCAAGGTAGTGTTCTGGGATCAATGCTCTCTATATTTTCTACATCAATGCCCTTGCGATCTCATCACAAGCAACTGTGTTCTCTTCGCAGATGATGTTAAACTTTTCAACACCACCGATAACACAACTACGTTCCAAAAAGACCTAGACTCTATTTTTGATTAGTCTAACAAATGGCAACTCCAAATCTCAACCAGCAAATGTTCTGTCCTACACATCAGCAAAAAGAATCAGAACCACAAATACAAACTGAACAAATAAATTATCAAAGATAACCCCCACTCGGTTAAGGCCCTCGGAGTACTAATAACAAAAGACCTAAGCGCCAAAGCCCACTGCAACAACATGGCCAAGAAGGTTTCAAGAGTTGTTAATTTAATCCTAAGTAGCTTCTGCTCTGGCAATCTCACACTACTTACCAGAGCTTACAAAACTTTCGCCAGATCCATCCTAGAATACAGCTCATCTGTTTCGAACCCATACCACATCTCGGACATTAACACCCTCAAAAATGTCCAAAGATATTTCACCAGAAGAGCCCTTCACTCCTCCACCTGAAACAGAATACCCTATGAAACTAGACTCACTATCCTGGGTCTAGAAAGCTTACAACTACGATGCCTTAAACGTGATCTAAGTAGTATAAGATCACAAGATCATATGCTGCAATATCCTGCCTGTCAACGCCTACTTCAGCTTAAACCATAACAACACAAGAGCACACAACAGATACAAGCTTAATATTAACTGCTCCAAATTGGACTATAAAAAATACGACTTTAGTAATCAAGTTGTCGAAGCATGGAACTCATTACTGGACTCCGTAGTATCTTTCCCTAACCCCCAACATTTTACCCTAACCCTAACCCTTAGACTATCCACGGTTGACCTCTCCAGATTCCTAAGAGATCAGTAAGGGGCGTGCATAAGTGCACTAGCGTGCCTCCCGTCCCCTGTCCTATTGTCTCTCCCATATCTCATATATTGTATCTACTATTCTTCTATTCTATTCTTCTTATACTACTCTCATAATATCCTTCTATTCTCTAATTGATATATTCTATTCCTAAATTTTAACTTCTATTCTTTCTCTAATATATTTTACCTCTATAACCTTCATTGTGTATTACTGTGCATTGGACAAAATAAATAAATAAAAATAAATGTACAAAATAGTAGGTATAGGTGAAGGCATATATATAGGTAGTTGCGGGTTGCTACCAGTATAGATAAGGATGTTACACTGGTACTGAAAGTTGCACTGCGTGTACAGCTTCCTATCTCCTGCATATGCGCACACATGTTCCAGTGATTTTTTTGCTTCTGTGCATGCAAAATTCCAAAAATAAAAAAGCCAAAAACAAGGTGGCAATGCCTGAGCAGTGCATGCACAGAAGAAAGAAACTCCCTGTTCCACCCGCCCCCCCCCAAACAATAAAAAATAAAATAAAGGTGGCATCCATGGACCAGCACTGATTGAACCGGTTCCGTGACATCATTGTGATGTCACCAGTGATTTTCTATTGGTTTGGGTGAACCAGTCTGAACCAGGAGAAACCCACCTCTGAAATGGGGACAGTAAGACAGGAATGGTAGGCATGCTGGTGCGCTTATGCTCACCCCTTTTATGGACCTCTTAGGAATGGTAGACAGTTTGGAATGCTGTTTGTAGTTGAAGCTGTTCACTGAGTGGCTGGTAAAGCTTCTGGGTAGGCAGGAAGGGTGAAGTGAGTTTCTCAATCAATCAATGAATGGATCACACAGTTTTCCCCAGACAGTTTTCTCCATATAGTTACATGACTGCCATTTCCACGCCTATTTTTCCTACTTTTTATTTCATCTCCATTTCTTCCTTCTAATGCTGAGCTCTCATGGATATCATAATTGCACCTTATGTTGTATATCAATAGTATCAGCATTAGCAATAGCATTTAGACTTATATGCTGTTTCATGGTGCTTTTACAGCCCTCTCTAAGCGGATGACCCCGCTGTATAGAGCACTGGTGAGACCACATTTGGAATACTGTGTTCAGTTCTGGAGACCTCACCTACACAAAGATATTGATAAAATTGAATGGGTCCAAAGATGGGCTACAAAAATGGTGGAAGGTCTTAAGCATAAAACCTATCAGGAAAGACATCATGAACTCAATCTGTATAGTCTGGAGGACAGAAAGGAAAGGGGGGACACGATCAAAACATTTAAATATGTTAAAGGGTTAAATAAGTTTCAGGAGGGAAGTATTTTTAATAGGAAAGTGAACACAAGAACAAGGGGGCACAATCTGAGGTTAATTGGGGGAAAGATCAGAAGCAACATGAGAAAATATTATTTTACTGAAAGAGTAGTAGATGCTTGGAACAAACTTCCAGAAGACATGGTTGGTAAATCCACAGTAACTGAATTTAAACTTGCCTGGGATATACACAGTGATGGGCTCCCACGGGAACAATCAGGAACGCAGTTCCGGTAGCAAAATTTGGAGCTCCACCCCAGAGCACCCAATTTGCACTGAAAGATGCTGAAACAAAATGCATAAGCCACGTGCACAGTGTGGTGGTAAAAATTTTGGTAGCCCATCACTGGATAAACATATATCCATCCTAAAATAAAATACAGGAAATAGTATAAGGGCAGACTGGATGGACCATGAGGTCTTTTTTCTGCTGTCAATCTTCTATGTTTCAATCTTCTATGTTTACAGAATCAGCCTCTTGCCCCCAACAAGCTGAGTCCTCATTTTACCCACCTAGGAAGGATGGAAGGCTGAGTCAACCTTGAGCCGGTGGTGAGATTTGAACTGCTGAACTACAGCTGGCAGTTAGCTGAAGGAGCCTGCAGTGCTGCACTCTAACCACTGCACCATCCCAGCTCAGATGTCCCATCCTGGCACCTTCCAATTACATGAGGACTAGAACTCCCAGTATTGCTTATATTTAGCAAAGGTCATTTCTGGGTTGAGCTCTATAGTCCAGCTGTGGTTCTCAACAGTGGGGGGGGGGGAAAGCCTTTTTGTGTAAGCTCAGGAAGCGTATTTCTTTATTTATTAATTCCAAAATTCGAAAACTGGACTGACTGGCAGGGAAAAGTTCATTGGATACAAGAGGGATAGTGGCAGATTGGAGGAACAGTGGGTGAAAGTGGATTGAATGGTCCTAACATCATGTTATTATTCTATTTTTAACCTGTCTTGAAATGGGGAAAACTGTATTTCAAAATTTTAGCATTTGCTCCATTTTCTGTACAAAAACATTAGGCAACTGTGTCATATTAGAAAGCTCCACAGGAAAGAGATTGGGGCGGCCCTCTGCAGTTTTTAGATTATCCACTATTTCTGTTTTAAGACAGAGTGCAGGCTTCAGTTAATGTATTTTAGGGGCTGGATTCACAAAACATGTCTCACCAGGTCATTTACAAAGGTATAGCAACTGCACACCCACATTTTCCTAAACCTGATTACTGAATAGCTTAGGTAGATTATTGGCAGGAATGTCCATGGCACAGGTTCAAAAAAATCAAGATGGCAGTTTTGATCACATGACCAAAATGGGTGCTGGAAGTTGTGACCATCCTCTTCAGATGCTCCTGATTATCTTTGACTTTATTTATTTATTACTTATTTATTTATTACTTCAATTTATGGGCCATCCACCTCCTGACAGACTCGGGGCAGTGTACAAGAATAAAAGAAAAATACAAAATTTAAAACCACAATAATAAAAAACATTCTGTTATGTAAGAATCCCATAAATACAATACAGCTTTCAGCTTACAATAAAACGGGTTGATCTGTCAATCTGGGTTGCTTCCTCTTTTCGTGGCTGTCAAAGCTTCGGGTCCGCCATACTTTTCAGTGGCGGCGGACGCCTTTGAATCCTAATAGGGAGGGTTCCCTTTGCATCAAGGGTAAATGCCTTTAACCCTATGATGCCTGGTTGTCCCCTCTTTGCCCACGTCGTCCTCCAGACGATCTGTGTCTCGAAGGATCTCAGAAAACAAAGGAAAAAGCAGCTTCGGGAGGGAGAGGTCCCCTCCTTGCGGCCGCTGTACCTCGAGAGGCCACCGGAAGGCCACTGAAGCTGACTGTAGATCTGTAGGTCAGCGGTTCCAATCTCACCACCGGCTCAAGGTTGACTCAGCCTTCCAAGGTGGGTAAAATGAGGACCCTGATTGTGGGGGCAATAGGCTGGCTCTGTTAAAAAGTGCTATTGTTGGGGTTGTTTTTTTTTAGTATTCTTTTTATTCAACCATATATAAATCCTTTCCCAAATTTTATAAAAGTCTGATTCTTCTTGATTATTTAACCGCCTTGTCATCATGTCCATCTCTGCACACTCTCTGTGTGAAATATATATATGAACTGATTCTCTTACAAAAGTTTTAATATATGAAAAATTTCCAAAAAAAAAATCTTCTCTCCTTTTTTTTTTTTACATTCTCTGTATTGATCTTACAAATTTTAGTGTTTTCTTTTCTGTATTAGAAAGACTTCTATTTTGAGTGGGGCAATTGTAGCCCCTGTATATGTTCAATGTTTGTTTGTTTTGTTTGTCTTTTTATGAAAAATTAATAAAAATATTTTTTTTTAAAGTGCTATTGTTAACATGTTGTAAGCTGCCCTGAGTCTATGGAGAAGGGCGGCATAAAAATTGTTCTGCATTTGGTCAACATGTGCAACTGTAAAAGAGGAGTTATTAAAAGAGGGCTTTATTTATTCGTGAAAGATTCTCTCCATCTTCCTTTCCTTAAATGGAGTATTCCCTCAAAAGGGGCTACAACTAGCTAAGCTCTTTCCAAAATGGTAAAGGATTAAAGCAAAAATAATTTAACAGCATCTTATTAAAAATAGCCCTCCCCTCTAAAAGATGAGTCAACAAATCCAGTTTATGTATAGGGTATGGAAGATAGAGCAATTGAAATTCTGCCATTTGGTACTTGATTCTGCCATTAAGCACAATGTTGATAGAATTCCAGTTGGTAGGTGTAGGATTCTAAGGAAAAGTACGACCCAGCAAGCCTATATGAATATTTTAATAAATCAATAAAAAGGAAATGAAAAGGTGGAAATAGATCCAACAAGATGGAAATTGGCTCTCATTTGTTGCAAAGACTGCTGTGCATACAAATCTAATAAATAAATAAATAATATTTATATAAATAATAATAGTAATAATAATAATAATAATAATAATAATAATAATAATAATAATATGGGAAATGAGAGGTGCAAACCCCCTTTAACCTGGGCTTGCATTCAAGACTTGCATCGTCATCTTATCACCCTAGAAATAAATTCTAGTTTGGCTCCTCTGCAGTCCTCCTACAGGGCGATTTTATCAACTTCTGTATGTCAGCAAGCACACTTGGATTTCTCCGGGGAAAGCGAGCCCTCTAAAAATATTCAAACTAACCATGCTACCCCTTGCCTGCATTGCTTGACCATATATAGAGCCAGTAAAGTGTTTTGGGCACAGAAAATTCACATATATGGAAAGCGCCTCCAACAGCACATTAATTAACCAAAGGGTTTTGAAGGTGGAGCTGCCTACACTGCATTAGGCAAACTGTAGATTTATGAAATGAATAATCGGGGGGAAAATATCTGTCTGTTTCAGGTATGTATCCTGGAAGCAGGGCTGTCTAAGTACCATGTAGGAAGGGAGGGAGGGAGGGAGGATGGAAGGAAAGAAGGAAGGAAGGAAGGAAGGAAGGAAGGCATTCTTTTCCATACATTATGTAAATTGAACATCATTGAATTACTTATTTTTTAAAAAAATATTTAATTGTTACAAGAAAAGTTAAAATACAAAACATCAAAAATTATGAAAATAGAAAACATCAAAATTCTGAATTATTTCTTTAATAAGGAGAAATTTTGCATAATGTTGTGGACGGCCTGCCTGATTTTTGCAGAGATAGAACACATAAAAGCATTGGAATGTAATATTTTCCTCTATGTTTAATAATTTTTCTTTCTAGCTTTTATTAAATTTGATTATAAAATAATAATACAAAAAAAAGTTAGGAAATTGAGAAAAAGGAAGAGAGAAGTGCAAAGAAAGACAGAGAAAAGTGGCACCCTGTGACTTTCTTTGGTGTAGTAAAATACAAAAGAAATTACAACTTCAACTTTTTATTTACATTTCTCAAAAATTCAAGCCATTTAAGAACATAAGAACCTAAGAAGAGTCATGCTGAATCAGGCCAAAGCCCATCGAGTCCAGCATTCTGTGTCACACAGTGGCCCACCAATTGTACATGAGGATCTTGAGCAGAAAGAGAAAGCAAAACCTTCCCTTTCCCTTGACCCCCAACATTGGTACTCAAGGGAATCTTGCTTGCTTCAACCAACATAGAGGCGGCACATGGACATCCATTTCAATAACCACTGATAAACTTGGCATCCATGAATCTGTCTAATCCTGCCTTGAAGCTATCCAGGCTGACAGCTGTCATGACCTCCTCTGGAAGTGAATTCCATAAACAAATGACCCTCTGGGTGAATAAATATTTCCCTTTATTTGTCCTCACTTTCTTACCTATGAGCTTTAGGAAGTGCCCCCTTGTCCTAGTATTGTGTGATAGAGAAAATATTTTTTTCTCTATCCACCTTTTATATCCCATGCATGATTTTATACACTTCAATCAAGTCACCCCTTAAACGCCATCTTTCAAGGCTGAAGAGACCAAGGCGTTGCAACCTGGTTTCACAAGGGAGGTGCTCCATTTCCATGATCATTATTGTTGCCCTTTTTTGCACCTTTTCCAGTTCCATGATATCCTTCTTGAGGTGCAGTGACCAGAACTGTACACAGTACTCCAAGTGTGGTCTCACCTTCGATTTGTACAGAGGCAATACAACATGCCGACTTATTTTCGATTCCCTTTCTAATCATGCGAAGCATGGTATTTGCTTTTTTTACTGCTATTGCACACCGGGTTGACATCTTCACTGAGCTGTCCATCAAAACCCCAAGATCCCTTTCTTGGTTCATTGCAGAAAGCTTGGTCTCCAGCAGTTGGTAGGTATAATTGGGATTCTTTGCCCAGATATGCATAACTTTGCACTTGTTTAGGTTAAAATGCACTTGCCACTTTGTTGCCTACTCGCTCAATTTTGAGAGATCTTTATGGAGCTCCCGACAATCAGTTTCACTTTTCATTACCTGAAACAATTTAGTGTCATCAGAAAACTTTGCTACCTCACTATTTACTTCTACATCCAGATCATTAATGAATAAATTAAAAAGTAAAGGTCCCGAAACTGAACCTTGGGGTACACCACTTCTCACTTCTTTCCATCCAGGGAATTGTCCATTTATTGCCACCCTTTGCTTCCTACAATTTAGCCAGTTGCCAATCCAGGACAAGACCTGTCCTCTAATTCCATGGATGAAGAGCTTTTTTAGGAGCCTTTGGTGAGGAACGTTGTCAAAAGCCTTTTGAAAGTCAAGATATACAGTATCAACTGGGTTTCCTTTATCTATGTGTTTATTTACACCCTCAAAGAATTCTAACAAGTTAGTAAGACATGATTTGCCTTTGCAGAAACCATGTTGATTTTCTTTCAGCAATGCCTGTTTTTCTATGTGCCCAGTGATTTTATCTTTAATAATTGTTTCCATCACTTTGCCTGGAACTGAGATAAAACTGACTGGTCTATAATTTCCTGGATCACCTCTGGATCCTTTCTTGAAGATTGGGGTTACATTTGCCTCCCTCCAATCCTCAGGTACAGTGCCTGATCTTAGAGAAAGATTATATATTTTAGCTAGAAGTCCAGCAATTTCACACTTGAGTTCCTCGAGAACTCTAGGGTGGATGCCATCTGGACCCAGTGATTTATTGACATTTAGTTTAGTAAGGCATGCAAGAGCATCTTCCTTGTTTATCTCTATCTGGTTTAATTCTAATTCCCTCCCTGAGAAAACTAATTCAGTGGCAGGCAAATGCTCTCTATTCTCCTCAGTGAAAACGGAGGCAAAGAAGTCATTTAGCCTCTCAGCAATCTCCTTGTCTTTTCTGATTATCCCCTTCTGACCATTGTCATTGAGTGGCCCAACTGTTTTTCTGGTTGGGTTCCTGCTTTTGATGTATTTAAAAAAGGTTTTGTTATTATTTTTAATATTTTTGTCGTATGCTCCTCAAAATCTCAATTTTCCTGACCATCGCATCGCATTTAGTCTGCCAGAGTTTGTGATCCTTCCTGTTCTCAGTAGGAATTGCCTTCCATTTCTTAAATGAGCTTTTCTTCTTTCCAATAACCTCCTTTACCTTATTCATAAACCATACTGGTGTCCTCTTGGACTTTCCAGTCCTCTTTCTTTTTTTTTAAGGAATGCATTTTAGTTGAGCCTGTTGTAACATATTTTTAAACTGTTTCCAAACATTTTGGAGGGATTTGACTTTTTTTTACTGTTCCTTTTAGTTTCCTTTTTACTATTTTCCTCATTTTGGTGAAATTTCCTCTGTGAAAGTTTAAGGTCTCTGTGTTTGTTTTCACTGACAATTTGCTATCCATGGTTAAGTTGAAGGTTATTGTGTTGTGATCGCTAGTTCCTATGGGCTTGGTTACAAAGACACCATGAACCAGATCCTGTGCATTAGTTAGAATCAAGTCCAGGATTCCCTTTACTCTGGTTGGTTCCATGACCATCTGCTCAAGGGAATAATCAGCTAACATGTCGAGGAACCTTGTCTCTCTTTCATGTGTAGAACAAGAATTTACCCAATCTATTCGTGGATAGTTGAAGTCCCCCATTATGACTACCCTATTTCTTTTTGAGGCCTCTTCAAATTCATTTTCCAAATAGCAATCTGCCTCTGGAGTTTGGTTGGGAGGACGATAGCAGATCCCTAATGTCAGATAAGTTTTCTGTCCTGGGATTTTTATCCACTATGTTTCTGTGGGTGAGTTTGAATTTTCTTGAATTTCAAGTTCATGAGATTCTAACTCCTCTATGTACAAAGCCACACTGCCACCATTTCTCCCTCTCCTGTCCATCCTATATAGTTTGTAATCTGGAATCCTTGTGTCCCATTGGTTTTTATTTGTCCACCAGGTTTCTGTTATGCCAATAATATCAATATTATTTTCTTTCGCCAAACATTCAAATTCCCCTATTTTTGCTGAAAGGCTTCCAGCATTCATGTACAGGCATTTATATGTAATTTTTTGGTGCACTTTCAACTTTGACTGTAGGTTTTGACTGTAGAATTAGAATTTGTAGATACCCTATCATGTCCTTCTGCTTGACTATTACAATTTAGTTTTCCTGTTGACTCATCAATGTGTGCATAACTTCCATCCTCCTATCAGAACAAAATCATTATCATCCTCAAAGCCTAAAATTAAAGTTTCCTTTTTTCCCACTTTTGAGCAAAAAGTCCAGAAGTATTTCCTAGTAGAAACAGAACTAGATAGACTCTTCTCTTCAATTAAATCAGATTCTTCTCTTTAAGTAAAACAGTTGGATTCACCATCAATGCTAACGACATCACTTTTAGCATCCACTCTTCCATTGTGGAAATTAATGTGTCTCTCTATCTTTGTGCATATAAGATTCTCACTGCAAAGATCCAAATTTTCTTCCATGTTTTTTGTATGGTTCATATTATGTTAAGAATATAGAATGTAGTCTTTTGAAAATTACATCTACCCATCCTCTCAGATCTATCAGAAGAAGCATGACCTGCTAAGGAACTTTCTCTGGAAGAACTCAGGACATACACCTTTTTGTAGACCCTGACCTGTAGAACATCAACCCACCTGAGTTGAGGTTTGCCCATCTCTGCCAACTTTCTGGAAAGGATCTAGGACAACTTACCACAGCCAACTCACTGCTGCCAACTCACCATGGCAATATGCCGGGGTGGGCTACTGCCTGGATGGGGTGGGGGAGAGAACGCAGTGGGGTAGCGAAAATGGAGCTCCAGCCCAGAGCACCCCATTTGCACAGAAAGATGTTGAAAGAAAACGCAGGGCGTCCTACATAAACCATGCCCACAGTGTGGTAGTAAAAATTTTGGTAGCCCTTCACTGGACATATGGTTCATACATCAACCCTGGAGATCCCATGGCCAACCTGAAAAGTGGTTGTACGAGACTAAATGACGTTTGTTATCTTGCTTTCCTGGAGTTCTTTCATGTTTTTATGTTTTATTTTTGTTGTTATTTTTGTTTAATTTTTTTTTTTTAAAGTAATATTGTCCTAGGCCTTCAATTGTTATTCTGCTTGTGAGCAGTGGTGAAATCCTTTTTTTCCCCACTACCGGTTCTGTAGATGTGGCTTGGTGTGCATGTCAGGAGAAGGATACTGCAAAATCCATTCCTTCCCCATTCTAGGGGAAGGAAATCCAAAATCTCTTACTAATTGGTTGAGTCCCATATTGGTAACAGCATTGTAAAGGGTTGTATGGATGGTTCAGGTGTGCATTCATTTAGGGTCCAAGATACGGGAGTATGGGCAGGAGGCTGCCCACTTTAGATAAAGTTCTTTAGAGTTTTCTTTGGATGGCATTTCCCCAGCTTTTCTTACTGCAAGACAGCAGGAGAATGTAGCTGGTCATTCTTGTGTTTATCTCCAGCATTTTGCAATCTCTTTGACAGCCATGTGCTCTCCCTGGGAGATTCCTTCCCTACTATGAATGAAAGGATGAGAAGGCAGGTAGGCTATAGCCTGTAAGGGAAAAAAGTGCTAAGGATATTCTATCAGAATCAGGATCAAGATTCAAGGAGTCCTCAACTTATGGCCACATCTGAGCTCAAAATTAATAACAATGATAACAACAGCAGCAGCAACAACAAAGGGATTGTGGCAAGCAAGGGTCAAAAAAGGGTAATTGTGTTTGTTTGTTTGTTTGTCTGTCTGTCTGTCTGTCTGTCTGTCTGTCTGTCTGTCTGTCTGTGTCTGTCTGTCTGTCTGTCTGTCTATCTATCATCTATCTATCTAATCTATCTATCTATCTATCTATCATCTATCTATCTATCTATCTATCTATCTATCTATCTATCTATCTATCTATCTATCTATCTATCTATTATTCAATAATATGCTGCTCTTTTCCTGAGACTCAGGGTGGCTTACAACAAAGATTAATACAAAGCATGTTAGAAATCTAAATAAAATACAATCTAAAAACCCCAATGGTTAAAATTAATCAATCACATTCATCACATCATGCACCATACATTCAATCGTTGGCCAGGGCAAGATACTCAGTGGCCCCAAGCCTGTCGGAAGGCGGAGTGGAGTCAGTGCAAATCTCTGGAGGGAGCTCGTTCTATAGGGTTGGGGCCACCACATAGAAGGCTCTTCCCCTAGGCCTCGTCAGGTGATATTGCCTGGCTGATGGGACCTGGAGAAGGCCGATTCTGTGGGACCTGACCTGGTCGCTGGGATGCATGAGGCAGGACACTGCAACTGACATAATTTATCAGACAGTTGCCAATCATCTGAATTGTGATCATGTGACCATGGAGAGCTGCAATGGTAGTAAGTGTGGAAAACAGTTGTAACTTCAAAGGGTCACTAAATCAACTGTTGTATGTTGAGACTCCCTACATTCTTTTTTATTTTTTATTTTTTATTTTTTCTTCATAATTTCCATATATTTCAATGCATATACCTTAAAATATATCACTAACACACACAATTATACATTTTTATCCAATCAGTCATACATCAATATCCTTTTTTGCACCTATTTTATAATTTTTTACCAGAGAGAGAGAGAGAGAGAGAGAGAGAGAGAGAGAGAGAGAGAGAGAGAGAGAGAGAGAGAGAGAATAAGAGTAAGCATTCTTATTGCTTAAGAGAAGGAAGCAGATGAATTTTGCATTCTACCCAAGAATGCATTCTTTCATGCCAAAGTTTATATTCTTTGGGGGAAAGAGATTGAAATTCTGGGTTTCCATCAAATGGGATGTCAATCATCCCCAAATTTCAGAGAGAGAGAGAGAGAGAGAGAGAGAAAAGAAATGGAACATCAGTATTCCAATTTCTCAATTGTTTCAGCATTGGTTAACCTCCTTGATATTTCGGTTTCTTTTTTTGTGTGTATCAAACTTTTTCCATTTAATTGGTGAGCTGAACACCATGTTCCAGATGTGTTGGCATTCTTACACACTGGAGCATCAGCATCTTAGGCTTTCAGTCTCTTGCCTAATAAACTGGAATGTGGATTCTCCTTGAGTGGATTCTGTTTTTCCATACATCATCTTACATAACACCCCCAGGATTGTTCCCTGTATTTTCATCTTGTTTCCAGAGTCTGCAGTGCAATGCATGTTCATACAGAGGCAGTTCGGCTGAAGAAAGAGTTATTTGAAGCTTTCCAGAGTGTTGTTTGTCTCGCCACATATTTAAAAGACAAACTTGCCTTGAAAACTTTGCCACAGCCTCACATGGCCAGCACAAGTTGTTTCTTTCCTTCTTCTTTCCTTTCCTTTTTTCCCCTTTTCTAATGCCAAGCATGTCTGTGTCCTTAAAAGCACTGTTTGTTTTCCTCTTCTGTATATTTTTCAGACGTTTTCCTTGTTTTTCTGTCAGAAGCAATTCCTCTATTTTTGTGTTTGTGTCTCTGAGGCTGACATTATGGTACTTTCAGTCTTCTAAATCTTTTGGGAATGGGTGGGAAAAGGGAGGAAAGGGGAAGGGAAAAGAAAGTAAGAGAAGGGAAGGGAAAGGAATAGAATGGAATAGGATGGCATGGCATAGTATAGAATAGAGTAGAGCAGAGCAGAACGGAACAGAACAGAACAGAACAGAACAGAATTCTTTATTGGCCAATTATGATTGGAAAGGAAAGCAGAGAAGAGGTGGAAAGGGAAGAAAAGGGACGAAGAAGAGAAGAGAGGAGAGGAGAAGAAGAGAGAAGAGAAGAGAGGAGAGGAGGAGTGGAGAGGAGAAGAAGAGAGAAGAGAAGAGAGGGGAGAGGAGAGGAGAGGAAGAGAGAATAGAATAGGATATGAGAGGATAGGATAGGGGAACGGAGGAGAGCAGAGGAAAGGGGAATAGAATAGGAGATAAGACCCTTTAACAACGATGTCAAAATTAATTAATTTAGTTGAAGGTTTTGGGGAAGTGGGAACTTACAACTGGAGGATAACTAAATCCGCAACTTTTAAAGAAAATCAATCAAAAATGTTTTATCGATGGCATTTACCACCCAATAGATTAGCAAAAATGTACCCAACTATTTAACAAAAATGCTGGAAATGCAAAGAAGAAATTGGTTCATATTATCACCAGTGGTGGACATGTCCTAACTAGTGATGGGTGAACTGAACCCGCACAATTCGGGTCTGTACTGAATTTTGCGGTGTTCGGTATGCTGAACATGAACCCGAAATTTTTTCAAACTTCAGGCAAAGTTCGGGGTCGTATTCGGCGTTCGGAGCTTTGACGTCACCAGCAGGTTGCTAAGGACGCCAAGGTGATCACTTCCTGGATTCCATGGAATCCAGGAAGTGATCACCTTGGCGTCCTTAGCAACCTGTTGTTGACGTCTAAGCTCTGCCCCCGGAATCTCTTCGTGGGAGGGATTCCCCAGCTCCTTCAAAGGGAGGTCTTCACGTAAAAATAAACATTGTTATTTTTATGTGAAAGGACGCCGCAGTGGCCCTGCAAGCAAAGGGCGGTCCTTTCACATAAAAATAAACATGTTTATTTTTACGTGAAAGGACCGGCCATTGCTTGCTCTCCTCACCACAGCCAAATGTTAGCTGTGGATCAAGGAGGATGCCCAAGTTGCGGACCCTCTCTGAGGGGGTCAATAATCCCCCCCCAGGGTAATGGATGGACAGATGGAATTGTCCTTGGGAGGCAAAACCCACAGCCACTCCGTCTTGTCAGGGTTGAGTTTGAGCCTGTTGACAGCCATCCAGACCCCAACAGCCTCCAGGCACTGGCACATCACTTCCACTGCTTCACTGACTGGACCTGGGGTGGAGATGTACAACTGGGTATCATCAGCGTACTGATGATACCTCACCCCATGCCCTTGGATGATCTCACCCAGTGGTTTCATGTAGATATTGAATAGCAGGGGGGAGAGGACAGACCCCTGAGGCACCCTAAAGGGAAAGACCTAGACTACGACCTCTGACCCACCACTAACATTGACTGTGACCGACCGGAGAGGTAGGAGGAGAACCACTGCAGAAAAGTGCCTCCCACTCCCAACCCCTCCAGCCAGCACAGAAGGATACCATGGTCGATGGTATCGAAAGCCACTGAGAGGTAAAAAAGCACAAGGACAGAGGACAAACCCCTGTCTCAGGCCTGCCAGAGATCATCCATCAGCACGACCAAAGCATTTTCCATGCTGAATCCTGATTGTTGAGGGCCTAGATTAGCTTCTTCCAAGGACCACTGGAGGTGGAGCACCACCACCTTCTCAACAACCTTCCCCATAAAGGGAAGGTTGGAGATTGGACAATAGTTGTTGAGAATGGCTGGGTCCAGGGAAGGCTTCTTGAGGAGGGGGCGCATGAGTGCCTCCTTGTACGGAGCCAGAAGGGACCACCTCACCAAAGAAGCATTGATATCTCCTGGACCCAGCTTCGTGTCACCTCCCTGCTGACTGAAACCAACCAGAAGGGACACGGATCCAGTAAACAGGTGGCGGAACTCACAGCTCCAAGGGCCTTGTCCTCTTCATCAGGTGTCACCAGATCAAACTCCTCCCAGACAGATGGACAATGACAGGCCCCAGTCACCTCAACTGACTCATTGTCAGTTGACTCTGCTGTCCAATTGGAGTCAAGGTCCATCCGAATCTGAGCAATTTTATCAGCGAAAAATGTGTTAAAATCCTCAGCACTACCATGCAAGGGCTCCCCAATTCCCCTCTGATTAAGAAGGGAGTGGATTACCCTAAACAGGGTGGCTGGGTGGCATTCTGCTGATGCAATCAAGGCAGCATGGTACGCGCATCTTGCCACCTTGAGCGCTACTTTGTAAGTCTTAATATGAGCTCTTACAAGTGCTTGGTCAAATTCAGATTTGCTTTTCCTCCATCGCTTCTCCAGATGTCTCTTCTGGCATTTCAACACCCAAGGAGTTGAAACCTAGGAGCTGGTAAACCAAGGAGCTCTCCGGGATCTAGTGCCAGAGAGACGTCGCAATGGTGCAATCTGGTCAAGAGCCTCCGCTGCAGCCTTGTTCCAGGACACAGCAAGAGACTCTGTCGAACTGTGGATAAGTGAATCCGGTAAAACCCCAAGCACCCTCTGAAAACTCTCTGGGTCCATCAGATGCCTGGGGTGGAACCACCTAGTCGGTGGTTGTATATGTTTTATATTTGTGCTGTTTTGTGTATGTCAATAATTTTTTTTAAAAAAGAATAGGAGAGAAGAGAAGAGAAGAGAAGAGAAAATCAATTTAAGAAGGGAAACTCCACCTCTCTCTTCTTTCTCTATTTAGACATCTCATCATTTTATAATATAAATTCTGGAAAGAACCGTTCCTTGTGAAGGTTTTAAGCCTTGGTTCATTTCCTTCCTTCTTTTTATTACTTAGAAATAATAAAAACTTTCCCCCTTATTTGCAAGCGTCTGACTCATTCTGTTATACAAAGATATACTCTTGCAGCATATCATACCCCCCAGTTATGCTTTGGATCATCCATTAGTTTTGTGTCTGTTCTGGCCTTCAGCTCCTCATACACTGTTCAGTTCTGTACATACCTAGAAAATGCTGGATGGTTTGTAGACTGGGCAACTGATCAATTTGAAGGAAAAATCATTTTGGTTCTCAGCCCCACTTCATCAACTTTTTGGCAACCAACAGAATGCTTTGAGAACCAACAAGATTTTTCATAGCTAATCTCAGGCAGGGTGGAGAAAAAACATCACCTGTTAAATACTTGAGCAAATTAATTCCGAGGAAATGGAAAACAATTGCTGAGAACTTGTAGAAGTGTTGAAAATGATGTGATTTTGTAAAACAAACATTTCCTTAGAACAACTTTAAAGGGAAGGAGTTACGAAATAACTGGGATTGTAATCTTGATATGAATACAGCAGATGTAGCATTTCTGAGGAAGATATTGAAAATTTGATAGATAAACACACGGAGGGATACAGGATTCGTGCTGAAGCCCAACTTCTGGGAAGTTCTCTCTAGCAGGCATCTTGGAGTCTTGATGGCCACCAACTAAATATGAGCCAGCAATGTGCAACGGCAGCCAAAAAAGCCAATGCAATCCTAAATTGCATTAATAGAGGGACACTATCTAGGACTAGGGTGGTACTAATACCACTTTATAAAGCCTTAGTTAGACTACACCTAGAGTACTGCATCCAGTTTTGGTCACCACACTACAAAAAAGACATTGAAACTCCAGAGAAAGTGCAGAGAAGGGCAACCAGGATGATAAGGTTACTGAAAACTTTAACACACAAAGAGTGGTTGCAAGAACTAAGCATGGACAGTTTGGCGAAGAGAAGGACCAGAGGTGACATGATACTTGAGGGGCTACCACAGGGAGGAGGAGGTCAGGCTGTTTTCCAAAGCACCAGAGGGCCAGACAAGGAAGAATGGATGGAAGCTGATCAAGGAGAGATTCAACCTGGAAATAAGGAGGAACTTTCTGATGGTGAGAGCAATAAACCAGTGGAACAGTTTGCCTGCAGACATTGTGAAAGCTCCAACACTTGAGACTTTCAAAGGGAGATTGGACTGCTATTTGTCCGAAATGGTGTAGGGATTCCTGCTTGGAGAGGGGGTGGGGTTTGGACTAGAAGACCTACAAGGTTCCTTCCAACTCTAATAATAATCTAATCTTATCCTGTACGTGTGAAAAAAGTCATTATTTATTTATTTCAGTACAGTTGTAATTTGAATGGTCACTAAAGCAACCATTGTAAGTTGAGAACCACATGTATAGAGTCAGATTGATACAAAACGCCTTGTTCTAAACCACTGCTCTCTTTTATTTTGTCTCCCTCCAAGAGGTTTATACCTTCTCTTTCTCATGCTGAGTCATTAGTGGCACTTAGAAGTTTACATGCTCTGCATCTGAGTTCAGAGAATGTCTTGCCACAATGGGAATCCTGGCAATGACAGCTTTTATCTAAAAATAAAAACATTTTTCTGGACACAGCCTCCTGGAGCTCCATGTTCTGTCAGTGGACAAGAACTGAGCCAGAAGTGATAAAGGGATGTGCATGACTTGTGTTTGTTCAGCACTCAGCAGGGAAAAACAGAAGACACCACTGTATAAAGATGTTCTTCTTTAGCATCATAATGAGTGGAAAAGAGCGCTGGAGAAGGGACAAAGTGTTCTTTGTCATGGTCCCCACCCCAAATCAAAGGTTTTGCACCCTTGAAATGGGTAAACAGACTCTTGGCATTTTACTATTAAGAACTGGGAATTAGTGTCATCAGTATTTTTTTTAATCTGCATTTTTCCTCAACAGCCAAAGTGGTGGGAGAAGGAGGAGGAGGTGGAGGGGGGGAGGAGGGGGGGAGGAGGAGGAGGAAGAGAAGAAGAAGAAGAAGAAGAAGGCAAAAGAGAAGAAGAGGAGGAGGAGGAGGAGGAGGAGGAGGAGAAGGAGAAGAAGAAGAAGAAGAAGAAGAAGAAGAAGAAGAAGAAGAAGAAGAAGAAGAAGAAGAAGAAGAAGAAGGACTTTTTAATTTTAGTGACAAGATCATACAATATTGAACAATGATGAGAGTCAACCTGAGTTTATCATTTCCAAGAGTGACATCCCAACGAGGAAATCATTATGTATGTGCTTCTTTCAGAAAATAGCATTTTTGCTAAGTTACATCCCAGAACCTATAAAACTAATCTGATAATGGAGAGATACAGTACATTCCCCCCTTCAAAAAAGGGTCTTGTTTTTTTGTTGTTTTATGAATAAATGAATAAACATTTCTGAAGCCACATCTCCTTGTCTTTTCAGTCATGAAATCTGTAATTTGCTCAACATTAGATAAAACTGTGTAGTACAAGTGTTAACAATTCAGCGTCCAAGACATCCTCCAATGGGGTCTTTAGTCCAGAGGTCTTCAAATTTGGCAACTTTAAGGCTTGTGGACTTTAACTCCCAGAATTCTCCAGCCAGCATAGCTGACGTTGAAGTCCATAAGTCTTAAAAGTCGCCAAGTTTGAAGAGCTCTGCTCTAGCCCCTCTTAGATTAAATAAAAAACTAATATTAAAAGGCATGATTGAAAGCTTAGGAGATGAGACTGAAATTGTGTGAAATTTGAATGATCTTGCTCAGGTCTCTATTGATCTCTCAACAGAGAGATAATTGCAATTCATATAGTTCTGGGAATTGAGATTTACACATCTTAAATTTGTCAAGTTTGAAAAATTCTGATATTTTGGGCAGGAGAGCAGCAAGTGAAGAAAAGGGCAATTGAAATATTTAATCAGTTGAAGTTGTACAGTACTCCTATGAAAAATTGTAGTTTATTAAAAATTGAGTTTTTAAATTTTAGAGGGAAAAAAAACCAAGGAAAGGGCAGCATGGCATATTACATTATAAGCAGGAGTGAGTTCCTTCCGGTTTGGAGCAGTTCGAAGTGGTAGCCACCCACTGTTGATGTCATAATGACATCACCAGACTGGATTGGTCGGTGCCAGTCCATAGGCGATGCCATCTTTTTTTTTTCTGATTTTATTTCCTCAATTTTAAAAAATTCATAGGCGTTGCCATTTTGTTTTTGTCTTTTTAAAATAATGTTTTCAGTGTTTTATATACTACCCATGGGCATGTGCGCTTTGCACATATTTGCCCATGAGGCATGCCCATGTGGCACGGGAGGAAGCAAATTGGCAGTGAGGTAAGTTGGAACCCACCTCTGATTTTAATGATTTTAATGCTTTCTCTTTCATTATATTAGAGGAATTTGACTGCTCCCACAAGACCTGATGGCTTTCTTTTTTATTAGTTATCTTTGCCTTCCCACAATGCCTTGATTCAGAAAGTAAAGTCCACAGCTGGCTCTCAAAAGCTAGAGATGAGGGCCCTGTAGCCTTTCCCCCTCCCTCTCTCTTCCTTCCCTTCCTTCCTATTCAAAATATAGGAAGGAAAGTGGAAAATGGGTAAATTATAGCACTCCCTATATTTGGTGTCCTACTCTCCAAAAATTCAATGCAAGTGGACTGTTTTAAATATTTCTGTGAAAGTTAACAAAGGAGGGGGGGCGACTATATATTGCATTTAATTTATTTTATTTTGTTAGGGAAGGCATTCAAATGGGTAGTGTTCGGATTTCTGGAGCTGAGATTTTGGCTTGGTTCTTTGTGGGGGCCTTAAGCTCATTCTTTAATTTTATTTTATTTGTTGTGAGCGGCCCTGAGTCTCAGGAGAAGGGCAGCATAGAAACTCAATCAATCAATCAATCAATCAATCAATCAAATAAATAAATAAACAAACAAATAAATAGACAGACACACAGACAAATAAATAAACGATAGATAGATAGATAGATAGATAGATAGATAGATAGATAGATAGATAGATAGATAGATAGATAGATTCCAGCAAATTAGAAGATCACCCTACTGGTCTTCAACAAACTCACATTCACAACTGGGGAATGCAGAATCTTAGATACCACAAAAATGGGCTTTGGAATTGGTTAATCAACCACAAGCCATTGATTGTCCTATTATGGTGTAATATCTTCAGGGTATTCTAGAGAAGTCTAAAATGCCATGTGAAGGTTGCTTAACATCCAGGACAAAGAACAAAATATTGTGTTGAAAATGACGCCCAGGGCAAATGACAGCATCACACAGGGATTCGGCATCTGGCAGTTCTTCAAATGAGATTTGACATGACACCCAGTCAATGTTTATTCATACAGCAAATACTACCCCCCCCCCCCCTTTGCAAATGCATTTGCAAATATTCTCTATGACGATTTTCTCTACATTTTCCTTTTGCAAAAATGCAGAGTCATACTCTTGAAGGACAGGGGATGGAGAGACACGTAACACTGATTAATTCTTATCCTTCCTCTGAATGTGTGCTTTAATGCTTTTTGGTTTGCCTGAAAGACAACAGGAATGCTGACAGGGCACAGAACCATAATATCAAATATGCAGAGATTAAGTGTACAAACAGATAATGCTAAAGGAATTTCTACCTTAAAACTAAAGAAAAAAGAAGGAGGAAATGAAAAGAATCTGAGAATACAATCCACATGGAAATCTCTTAAACCTGTTTCTTCCTAACCAAACATGGGGATATGAATTCCGGCAGAGGTGGAGAACAGAAAGAAATGATAGGTAAAAACGCAGGACTGAAATCTGAAAAATGTTTGCTTTGTCCTCCCTTGTGGAAACCCATCTACTGACTCAGAACTGAGCCAAATAGGGAAAGCTGTCAGTGGTTTCAGGAAAAATGAGTCACGCCTAACAAACCATCTTTTATGCAGAGAACTCTGAACACAATGTTTGTTTTGGAAAAACTATGGCATTTCACCAGGATAAGATGTGGAAATGATTTCAACTTATGGGATTCTCTGAACTCTTGTGAGCTGGAGGGCTGACGCCTACAATTCTAATTTCTAATTGGTCAGAAATAAAACCTTCACCATGTTTTCTCTTGATCACATGTGTTGGCTTAGACCAGTGATGGCAAACCTTTTTTGGTCCGCGTGCCAAAAGGGGTGTCTTTTGGTTCACGCTGCCCTCCGCGCATGCGCACAGGCCTTTCTGAGTCCTGATAGGCAGTGGTGCGCCCATAATGGTTTCGTCCGGAGTGCCTCACCGGTAGAGACCCACTGATGCAATTTTCGGTGATTTTTTCCCCTGATGTATCTGTGTCGGAAGAAGCCCTCCGGCCCACCCTCGTCTTAATGTCTTTGTCCAAAGAATAGCTGAGAAGCTGTTCACTTCCCTCCTGAAATAAGGTTCATGAGGGAAGTTTTTTTTTTAATAGGAAAATGAACACAAGAACAAGGGGGCACAATCTAAGAATAGTTGGGGGAAAGATCAGTAGCCACCTGAGAAAATATTATTTTACTGAAAGAGTGGTAGATACTTGGAACAAACTTCCAGCAGTAACTGAATTTAAACATGCCTGGGATAAACATAGATCCATCCTAAGATATGTTCTGTCGGGTTCTCTGGTAGAATCCTTCCAAAAATTCACAGGTACAAATTTCAGACACACACATGGTTGAAAATTCAAAACAATGTTCTTTACAATGAAAATTCACTTAAACTAAGCCCTCTTTTGGTATAGCAAAGAGCACTCGTCTCCAAACAAACTGGTAATTTGTACAAGTCCCTTGTGATACTTAGCTTGCAGCTGTGAGGCAATTCACAGTCCTCCTTCTTTCACAAAGTGAAACACACTTTGCTCTGGTTTAGTTTCAAAGCGGGGGAAAATCAGCACACAAAAGGTCAAAGTCAGCAAAGCAGGCACGAAACACAAAAATCAGATAATCCTCCACAATGGCCAAACCCACAGGCTTCTATTTATAGCAGCCTCACTAATTATCACGGCCCCACCCAACCACAGGTGACCTCATTTTCTTTGATAATAATCTCTCAGTTGTTGTTGCCTATGCATCGCTCTCCGCATGCGTGGCTGTATCATTAACTCTTGTTCTGAATCCAAGGAGGAGCTAGATAATTGATCTCCTTCTGAGCTGTCTGCCCCACTCTCCTCCTCCCTGTCACTCATGTCTTCTTGGTCAGAGGAGTCTTCATCAGCAGATTCCACCGGGGGCAAAACAGGCCTGCAGCATGTGGATGTCTCCCCCACATGCACAGTCCTTGGGGCAGGAGCTGGGGCAGAGCTAACCACAACAAGATAAAATACAGGAAATAATACAAGGGCAGACTAGATGGACCATGAGGTCTTTTTCTGCCGCCAATCTCCTATGTTTCTATGTTTCTAAACTCTTTCTCAGGAGACACTGGGAAAAAAAATTGCCGAAAATTGCATCAGTTGGTTCATAGCAGTGCAGCATTCCAGACCACACCGGTATGAACCCACCACTGCTGGTAGTTGAAAAAAAAATGCCCAATTGGACAAACTGGAAGTGCATTTTTCTGAACTTCCAGTTTGTCCATCGGAAGATATTATTTTGCCTCTGGGGCTTCAGAGAAGCTTACCCGAAGCGCCCAGAGGACAAAATGGCCTTTCCCAAGGCTAAAAGTCAGCTGGTCAGTGTGTGCATGCACCCTGAAACTGAAACATGAAAAAGTCTCGTGTTCCCTCCCATATGGCTCTGTGTGCCACCTGTGGCATGCGTGCCATAGGTTCACCATCATGGGCTTAGGCCATTAGCAATAGCTTTCCTGTTTTTGGGTTGGAGCGATTCTATTGAGTAGCTAGAAACATCACTCCAGACCAGTGATGGGTCCTAAATCCCATCACTACCAGTTCGTGCATGCTCGCTCTCTCTTGCGCATAATGCTTCTGTGCATGCACAGAAGCATCCAGGGTGGGTGGCGGAGCCTCCCACTGCTGCCGCTACCAGTTCGTAAAACCATACCATTCCGGTAGCAAACCACCACCGCTCCAGACTCTCCTAGATAAATGACTGTGCAACCTTTGCTTGAAAACCTTGGATGTTGGAGCAGGAAAAGGCAGACGTGTTTAATGATGATAACACTCAATAAATCACCCCTTATTCTGTATTTGGAATCAACCATCCCTTGGTTCTTGTCATAATCTTGAACACTACAGATAATAAATTCACCTTCTCTTCTCTTTGACAGCCTTTCAAGTATTGGAAGATGGCTATCACTCTTCTTGGCCTTCTGTTTAGTTCAAATTTCTCACTTCATGCCCTTAATCCCAAACAGGAATGCTAGAACCTGGTGAAATATCCGCTCCAGGCAGTAAAGAGGAGGCTAGTATGGTTCAGGTCATCTCCGAGTCTTTTATTACTATCTTTAGAAATGGATCTTAACAGCAAAACAGAAATAAGCCTTGTTACCAAGCACTTTTGGTGTATTGATTTTAATCTTCCCATGACATATTTGTAACCCCACTGTAGCTAGTTCTGAACCTGAATTGAGAAGAAATCCCTCTGGGGGGGATTTTGAATACCTTGTTTAGCAGAAGTACTTGCTGACAAATTATTTTCTGTTGCTTCTAGTGTTTAGTTTGGGAAGGGAAGAAAGAGGAAAGAGGAAAGGGAAGCAGGGAGAATATAAAACCATTGATTGAATCCTGAGAAGAAAATAAGAATTTGGTTAAACCCCAAAATTTCCATGAGGAACTTCAAGAATAGGTCGCAATGTGGATTCCTGGAACTATAGTTGCATTGCATCCTGGGAAGGATTGCTCTCTCTGCCCCCCTAAGTTTTTTATTTTTTTATTTTAAATGCTCTTCACATAAACTTCAGTACATTTACCGTAAACCATTTCAAACTGTATAAAATTATATATTGTTATCCAATAAACATTTAACAAATATCTTGATCTTACCCCTTTTCTATTTTTGTTACCTGTCTGTTTTTTCCAACACTCCTATCACTCAATGGTTATGAACATGCGCGGAAGCAAAAAACCCACCAAAATCTCTCTCACGTGCATGTCCCTCACAGGATTTTGCTTTCTGTACATGCGCAGAAGCAAAATCTCATTCATGCATGCCAGACATGCAGAGCGGTGTGCAAAGTGCACCAGTAGCATCAGGAGCAGCAACCCCCACCTGCCTACATACATACATACATACATACATACATACATACATACATACATGCAAACACACATACACACAATCACACACACACCTATGCACACATACACAAATATATATATATGTCACATGTTTTTTGCTGAATTTGAAATTTAAGGGAGACTAGGATAGATCTATTTCGGCCTTATTTTGGCCTCATCAACTAGCCATACCCACTGGAACTTGAACCTGCAACTTTTGCCTTCTAAGGCAGAGAATTATCCTCTAGGCTACAGTATCCAATCCCTTCAGCTCTGCACCAGGGAAGGGTTACATATTTTTGTGTCGAATAACCCTGGTGTATTGAAGGAACATCACAGCTCCTTATTTGCCTCTCGGCCCAACCCAGGGCCATTTCCAAGGCAGTCAATTTTATTGATAGCCGACAATTCTATCTGTATGTGTCACATGTTTTTTTGCTGAATTTGAAAATTAAGGGAGACTAGGATAGATCTATTTCGGCCTTATTTTGGCCTCATCAGCTAGCTATACCCACTGGGACTTGAACCTGCAATATATATATTGTTTGAGCCTTCCCTTCTAGAGGTGAAATTCTCAACGCATACAACCAGCGGTGGGCTATGAGCCGGAATGCTAAATTGCGCTCTCTGTCACGGCTCGTAAATGCTTCCAGGGCCAGTACGATTTTGCTTCTGTACCTGCGGAGGTAGCAAAATCGCGCACGGAGCCACAGGTGTGCCCGTGTTTGGGTGAGTTTTTTTGCTTCTGCGCATGCTGAAACACGGGCGCACCTGTGGCTCCATGCATGATTTTCCTACCTCCACAGGTGCAGAAGCAAAATCACGCTGGCCCCACAAGTACTTAGGAGCCGCCGCGGCGAGTGCAATTTAGAGTTCTGGCTCGTAGCCCACTGCTGCATGAACCCCTAGTTCAGGAAATAGAACTGGCAAGTTTCATATGGTGGATGGAGCAAGAAAAATCTCTAAGGAGCCTTTTCCAATTTTCTGCTTTGCCATATCTTGAAGGTGGGAACTTTAACCTTTAATCTACAGAACAGGTTTGTCGAGGTGCTGGGAAACACAGGAGCAGTGAAATTAGCTCTTTATACAACCCGAGCATGTTTCAGTACTTCAGCATGTCTTAACAGGACTTTAAGAACACTGAAGCACTGAACAGGCTTTTCATTATTAAGAAACGGGGACACCATGAATTGCACAAGTTCAAACCCACCTTATTCCATCATGTCCAATCAATCTGTAAATTGAAAAGGAAAACTCAAGTGGAGGACAGTGACCACCAACATAGAAACCATTTGAGTTCCAAGATAGTAGAGCAACTACTCTACTACTTGCTGATCCAATCCCTCATTTTTAGGACCTTCTATCACCATCCTTAGCTGCTAAAGATTCTTTTGCTATCATGAGATATATAGCATATAAATTTAACAAATAAACACATGAAAGTGAAGGTTCAGTTTTAAGAACAACCTCCGTTAAAGAGGTGTGGGGATAGATATTGCAGGCTAACTCTGCTCGTAGCCAGGAGTTTGATCCTGACTGGCTCAAGGGTCTCCTGCCTGAGCAGGGGGTTGGGCTAGATAACTTCTATATTCACCTCCAACTCTGTTGTTCTGTATTCTAGTATTCCCCTAGTATTCAATTGTGAACCATATACATATATACCTATTCTACCTTTGTTGGTTCCTGGAAATCGCATATTTCTTCAATATGTGAAGAAATACAGTAGCTCATACACCATTGAGCTATGATGGCACTGTGGTTAGATTGCAGTATTGCAAGCTAACTCTGCCAACAGTCAGGAGTTCAATCCTCATCAGCTCAAGGTTGACTCAGCGGTCCAACCTTCTGGCTTTGGTAAAGTGAAGGCTCAGGTGGTTGGGGGCAAAACACTGACCCCATAAATTGCTTAGAGAGGGCTGTAAAACAATATGAAGTGATATATAAGTCTAAGTGCTATTGATATTTTTTAAAAAGCAAACCTTTCCTCTAAAATAGAGAATGGAATAGAATTATTTAAGGCCAAGTGTGATTGGACATACAAGGAATTTGTCTTAGGTGTATATGGTCTCAGTGTACATAAGGAGAATAAAATACATTCATCAAGAATAAAAAGATACAACATTTAGTGATAGTGAAGGTTACTAATGAGCTATCAAATCATAGATCATCAGTGGGAAGAGATAGATACTAGTAAGGAGTAAAAGAATAGTATTACAGTCTTACTAACTATTTATTCTGTTCCGTTCCGTTCCGTTCCATCCCATCCCATCCCATCCCATTCTCATTGAATACCCTGGCTACTTTCAGACAGAGGGTAGGAATATTGTTGACTGTCTTGCAGTTACAAGGAATCTGATGAGGCATCAAGTTTGAAGACTGATAGGATCAACCACTTCATAATAATAAAAATATATAGGGAAATCTAAAAATAAATGCTACACAAGAGGTTCCCTAGAAATGAATTGTGAAGAACAAAATAAGCAGCAAAACTGTGTCCTAAAGGTGCTTTTTCAAAAGGAAATTTGACTTTTTTTTTCCTTTGAAGACATTTTGCTTGTCATTCAAGGAGCTTCTTCAGTTCTGACTGAATGGCGGTGGATGGAAGAATTTATATTTTTTCCACTCATCTGGTCATTTAGAAATGAGTAGGTCATTGAGCCTGCTTGCAAGTTAATCTGGAGGCTGCTAGAGTCTGGATGGGTGTTAACAGACTCAGACTCAACCCCAACAAGACAGAGTGGTTGTGGGTAGTGTCTTCGTTGGGTTCGCCCAACACTAGTTGTGGGTTCTGCCACCCAAGAGGAAAAAAACGTAAAAATAAACATGTTTATTTGTACGTGAAAGGACCACCCTTTCTTTCTTTCTTTCTTTCTTTCTTTCTTTCTTTCTTTCTTTCTTTCTTTCTTTCTTTCTTTCTTTCTTTCTTTCTTTCTTTCTTTCTTGGATTTGTATGCCGCCCCTCTCCGTGGACTCAGGGCGGCTAACAACAGTGATAAACAACAGCATGTAACAATCCAATACTAAAACAACTAAAAACCTTTATTATAAAACTAAACATACATACAAACATACCATGCATAAATTGTAGAAGCCTAGGGGGAAAGAATATCTCAGTTCCCCCATGCCTGACAGCAGAGGTGGGTTTTAAGGAGCTTATGAATGGCAAGGAGGGTGGGGGCTATTCTAATCTCTAGAGGGAGTTGGTTCCAGAGGGCCGGGGCCGCCACAGAGAAGGCTCTTCCCCTGGGTCCCACCAAACGACATTGTTTAGTTGATGGGATTCGGAGAAGGCCCACTCTGTGGGACCTAACTGGTCGCTTTGCTTGCAGCGCCGCTGCGGCGTCCTTTTTCGTAAAAGTAACAATGTTTATTTTTACATGAAGACCTCCCTTTGAAGGAGCTGGGGAATCCCTCCCATGAAGAGATTCCGGGGCGGAGCTTTGATGTCACCGGCAGGTTGCTAAGGATGCCAAGATGATCACTTCCTGGATTCCATGGAATCCAGGAAGTGATCACCTTGGCGTCCTTAGCAACCTGCCAGTATACGTGACATCAAAGCTCCACCCCCAGAATCTCTTGGTGGGAATCCCCGTTCGGGTTCGGGTTCAGGTTCGGTTCAGGTTTGGCCAAATTTTGCTTAAAGTTTGTCCGAACTTGCCGAACCCGAACATCGTTGGGTTCACCCATCACTACTCAAGATGGATAGCTTCCTGAAGTTAGTCCCCAAGTTAGCTAGTTTTGTCCATGGGGCATCTTTAGTTGAAGCTATTTCAGTCCAGAACCCATGTTCCTGAAGCATCTTTTTTTTTCTGATGCTCTCAGAAGGAGCAATACTATTTCTTATCTGCCAAATGCTTTTTGTGCTGAGAGACTCAAATCAACGGTGGGCTGCTCTCGGTTTGGACTGGTTCCGTCCATTCTCATGGGACATTTCTGCACATGCACAGAACCATCGCGTGAGAGTGCGCAAGCACCTGGTATCAAAATTATTTAGAACCTACCACTGCCAAAAATGTGTTTGGGGGCAAAACCTGGATTCATACCTATTACATATTCTCAGTATGGCACATCTAACAAAATATTGTTAAAATCTATATTAACCTTAGCTTTGCTTTGCCACAAATATCCATGCCATCCAAATCTCAGATTGTGTCCTTCTAATTCTTCTATTTCTCAGCGGTACTCTCTTTTATCCAAACCAAACCACAAAACCACAGCAAGCCATCAAATATAATTTCAAATCAGGTAAATCCAATTCTCCTGTTTCCTTTGCATCTTGTAACACCTTGTACTTAACTAGTGCTTTTCCCACTCTAGGCAAATTAAGATATATCTTTCTGCAACTGTTTAAATGGTACATCAGTTGTCAAAACAAGAATTGTCTGAAACAAAAACAAATTCTATGCAAGGCATTCGTCTTAATCACAGAAATTCTTCCCAGCAATGACAACTATAGTTTCTCCCATTTTAACCTATTTTTTAACTTCATTCCATGTTCTACCGTAGTTATTTTGACATAACATACAATTCATATTTGTCATTGTGATACCCAAATATGTTAGTTTCTTCTCAAGCTAAAAGCTGTTGTTTATTTAAAATATTGCTTATATCAGTTCTGTTTGATCTTGTATCTTTATATTATTGCTAATACAGTGGTCCCCCGATTATCGCGAGGGTTCCGTTCCAAGACCCCTCGCGATAATCGTAACCTCGCGATGTGGCGGCACGGAAGTAAAAACACCATCTGCGCATGCGCAGATGGTGTTTTTACTTCCGCCGCAGCAGCGAGGAGCCGAAGATTGGGGTTTCCTCGCTGCTGCCGCGCCCGCCGCTTGTCTTGTCTGCCCGCCGCTTGTCCGCCGCCTGCCTGCCCGCGCGCCCGCCGCTCGCCCACCCTTCGCCCGCCCACGCCGTTCGCTCGCGCCGCTTCCCAGCTGAGTCCTGAAGCCAGACGGCAAAGGCGAACTTCCGCGTTTGGCTTCGGGACTCAGCTGGGTAGCGGCGCTGGGGTCTTACTGGCCGCCCACGCAAAGGGGAAACCCCGGCTCCTCGCTGATGCCCGCCGCTCGCCCTCCCGCCAGCAAGAGGGGGAAGACCCAGGGAAGCCGCCCAGCAGCTGATCTGCCCGGGGAACGCAAACTCCACCATCTACGCATGCGTGGCCATAGAAAAAAGGGGCGCGCATGCGCAGATGGTGTTTTTACTTCCGGGTGGAAAAATCGCGATATAGCGATTAGCAATGATCGAGAGCGCGAAACTGGGGGGATCACTGTATTTCCATCTTTTATTTATTAATCTGGGAGCTAGCCAATGCACTAATTCTTCTAATGTGCCTATTAATGTTTCAATCCCATTTAGATGATCTGCCAAAAACATCTGTGAAATCCCTTAACATATGAATCTCTCTTTTAATCTTTACTTCTACCTCGTCTTCTCTTATGTGTTTCAAGAATCGGTATTTTCAGGAATTAACAAAACAGGACATAGAGGGCACACTGTCTTGTTTCTTTTTGTATATCACATGGTTTTTAAGATTCCCACTAACAATTAACAGAGGGGTAGAATCAAGATCACGTGAAATTTAGCATCACTTTACCTTGGAAAGACCACACTTGGAATAGGGCATCCAGTTTTGATGACTGTCAGCCTCCACACTCCTTGCTTTCTTCAGCTGCCAAAGAAACGGGGTGGGGTGGAAGGTTAAGTATTTGGGTGAGGGTTGGGGAAGCATGCTGGAGATGTCTCTACTTGTATGAGGGTTATCTGGAAAGTAAGCTTACAAGGCACGTAGCTCTTGTAGGGAATGTTCATGGGGGGAATTGGTATTACTATCGTGTAGCAGGAAGCCAGTGGAAGTGAATGAGCAGTGCCAGTGGTCAATTGGCATTATGGTGAAGGTTAGAGATGAGCGTCCCCATTCCATTTCCCTCCAAGTGTGAAGTGCAATTTCAATTTCTGAAGGATTAGATTTAGATTAGATTTATTGGATTTATATGTCGCCCATCTCCGTAGACTCGGGGCGGCTCACAACAATGGTAAACAATACATAGTAACAAATCTAATATTTAGCAATCTAAATTATAGTTTTAAGTTAAAAAATCCAAAAGAACCCCAATATATAAAAAACAAGCACAAGGATGGAATTGCCCATGGGGTGTGTGTGTGTGTCTGAGGGAGGGTTTGGGGATTCTTTGTACAGTATATACATTTATGTGCCTTTTGCTTCAGGACTTGCTTTCTTTTTCCCACTATCAGTTCTTGTCTGATAAAAGTACTCATCTCTATCAATATGGAGTTGGGGTTTCTCTTTTCGGGACTTTGAATGGAAGCACGTCTGACAATGGTCACCATATATTTAAAAAAGATGTTGAGACTCTGGAAAGAGAAAAGCAAAATGTTTAGGGGGCTGGAGCAGTAATGGGCAGTCAAAATTTTTACTGCCACACTGTGGGTGTGGCTTATTTTGTGGGTGTGGCTTAATGATCATGTGACTGGGTAGGAGAGGCTTGCCGGCCATGTGACCAGGTACAATTGGCTTGAACAATCATAATCATTCAAGTGAACTGTTAAGTCCTCAACTTACAACCTTACCAGTGACACTTGCTGGGGTGACAATTTGCTTCGCATTTCCCATGCTCTGCCATTGCCGCTTCCACCCACGCCTTCTGCTTGCACCTCAGGTGGGAGGTGGCCATGTGAGGCTGGAGGGGAGCCGGGCAGGAGAGAGGGAAGCTCGTCCAAAGCCAGTAGGAAGGAAAGAGGAAAAAAGCAAGGAGTGCAGATGCAGCAGCAGCAGCAGGGAAAAAATGGAGAGCTGAGCTGAGACCAGTAATCCAGGAAGTAACAGCCGCCGATCAGCTGGAGCTGAGCACACATCTTCATTTCTGCCGATGGAACTGTGTTCCACCCCGTCCTGCCTGCTGTCCACCCCTGGGCTGGAGGCTAAAACATATGAAGAATTTTGCAGGAATCTCTACTCTTGGGGAAAGAAGGGCTAGAGGTGACAAGATAGCAGTGTTCCAATATTTGAGGGGCTACCATAAAGAAGAGTGAGTCAAACTACTTTCCAACCCCTGAACAAGAAGCAATGAATGGAAATTAACCAAGGAGAGAAACAACTTAGAACTAAGGTGGAATTTCTTGACAGTGAGAGCAATCAACCAGTGGAATTTTTAAGAAGAGATTGGACAACTACTTGTCTGAAATGGCTGAGTGTTTCCTGACTGAGCAGGTGTTTTATTTATTTATTTAATTATTTATTAGAGTTGGAAGGGACCTTGTAGTTCTTCTGGTCCAACCCCCTACTCAAGCAGACAAATGGCAATCCAATCTCCCCTTGTTGGTGCTCTCGCAACCTCCACAGCCAAGCTGTTCCACTGGTTGATCACTCTCACCGCCAAAAAGTTCCTCCTTATTTCCAGGTTGAATCTCTCTTTGGTCAGCTTCCATCTGCTGTTCCTTGTCTGGTCTTCTGATGCTTTGGAAAACAGTCTGACCCGCTCCTCTCTATGGCAGCCCCTCAAGTATCAATCAATTTTACCTCTTTTATAAAAATTTTCTCCGAAATTGCTATTTTCCAAAAAATCTTAAAAAATGAAAACCTGGTTCAAATTGTCAAAGATCTTCTCTTCATCTAAGAAAATGTACGTGTCTTGTTTTTCATTGGGTTGTTCCAAATATTCAAAAATATTTAACCCATTTCTAACATTATCCTTTAACTGCCTTTTAGGAAAACAACCACAGTGATCCGCCTATGTAAATTTTTGAAAAATTGTTTTCAGTCTTTCAGCTAGGACCATTAAGAACAATTTGAAGTCATTATCAAATAGTGATTATTGTAGTTAAAAGTCCAGTCTAGATGATCCTTAGATATTAATGGAATATTTGCTTCTTCCTACCTCTCTGGCATTTTTCCATTCTGTAAGTTAGAGTCCCCCATATTTTCTAGAGCTTGTAAAAAGTTCATCTTCAAAACATTTGTAATAAAAAGCTGGGAACTTATATGGTTCCAGGCCCTTTCCTGATTTAATCTTTTTAATAGCATTAGAGACTTCACTTATTATATAGTAGGTCTATTCATATTTTTCTCTATTCCTCTATAATCTTGGTAAATTTTGCTTCTTTTGATATTTACCTATTTTCTCTAAAGAAATGTCATTTCCTTTTTGGAAGTTAGAATAGTATTAATGAAATGACTTTTCCATAACCACACTATTCCTTAATGTAGTACCTCTCTCTTGTAATTTCAATATCATTTTCTTTTCTTTTTCTTTTCCTAATTTATATACCAGCCATATTCTGATTTTATCTATAACATTTTCATTTTTCTCACTGTTGACATCAATACCTGTTCTTTAAGAAATTAATCTGCTATTTTTATCTTTTCTGGGAATTTCTTCAATTCTTTTTCCCCCCCACCTATGCCCTGAAATGGGATATGTAGATGCCACTTCGTAATATAAAGTTTATATGAAGCAAAACTTTACAATCAGGACTTTTTAAGATTCTTTTATTTTGGCCTAGATCAAGATTCCTTAGTCTTGGCAACTTGGAGTCCTTGGAGAGGGGCAGCATATAAATCCAATGAATGAATGAATGAATGAATGAATGAATGAATGAATGAATGAATGAATACATAAATAAACTTTAAGGTGTATGGACTTTAATTCCCAGAATACCCCATCCAGCCATGCTGGTGGGAGTTGGTGGGTCTACAAAGAAGTGACCAGATTTTAAGATTGGGAAAGAGGGACACCATTGAGAGGGTGGGGGGAACCTAAAAAAAGTTTAGCCAAAAACAATTAGCAAAAAAAAATCTCACTCTCTTGCTCTCTCTTCCTCCATCCCTTTCTCTCTATTTCTCTCTCTTCTCCCTCCCTCTTTCTCTCTCTTTCTTCCATTCTCTTTCTTTCTCTCTCTCTGTCCCTCTTTCTCACCCTCTATCTGTCTTACTCTCTCCCTCCTTCTCTCCCTCTCTCTTTCTCTCTCTCTTCCTCCCATTCTATTTCTATTTCTCTCTCTCCCTTTCTTTCTTTCTCTCTCTTCCTCTTTTTTCTCTCTCTCTCTTTCTCTATCTTCCCTGCCCCAATGGTGCCCGAGTGGAGGCGAAAGCGGGAGAGGAGGGGGAGGGGTGAAGCGGGTCTAAAGGCTCAGCAGGTGCTTTCCTTCTCCTGTGGAGTTTCTGCCCAGTGGACCCAGACAGCCCCCTGACCCACCCTCCAAGTTCCTCCGCTACTCTTTCACACACCCCGCCCGGCTCAAGACCGACATAGAAGGCCAGCTGTGGAGTGGGGAGAATGGAAGAATGACCCCCTCCCAGTTCCACTCCCCCATTACTCACCCACGCAGCTGGCCTTCCTCTTTGAAGCGGGGGGGCTGGGAAGGAAGAGCAGCTAGCAGAAGCCCACCCGGCCCTTAAGGTCCTCTCGGGTCGTAGGGCTGCAGTGCCAGGACACCAGTGGGCCCGTCCGGGGGCAAGGGGGGGGGGAAACGGGTGAGCAAAGACCCTGTACAGCTGGCTGGAAGTAAGCACAGAGACCTCCGGCCAAGCTGGGTTGGCCGTGGAGGGCAAGGCAGCAGCGGAGAGCCCGTAATCCCCTCCCTCCAGCCTCTTCCCAAGGGGGCTGGTTGGGAGGGAAAAAAGCGGGACATATTTCAAAGAGTGTGGGATGTGGGATAAATGATGAAAAGGCGTGACTGTCTTTCAGTGGGACACCTGGTCACTTTTGTCTACTTGAGAAACTCTGGCCTATATCAATAAAGGAGAGTTCTAGCAGTTCTTGGGAGTGTCTTTTTCCTGACCTGACCTACTGTGAAGGGCTGATATGAATCTCGAAAGCCATACGGTGTTCCCCATATCCTCCCTCTTGCGTAAAAGGAAGCCACAGTGACACATCTTTGTATTTCTACCTCACACGACTGTATCTTGTTTCCAGACTAAGCTCATGTTTTTGCTAACTGTCTCTGCACATCTTCTCCAAGGTCCTTTCCTCTACAGGTCTTGACCCACGTACTCTCATGCCCAACTACTCCTTATCCTTCTTCCAACTTAGAATGAAATGGCATTTAGTTCACCTGGTCTTCTAGACCTCAGTAAGATCAGAAAATCGTTGCATGCAACCCAACTTGCGTGTCACTTTCTTGCCAACAAAGACAATGAATCACCCAGGAGTGTTGTCTTTGGGTGCAATGCAATGACACACCCAGATGGATCTGGCTTGACAGCCACCTACTTAATCTTGGAAGGATCTCAGGCAAACAAGTGAGAGAACCATCTGTTTCCCTCTACCTGTACAGACAGGATTGGTCGGGACTACTTCACCCAATCCTAAGGGGCTGGAGGCCAACTTGAACCGAGGGGAAGTTGCAATTATTTTTTCTACCTGTCAACCTTGCTATGGCAGGTCATGGAAAAGTAAGGCTATGATTTTATGGGAGGATGACACACACCCTTTTTCCTTTGAGGGAGATCCTCCTTAATCCCTTTGTGCAACAACAACCAAAAAAAAAGAGGAAAAGGAAAATGCTCCAACCAAGAACTCCTCCATGCATAATGCTGCCAAGGCTCACAGGGTGAGGAGGGAGCAGAAGAACCCTATGCTTGACCCAGAAGGTCAAAGGGAGTCTTAGGTTTAGGCACTTACTGCATTTTTTCACTTGGTCCTACCACATTTCTCCCCCCGCCCCTTAAATATAGTTTATGTTTTCAAAAATGTTGTTCTCTAAAAGGTAAAAATCCCATTGAATGGAATTCATTGTATTGCATCTTGTGAGCCACCCCGAGTCTTCGGAGAAGGGAGGCATACAAATCTAATAGATAGATAGATAGATAGATAGATAGATAGATAGATAGATAGATAGATAGATAGATAAAACAAACAAACAAATAAATAAATAACTCCCATCATCGTAACTTTATGGAATTTTCCTGGTAGCAGTATTACTGTAGTAATATTGTATTAATATTATTAATTAATTGTATTAATATTATTAATTAATTTAGCAGTAATACAGCTCATCTTCCTAGAACCCACACTGCATTTTGGACATAAATGCATTAGAAAGCATTCAAAAATACTTTATGAGAATTGTCCTCTACTCTTCTACTTGCAGCAGAATACCATCTGCAACCAGACCTGAAATCCTAGGCTTAGAAAGTTTAGAACTACGTCACCTTAAACACGACCGAAGCATAGCCCATAAAATCATCTGCTACAATGTCCTTCCTGTCGGTGACCATTTCAACTTCAACCTCAACAATACATGAGCACACAACAGATACATACGCAAAGTAAACCGCTCCAAACTTGACTGTAAGAAATACAACCTTAGCAACTGAGTAGTTAATGCCTGGAACTCACTACCTGACTCTCTAGTATCATCACCTAACCCCCAAAACTTTACCCTTAGACTATCCACTGTTGACCTCACCCGATTCCTAAGAGGTCAGTAAGGGGCGTGCATAAGTGCACCAGCGTGCCTACTGTCCCTGTCCTAATGTTTCTCTATTATTTGTACCAATATCATGTATATAAACATTGTTATATCTATATTGTTGTAAGTAAATGAATGAATGAATGAATGAATGAGTAAGTAAGCAAGTAAGTGAGTGAATAAGTGAATAAGTAAATAGATAAATAAACAAATAAGTAAATAAATAAAAGTATGGACATGATTTGCTACTGTCTTCTGGGATGTTCAGGTTTGTTTAATTTGATTTAATTTATTGTTGTTTCCCATGCAAGTACTAAATGCGTGTCAATGAGCCTGACCCTATGCTCAAGAGCCACTTCTAGAACCAGATTTGAGTTGCTATATTCTATGGCCAAATATGGGCACTTCCATCACCTGCCATGCCATGAAAAAAATGTATATATGCAGTGCACCAACCATTAAACAAATTGCTTACATTTTATTTGACTGACAACTGCATGCCCCTCTTAGGCTTAATGGAATAACACAGTAACAGAGTTGGAAGGGATCTTGGAGGTCCTCTAGTCCAACCCCCTGCTTAGGCAGGAAGCCCTATACCCATGATGGCGAATCTATGGCACTGGTGCCACACGTGACATGCAGAGCCATATCTGCTGGCACACAAGCCATTGTCCAGCTGATTTTTGGATTGCATGGAGGCACACAGCGGCTCTGGAAGGCATTTTTGGCCTCTGGAAGACCTCCAGCAGGGGAGGGCGTTTTTGCTCTCTGGAAAGCCTCTGGAGCCTGGTGGGCTCGCAGGGGAGAGCCTTCTCTGTGGCCACTCTGTCTCTTTGTAACCAGCTACCTCCTGAGATCCAGACTGTCCCCACACTACTGGCCTTCCAGAAAGCCATAAAGACCTGGCTCTTCAGGCAGGCCAGGGGTCATTGATCAGATGGTGTGCCATTGGGATCTGACCAGGAAATATATTCATTCATTCATTCATTCATTCATTCATTCATTCATTCATTCATTCATTCGAGTTCTATGACACCCAATCCTGAAGGACTCATATGCATTATTTCTAACTATTTTAATTGCTAATTGCTATTTCAAATTGTTCGGTATTGGGGTTTTTTATGGGGTTTTATCTTGTATTCATATGTATTTGGTTGTAAGCTGCCCAAAGTCCTTTGGGAGTGGGTCAGCATATAAATCCAAATAAATAAGTAAAAATGAATAAACACATAGGGAATAGCCATCAGTTTCCTTGTTTTTTCAGTCTAAATTGTCCAGATAATAATTTTAGTAGTGTACATATCACAGATATAGGTCAGGTATTGATAGCTTTGATGGTATTTCCATCATTCCATTTTGTCTTTAATATTTTTATCACTCTTTGGATATATTTGTTACTAATCACATTTTTAATTTGTCCATGCATGATTTTCACCAATTGCAAAATGTCCAGATTCTTGTAAGTTTCATCCAGATGGCTGTTGGAGGTTTGGCCAGTCAGCATTTCAATTCAATTAAATTAAATTACTGTTCATGATTTTATCTTGCTTTATTGCTACATAACAGATTTTTCTAGGCCAAACTCCATTGCTATGCCTGTGCTAAAAATTCTTAAAGTTTGCCAATGACTGAATTTCGGCTTTTGATTTTCTGCAAAGCTTCAGATCACCTATATAAAGCAAATATGGGATTTTATCAACCTTGTTCTGCTGTTTGTAGTCACGATTTATTTTCTTCAAAGCAATGACAAATAATAAGAGTGATAAAGAGTCATCCTGAAAGATGCCTCTCCTAAGGTAGACAAGCCAATATTTTTCATTTGTAACCACCAATTTTATATTTCATTTATCTCACTATTTTTTATAGGAACTTTTAAAGGTTTTACTGATACCAATTGTTTTGAGACCATGTGCCACTTAGTTTTAAGTCTTTTGCAAAATAATTTTAGCAATCAGAAGCTCATATTTTAGTCCTATGTTTTTCCTTTTCTTTCCTGTTCTATTGGGAGGATGGTATTTCCTTTTAAATAATCTTGGATGTTGTCTGTTATTATGGCAGTGACTAATTTAAACTTTATAGGCAAGTAAGTTATTGGCCTACAGTTTCCCGGTGTTGTCCCTTTCACTGAGTCTTTTTGAATCAGATAAGTTTTGCCAGTTATTAAAAAGTCATTGATGACTCCTTTATGCAATAATTCATTAAGTTGTTTGGCAATAATTGGATGTAAGCTAAAGCAGTAGCACTTATATCACTGATATAGTGCTATACAGCCCTCTCTAAGTGCTACAATGTCCTTCCTGTCAACGGCTACTTCAGCTTTAACCGCAACAACACACGAGCATACAACAGATACAAACTGCTCCAAACTCGACTGCAGGAAATACGACTTTAGTAACCAAGTAGTTAATGCATGGAACTCACTATCAGACTCTGTAGTATCATCACCTAACCCCCAAAACTTATCCACTGTTTATCCACTCTTGACCTTTTCTGATTCCTAAGAGGTCAGTAAGGGGCGTGCATAAGTGCACCAGCGTGTCTTTCATCCCGTCCTAATGTTTTTCTCTTACTTGTATCGTGTATATAAACATTGTTATATCTTTGTACACTACCAATATGTACTTGACAAAACAAACAAACAAACAAACAAACAAACAAACAAACAAACAAATAAACAATTAAATAATAACACAACATATTACCCCAGCCATCTGGATCTTCATTTTACCAACCTTGGAAGGATGGAAGGCTGAGTAAATCCTGAGCCATTCAGAATCAAACTCCTGGCAGTGAGCAGTGACATAGCCTATAGTTCTAACCCCTGCATCACCTTGATTCTTACTAACCAGATATCTGAGCCAAAGGCCATACAGTTTGACTTATTTCCAGATGCTAAAATCGATTATTTCCAGAAAATATCCAGTTTTTAATTCTTTTCACTCAATTTTAACTGTTTCTGCTGTTGTTAATTCTTCTATGTGATGTTTACTAAATTCATCTTCAAATTTTTAACATCCATCCTGCAGTTTCCCGTCAATCATCCAAAAACTGGATTGTTCCTGTCTTGCTTGGTTTTCCATTTTCAGAATTTCTATTGTCATTTATACTTTGGTAGAATGGCCTCCGATCTGAATGCAATAGCTGAGTTTGCTTAAATTGGATGATTCATGCTTCATAGAGTTCAATTTTCCCTGCTATTGCTGTTATTTCTTGCTTTATGGTTTCCAAAACGTTTCCATTTTAATGGGGCAAAGCCAACTTTTTATTAGGCTTGTCTTAATTCTTGAATTCTTCCAGTTTTGCCTTTGCATGTCTTTAAATTGCATATGATCTTTATTTCTTTATATTGGCCTCCAATCTGATTTTCCACATTAGGATTGAATATAATTTTGGTTTTGGTTTTCTAACTTCAATACCCAGTTCTTCTATAACCACCAATTTTGGTTTTAAGTCATGGAATACACACCCACCCACCCCTTGTTTATTGAAATTTGTTCACTTAAAAAAAAAAGAAAATATGATAGATATCTTTCCTGAATGTCTCTAAGTTATTTTTGCTTTTGTTCACATCTGATTTTACTGTGTCAAATGGATGTGTGCGCATGCTCTAGAATGGAATTACAGATGGCATAGAACAGAGATGGTGAACCTTTTTTGGTTCCCGTGCACTCGAGGGCTTCTGGAAAGCTTCCTTGAAACCTCTGGAGGGCAAAATGGCCTTCCCCAAGGCTTAAAATCAGCTGGCCAACATGCACATGTGCACTGGAGTTGACATAGGGCAATGCCTCTCATGCCCTCCGATATTGCTCTGCATGCTACCTGTGGCAAGTGTGCCATAAGTTCAGCATCACTGAACTATGTCATGAGAAGGTGTTAAAATAATGTTCAGAAAAAGTAGGTGAGTGGAGTAAGAAAAACCAACCAACTAACTGTTCTGTTTGGGTTCCCCCAGACCTCAACACCAACTGGAAAAAACAGCCAGACACTCTGGTAAAAGCAAGAGTACTTTATAGCTGGAAAAAATAAACACAGAGGAAAACCTGTTCTTCCCAACAGACAGGCTATAATACTTTACAGCAGAGTCCTGATGTCCAGACAATACAGCAAGCTTCTTGCTGGCACACCCACCCCAAGGTTTCAGTAGTCAAAGGCACAAACCAGGATTCCAAGATGCCAAAGTTCACAGCTAGGTCCCAAGACTCTCAAAGATAAAACTCCACAAGCCAGGAAGGGTGGGTCTGCCTTTTAGCCTTTCCAAAGAGCACCACACCCAAACCCAGCTGTTGCCTCTTTAATGCTGAAAGTACCTAGCCAATTGGTCCCTTCGCTGTGTAGCTCTTCTCTGTCGCAGATCAATTATGGCTTGTGCATTTTCCTCTAAGGAATCCAGGCTGCTTGCTGGGGAGAGCTCCCTCTGGGGGGACTCTGGCTGTCCTCCCTCTTCTTCAGCCTGGGATTCCTCCTCCTCGTCTGCCTGCACCTCCTGTTCCTCATCCTCTCCCTCTGAGCTGGAAACCGACAGAAGATCAGCCGTTCCCTGAGGGGCCTCAGACGGAACCACAACACTAACCAACCAATTAAAACAAAAAACCTGGCCAAAAATTTCAGACCTATTTGGGTTTTTTTAATAATAAATTTTATTAATTTTTACAATAATAAAAACATACATACTAGATATAACACAGTACTCAGTGATCTATTTGTGTTTCACAGCATGAATGCCATCTTTCAAATTTCAAATTTATAACATCAGAATTCTCATGCTGTTTAAATTTCTAAATGATATGTCAGATGCAAATTTTGTATCCTAATCCTCAAAATCTGGTTATATATTTTGGGGTCTTGGTATTCTCTGAGTTTTATTGCTTTGGATGGGGAATGAATTCTTGGACACAAGAGCTGGATGAAAACAGGTCACTTTTATTGAATTAAAGAAAGAGACCTGCAGAGGAAGCTAAAAATGGGGCGGAATACCTGACACAACATACTTGGGCTACTAATGGGCGTAACTCCTTGCTTGGTAAGGGTAAAGTGTGACACGCCTTCACCCAAACGTCAAGCCACGCACAGTGTGTGGGAGGGCTCACCCCTGTGACCCGGAACCGGAAGTGACGTGGATGAGCCCCAAGCGTTCCTCCCCCCCACTGCTCCAACCGGGGAGGAAACATGAGTTGTGTGAAGAAGGAACCCAACACCCCTTAAAAGATGCCCAAGGGACAACACACAGTTGCTACTGACACCCTTTACGCCCCGTTTCTGCCAAATAGTGACCAATAAATAAAAAAATTTGAAACAACCTATTTACAAACCGATACCCGTAAACCCTTAAAGAAACCTCACACATGACCAGGATGGAGAAGGTGAAAAAACGATCTGACATAAACTTCCTAGATTGCAAAAAATTCCTTCTCGGCCACCACGGGCGACCTCTTGAAAGACATCCTAGATATAGTGGAGGGTGGATGGGTGATCGGTTGAGGAGGTGAGGGAAGCCAAAAGGAGAGAGGGTGAGAAGAGCAGGCCCTAAAACAGGCCTGGTGACCACGCCCATCCCTCGCGTCATCCCCTGGCAGCCATTAGTGCTTGGAGGGGCATCCTGTAGCGAAGTGCATATATTTATATTTGTTTTCGTAGATTTTCACGGGTATATGTATGTAGATTGTTCTGAGTTCGGGTTTTGCCCCGTGTAATATTTTGAATGTCTATGCGACGTTTCGGTGAAATCACATTCACCATCATCAGACTGAAGTTGTAAGCTTCGTGCTGCTGCAAATAATAAATAGATAGATAGATAGATAGATAGATAGATAGATAGATAGATAGATAGATAGATAGATAGATAGATAAATAAATAGATAATAGATAAATAGATAAATAGATAAATAAATATTATTTATTTATTATTTATTTATTTATTTATTTATTAAATTTGTATGCCGCCCCTCGTCTAATACAAATCTAATAATACGAAGTTAAAAACCCATAATTTTAAAAAATGCACAGAACACATCATACATAAATTATATAGGCCTGGGGAAGATATTTCAATTCCCCCATGCCTGACAGCAGAGGTGGGTTTTGAGAAGTTTATGAAAGGCAAGGAGGGTGAGGGGCAATTCTGATCTCTGGGTGGAGTTGGTTCCAAAGGGCTGGGACTGCCACAGAGAAGGCTCTTCCCCTGGGTCCCGCCAAATGACATTGTTTAGTCGACGGGACCCGGAGAAGGTCAACTCTGTGGGACCTAACCGGTTGCTGGGATTCGTGTGGCAGAAGGCAGTTCCAGAGATATTCTGGTCCGATGCCATGAAAGGCTTTATAGGTCATAACCAAGACTTTGAATTGTGAACGGAAACTGATCGGCAACCAATGCAGACTGTGGAGTATTGGTGAAACATGGGCATACTTGGGAAAGTATGAAATATACTTGAAATATCTTGGAATAAACTCTTTTGTAGACAATGGCACATTCTTTTCTTAAGAAGTCTATTCATGAGTTGGACTTACAAAGTCCTTCAAAATGACGTATGTACTTACTCTTAGAAACAGGGGGGAAATATATACCGGTAGGTAATTTCCTCTTATTCGTTCTTTATTGCAAAATAACCAGAACTAAAAGCATTTTCATAATATAACAAAGGACCTCTGTTCTGGGTATGGTGAAAGAGGGTGAGGTATCTTGAAATAAGACAACAACTAATTGTAGTTAGACAACTTCAGCATTTTTATTTAACATTGCCTACATCATTACATTAAATACCAAAAGTGTTCAAGTATGTAAACAGCTATTATAATTACAATTGCTCCTTAAAAATCAATTAGCTAAAATTCTTATTAAACCAACTATAACAGTACAGAGACTTGTTTTTCACAAGTAAGGCATCCAGATTTCTGAATTCTCCAAGAATTTCTAGGAAAAAAATCAGTCTGAAACCCTGAGAATTAGGTAGAATAACAATTGGTGTACAGCAATATAAGTCAATTGTCTGTGCAAAGATCAAAAGTTCACTTCCTGACATCTTGATCAAAAATTGGAAATGGTCTGCCCTGAGATCATAGATGCTGCCAGTAAGCCTCTATAACTGTGATAGTGAACCTATGTTACGAGTGCCACAAGTGGAACGCGGAGCCCTATTGGTGGGCAATTTTCACCCTCTCCAGACTCCTAGAAAGGTTCTAGAGCCTGTGGAGAGCAAAAAACCCCCCAGAACTTCCGGTTCAATTGGAAGTTGGCAAATGGAAAGTTTCCATCATCTGGAGGGCCTCTGGCCATTTTCTGCCTCCCCAGCCTTCTAGAAAGGCTCTGAAACCTGGGGAGAGCAAAAAAGGGGCATGCCATTGGCTGTGGAGAATGGGGGTGGTCATGTGCACATGCGCGGGGGCATGGAATTATGGGTGCGGACATGCTCCTGCACAACCCTCCCCCCATATTCCCTCCCCTTTTGGCACATGAACAAAAAAAAATTGCCACCTTGAGCTAGATCAGAGGTCTTCAAACTTGGCAACTTTAAGACTTGTGGACTTCAACTCCCAGAATTCTCTAGCCAGCTTATGCAAAGTTGAAGTCCACAAGTTTGAGGACTCCTGAGCTAGATGAACAAATGGATTGGTTGAATGGGTTGTCAAGTTTGTAGGCCTCCCATGATGTCTTACATACTTTACAGATAAGTGATGTGATTTATTTTAAAATTAGTAAACTAAATTAAATGTTCTTGGTTCAAAAGATGGATAGCCATTTCTATTTCAGAGGGGCAAAAATCTCAGTTTATTTTATTTCTAAAATGTGCATTTTTTCCTGTTCTCCAAAGCCAACAAACTATTCCAGAAGTTTCCCTGGGCAGCCTAGTAGCTGAGAAAGAGAGAATTTAGGTCAGCAGCAAACAGTTTCTCAATATTCTATTAGATCATATGTGGAGAAATGAATCAGAAAACATGTGACATATAATTAATAGCAATCAACCCATCAATAGCACATAATTAACTACTGGAGTGTGCCAATGCAGAGCAAGGGTGGGTTTGCCATGGCTTGTGGAGTTTCAGTCCAGCTAAGTTGTCGAGCAATGAGAAAATCAGGACTTAAAAACAGATTATCAGTTGGCATTGATGTATGGAATTCACACAAGGATGTAATATAGATCATGGTGATATTTTTCATCTATTGCATGCCTAGCACCAACCTCCTAACACAGAAAACATAACAGGAAGAAAGTGAGGAATCGAAGTTAATGGTTTTCAAAGTTTAAAGTTTAACCCTGTGGTCTCCAAAATATAGTTTGTGAAGATTCCTATGAAATTTTGGGAAATAGGTTAGGGTAAACCAAGATAAAATTGAGCCACATGTTAAATGATCTCATTGATATCAGACAGATTTTTATTATCCAAAATTTGATTTTTAGTTATTAATAATTTGCCTTGTTTTGTGCCTAGATTCCCTCTTGACCATTCATAGACCATCAAGATGAATGTCAGTAATGAAGGCAGATCATCAAATCATATACATCCTCTTCTGTGCCATCCTTGGCTCCTGCAAATGAAAACACCAATTTTTCAAGCAAGGAACTTCATTACTTCATTGAGGCTAGGACCTTCCTCCCTTAGCCACCATGTCTTAAGTTTTATTTTACATTTCCAACTTCTCTTGATTGGAAAAAACATCTCAATACCAGTTTTACCAAATATCTTTCTTGATAGTGAGGTTGGGTTAGAAAGTGAACAAAGAACAATGTATTTTTGACAAATAATTTAGGTGCTTTCCATTAAAAGAAACAAGATAAATGAATATGGCAATTGAAGACTGCCCTCTCTCTCCTGGATAGAAGAACCACCAATCCCTTGCAAAAGAGTCAGCAGACACCAGAATCAGGGGTGAAATGCTACCAGTTCGGCTCGGTACGGGTGTACCAGTAGTGGTGGTGGCCGGTGGCTTGGAGAACCAGTAGCAACTGCAGACTGGATGTTGCCATTTTTTATTTTTAACCCATTGTGCATGCACAAAGTGTTCTGCACATGTGCAGAGGGGGAAACAGTGCGTGTGTGAGTCAGGCAGGGGTTCCTACTTACCACCACTACTGGTGTGAAGCTCCGGGTGACTGGCATACGCAGAAGCAAAAGATTGCCAAAATCTCATGCATACATGCATCTGCTTGCAAAATTTTGTTTCCTGCACATGCGCAGAAGCAAAATCTTGTGGGGATGTGCCCACCTGCTGGTCACCTGGAGCTGCAGGCACATCGCTGGTTTTACTACCACTGCACAGTGTAGCCTGTACCGGCTAGCAACCCAATACTGGTGTGAGTGGAGCACAGGTGAAAAAGCACACACGCTCAGAAGCAGACATGCACTTCTGAACCAGTAGGGAAGGTAAGTAGAATTATTTGGTTTCAGAGCTGCAATGTTTTGGAGCTTGGGAACTTTGGATGGGGAAGAAAACACTAAACTCATGAAGGTTAAGTACGAGTGATGCGGTTAAATCAGAAAGGCAGATGGGATTGTAATGGACCACTCTGAAGAAGGGCGTGGCTGCCTGATTGGAACATAAACCCAGGGGTGGGCTGCTGCCCAGATTGGGGGGGAATGCAGTGGGGTAGCAAAAATGGAGCTCCACCCCAGAGCACCCAATCTGCACTGAAAGATCTTGAAAGAAAATGCAGGGCATCCTGTATAAGCCACGCCCACAGTGTGGTAGTAAAAAATTTGATAGCCCTTCACTGCATAAACCCAGAACGGATTACATGGCAAAATCCAGTAGCTATTGAAACCTGAACAAGCCAAGCTAGATGAATCTTGTTTCCCCCTAATCACCTATAATTGACACCATTTCTCACACTTCTCACATTTCCAGCTTAATGGAAAGTGTTGGCATTGGAATCGAGCAATATGGATGATGCCCAAGCTCAAGTTTTTTATTTCATGGATGTATATTTATTCAAGCTTCCCAGGTTTTGAAGGTTCTCCACATTGTGAATTGCTCATGAGAGGTGAAGTGACTGGCTTATAATCTGACCCATGAAAAATCTGCCCACCTATTTCGGTGGTGTCATGTTTACTTGGGGACAGGGAACAATTGTCTCTTTTGAGAAGGTGCGTTTCTCCACTTTCTCTGCTGTGACTTTGACCTTGGTCTTGAATGCTCTCCTTACATCTTTTCCCAATAAGATAGAAAGCTTCCAGGAGGCTAAGTAGGACACACACACAGGCAGTAATAATCATGAACAGAGTGAAGATGTTCTTTTCTGTTGGCCTGGCTATGTAGCAGTCAACTAGGTTAGGGCAAGGTGAGAGAGAGCATTTGACCAGAGGAGGAAGCTTGTAGTTTGGGTACACATGGTAAAAGATAAACAGGAACACAATGTCCACTGCAGCTTTGAAGAGGAGACTGAAGAGGTAGGTCCACCATAACCCTCCACGCTTCTTGCCTGGAGGATAACGTGGTCTGAAGTGATCCCCACATTTCTGCAAACGTTTCTTCAGTTTGGCTTGCCGATAGGCTACATGCATAACAACCAACAGAGAAGGACAGGTGACAAGGATGAGTTGCAGGGCCCAGAGTCGGATGTGAGAGATTGGAAAGTAAAGGTCATAGCAGACATTGGGACAACCTGGCTGCTCAGTGTTACAGTCAAAGTCCTTGTTGTCATCTCCCCAGACTTTCTCTGCTGCCACTAAGTAGACTAGAAGCCGAAAGATGAAGACAACTGAGAGCCAAATACGCCCAAACGCTGTGGAGTATTTGTTCACTCCACCCAAAAGGTCTTCCAAACCAGACCAATTCATCTTGGTTAATTTCTTTTAGCAGAGTCTGAAAAGGGAAAGACAGTGTGGTTAGAAAGTTTTGATCTCATTGAGATGATCTAAGCTGGTTTCCTTGAATCACATAATCTCCAGGGATGTTGAGTTTAAACTTAACAATAAATTCTACAATTGGTTAGAAATTAGAAAAAATAAGTAAATTTACAAACGATTGTAAATGTAAATATTATATCAAATGACAATGCGATGGAATAATATATACTTATAAGTATTATAAGTTTTATGTCGATGTCACAGGAATGAAAAATGTTAATACATGCATACATGCATACATACATACATATATATAAACTTCAGCCTGAAGATGGTGAATGTAATCTCACCGAAACATTGCAAAGACACTCAAAATATTACATGTGAAAAATCTGAACTCACAACTATATGTATGTATGTATGTATGTATGTATGTATGTATGTATGTAGATTTGTTTTCATAGATTTTCAAAGCAGCACAAAGCTAACAACTTCAGTCTGATGATGGTGAATGTGATTTCACCGAAACGTCGCATAGACACTCAAAATATTACATGGGGTAAAACCCGAACTACTACTATTATTATTATTATTATTATTATTATTATTATTATTATTATTATTATTAATTGTCACTTTAAATGTACACTAATCATTTAAAGTGAAATGAAATTTCATTGTATAACACTCTCAAAGGGTTACTACCTCCAATATACAGCACATAAACATAACAAATAATTAAAATATAAAAATAATATAAAATAAAATAAAAAATAAAAATAATATAAAAATATATAAAATAATTACATAAAATATATTTATGTATTGTAAAAATGTAAAAGTGAGAGAAAGAAAGAAGGAAGGAAAGAAAGAAAGATAGATAGATAGATAGATAGATAGATTATACCTGCATACCCACATACTGTATATGGTGCAGAGAAACAACACAGACTACTTTAGATGTATATATGTAAATAGAAACTTGTCTTTTCAAAGTTGTAGTTCCTTCAGAGAATGTTTGGAATATTCATCCATTTTAACACATTATGTATTAGATCACTTTAACCTAATATAGCCCCCCCCCTTTTATTTTTGGGCTTCTTCATAGGTGTCTTCAGCAGAGTTAATGTGAAAATGGTGACAGATGATGGTATTGATATCATAACCCAAATCCTGAGTAATATTTGGCATTAACAAATGGAGTCATGTATTACAGCTGATGCAATGTTACATGGGAATGACCCTGGGAGACAGCACAATGTGACACAGCCAATGGATTAGCCAATGGCAGTTAAAAGGCAGTTTAGCTTTGCAGCAGGAATGTGAACGGGACAAGAATTTCGGTAGGGACCCTCCCTAGTTTCTTTTTTAAAAATCCAAAGTTTTAGAACCTATACACGCACCGAGGATTTGGATACCTAATTAGTTTTCTCTGGCTAGTATTCTGAATTTCTGGAATGAAAGGCTTTCTTGCACAATTTGGGCGAATGACTGCTACTGTCTGAAATCATCAAATAACCATCCAGCTGGGGTCACCCATAAAAGTCTACAGTTAATGAAGCAAAAATAAAGGCATGTTAGAAGCCTGGAGAGAAAGAGCTTCATCAGAAACTTGCTAAGTGACTTTGAAATGTAGTTGAGGGAGAGGAGGACGATGACAAGCGAAGGAATCTTAATTAGGGCTTGAGAGGGTATTTTGCTCCTTTTTCCTCTTAAAGACCTCTCCTAGTAAGGCAAATTGGCTGAGAAGACGGAACAAAATTAATATTTGCAATAACGGCCCAAGGGTTCAGGAACCAGTCAAAGGTGTTTCAACTTCAATCCTCCTAACCAGTCAAGCTTTACTAATTCATCATAGACAACACACTCCTAAGGCTGCTATTGCTACCCTGGGAGAAAGAATGGAAGTTGTGTCTTAGAATTTTGCTTCCCGAAATGTACATTCTTGGTCGTTCGCCAAAAAAGGAGTCATCTTCTTGCTTTTTAGGAGAATTATTATTTTTGAATGAGGGACTGATTCAGCTCTTGACGGCATTCCTGGAGTCTCTTCAGAAGGAAACTGATCCTAGGGCAGTGATGGCGAACCCTTTTTGGTTCATGTGCCAAAAGGGGTAGGGGACTGGGGGTGGGTGCTAGCATGCATGCACATGCCCACATCCCTCCCCAACATGCATGTGCATCCCCTGTGCTTCCCCCCCCCACGCATATGCACAGGCCTTTCTGAAGCCTGGTAGGTGAAAAAAATGTGTTTTTCACAACTTCTGGTTTGTCCGTTGGGGGATTATTTTTTTTTGCCTCTTTGGCTTTAGAGAAGCTTCCCTGAAGTGTCCAGAGGACGAAACAGCCTTTGCCAAAGTCGAAAATCAGCTGACCAGCACACACATGCATGCTGGAGCTGAAATGGAAAAGTCTCGTGTGTTCAATATGGCTCAGCATTTAGTGATGGGCTCCTATGGGAATGGTCAGGTACACAATAGCTGTAGCAAAATTTTGAATTTATTTATTTCTTTCTTTCTTTTTCTTTCATTCATTCATTCACTCATTCATTCATTTATTTATTTATTAGATTTGTATGCCGCCCCTCTCCATAGACTTTGCCTTTTCCCTTCTGGGCTCTGGGTATGATTTTCCTATTGCAGTAAATGAGGTTGAAAGTGTATAATTTTAGTAGAGCTGCGCATGTATGTGTGTGTGTGTGTGTACATACACACACAGTTTATATAGTAGATAATGTATATTTTTGTGTGCTTGTGTGTAATATGCACGTACACATATTGTGTATATACATAGAATTAAGTAGTATAGTTTGGATGTTCAGTAATAGTCAATCAAGAGGGAAATCGTATCTCTTTGAGGCGAGGAGAGGCCAGGCACCCAAACCCTAACCCTTGATGTGAGTGACGTCAAGTTGACCACCTTTAAGCCAGTCACATGATTTTTAAGCCACCCCCAGTCACATGATTGTCAAGCCACTCCCACCTGGTCACATGGCTGGCAAACCACACCCACCAAATAAGCCACACCCACAGTGTGGTAGTAAATTTTTTGGTAGCCCTTCACTGTCCGCATGCCACCTGTGACATGCGTGCCATAGGTTCGTCATCACAACCCCTAGGGCAAATAGTATATTATGTTTTCTGTTGATATGTAATATCTATGCTATGCTGGCTGGAGAATTCTGGGAGTTGAAGTCCACAAGTCTTAATGTTGCCAAGTTTGAAGACTTCTACCCTAAGGGGAATGCATGCAATTCCTGAACGTTCTAAGACAGGGGTCTATGGAGATTTTCAGTCATCAGGGTCGTGGTTGTCCCAAAAGTGCTTTTTTCAAGGGGCAAATGGACTTTCTTGTTTTTCTTTGAAGACATTTCACTTTTGATCCAGCAGTCCATCCATTTAAAAGACAAAGGCCACTCTTTTGAAGACAGCAAAGTCCACATTTTGGACAAAGAAGACTACTGGTTAAAAGAAGGGTCAAAGGAGCTATCTATGTAAAAACTGAACACCCTTCTCTCAACAGAGGGGGAAGGATATGACATCATCTATCTCCAGTCTACAGCACAGTCCTGTTAAGATGTACCAGAAGGCTCTCACTCACTCCAGCTGACCTTAAGAACTCGCTAAAAGAATGCAAATGACCAGCTGTTTGCAAGGAGTATAAATCCTTCCATTCTCCACTGCATCTGGAAGGAGAGTCCAACATGGATAATTTACCAATCTTATTGGTAGAGACTGAGTTAATTTAAATATTTAAATATGAGGTAGTCACCGCCCCTTAGCAGCCCCCAATACCTCAGTTTTAAAAACTCAGTCTTAGTGTAGAGACTGTTGAGTTTTTCTTCTGTATGAAGTACTATATAATAATAATGTAATAATAATAATAAAAATATTAATTTTTATGTTTTTCTCCCCTTTCTATTTTACAACTGCTGTGAATGAAGAGGGGATTCCAAGGGGTCTCTGCCCTCCGTGGGCAGAAGCACCCCCACCGTAACTCTCCTCGAGCTTCACTTCCCTCAGTGGGTACCATGCTGAACGAGGAGCATCTCAGCCTAGGGTCCCCGGCCTCAGTGGTCATACCCGGCTGTCAGCTGAAGGTGAGGGGGTCCGCCCCCCTCACTGGGAAGCTTGAAAAGGCGCAATTCGGCAAAAAACTGAAGGCGGCTTGCTTTGGCGCCGGGCCAGCGCCTCTCAGCTGTTCGGCGGCTATTGCTTGAAGTTGCTGCGGCTGCGGCCGCCGCCACCACCCCAATCGCCGAGCCGGAAAGCCGCTTGGATCGGCTAAATCGATGGCCTGAAGGAGCGAATCGTGGGGGGGGCATGGCCCTTACAGGGACAACATCCCGAGGAGGAAGGCGGCAAAATGAGCGTGAGTCGCCATTTTGGGGCGAATGAGTTCCCGCGCCTGCCATGTTTGGGCGGGCGAATGGTTGCTCTCCGCCCAATCACTGGGCGCGACCAAGCCTTACGGCGCAGGCGTAGGCTCTGAGGTGCCCAAACGCCATTTTGCAGGCATTTGGTCAGTGACAGCCATATCTGTCAACGTGTCTCTTCAGCCTTTCTGTCAAAAATAAAACAACTGTTAACTGTGAGTAATGGAGGAAAAGACCTTAGAAAAAACATCTTCCCCCACTATAATGCCTCAGGATAAAGGCAAGGGGAAGTCCAAAGACAAATCTAAGGCTCCAGCCTCTTCTTCGATCAAGGAGGCAGAGAGGCGCATTAAAGCATTGGAGCAGAGGCTGGAAGCAGCCCTCTCAACTCCGAGAACCGCCTCTCCCTTATTGTAGTCCAGGGATCAACCAGCCCAATCTGTTTTGAGACCATCAGAAACTTTATCAGAGAGAGATTGGTCTCCAGAGAGGCAGCACCCTTTTATGCCTCAGGTTGTTCCTCCTTCTGGGCCTCAGCAACAGAGACCAGGGTCTGCCAGCCACTCATTGAGGAGTGCACCATCGGCCACCTTTACGCCCACTGCGGCTGGGCTGCGTGTGCAACCTGATACCTGGCAGCAGATGTCCCCTGCCTTGCAAGGACTCATCTCTGATGCTTACTCACAAGGGATGGCTGTGGGGGTGCCACAGAATGTCCAACACCCCCACCCAACACAGCCCAGAAACCTGTGGGCTGCACCGCCTCCCTCGGGTATGGGGTCCTGGATGGAGGAGCCGTCACCCTTAGAGGACACCGAAAAGGAATATGACTTTTCGGATGATGAGACAGCTCCAGATCCTCCTGTGACAGCTGGGCTCTTTAAGGCTCCCCTTTTCAAGATTCTGCTCCATAAAGCTAAGCAGGTGGCAGACTTACCGGGTCCAACCAAGGTTACTGAGACCTCAGATAACCCTAAGCCATCGGCAGTACTATTCAAGGAGCCCCAACCCGAGACTGATCATGTGCCATCCTCGGAGATATTTAGACAGAGCATCAAACGCCCATGGCAGCAGCCTGCAGCAGCACAAGGTCCTTCGGTCATAGAAAGGAAGTTTTATACCTTGGATGATGACATGGAGAAGCTGCTGGAATTTCCGCCCATTGACCAGCCGGTAATGACCTTGATTTCAAAGGCTTTGGTACCATCTGAAACCGGTGATATCTTGAAGCCGGAAGATAGGAAGGCGGAGATTTTACTGAGGAAATCTCACCAAATTGCAAGCTGGGCGTTTCGGGCAGCGACCGCAGCTTCATTTTTCAATCGGGCTTCAATAATGTGGCTGCAGGAGGTACAAGCCCGTCTAGGTCCAGAAGAAGGCCGCTTATGTCAGGACCTAAGTAAATTGTTGGCAGCTGCGGAATTCTCAGCGGATGCCACCCTCCATGACGCTAAATTTTCGGCTAGAGGAATGGCGGTGTCGCTGGCCTCCAGATGCCTCCTTTGGCTGAGGAGCTGGCCAGCGGACCTGAAGTCCAAGTGGAACCTGGCATCATCTCCATACCAAGGGGAAAAGCTCTTTGGAGAAGCTTTCGAGCCTGTCCTCATTGAGGATAAGGACAAACGGAAGACCCTGCCTAGAGCATACAGACGCCAGGAAAGAAGGCCCAATCCCTACGCTCGCCATCAGCCATTTCGGTGGGACTCCGCTTCGGCGGTGGGGCAGAATAATAGGTCATACACGCAGAACCAGTATGGCCAACCCACCTTTAGAGGGGACCGCGCGGCCTTTCAAGATAGGCCCAGAGGGTACCAGCAGGCTCGGCGTCCTTTCAGAGGGAACCAAAGGGGATTCAGGCGCACGAAATGACTTGGCTTCTTCACAGCCCATAGGAGGCAAACTCCAACATTTCAGCGCCTCCTGGAGGAATACCTCCTCCGACAAATGGGCAATAGCCACGATATCCCGATGACTGCGCCTGGAGTTCCTGCAGCCCCCACCGAACCGGTTTGTCACTTGCCCGTTAACGCGAGACCCGCTGAAAAGACGCCATCTACAGCTGGAGATAACTCATCTTCTCAACATACAAGCGATAGAGAAGGTACCAGAACATGCCAAAGGCACGGGATTCTATTCCATTGTGTTCCTGGTGCCAAAGTCATCAGGAGGGTTCAGGATGATCCTAAACCTGAAATTCCTGAATACCTTCATTCGATATCGCAGATTTCGCATGCATTCCCTGCAATCGATTCTGTCTTCAATTCAGCACAACGATCTTCTCACCTCTATCCACCTCAAAGAGGCTTACCTGCATGTTCCGGTTTGGCCAGCTCATCGTCGATTCCTCAGGTTTTGCCTCGACGACGTCCACTACCAGTACCGTGCCATGCCGTTTGGCCTGTCATCGGCTCCCCGTACCTTTACAAAGCTGATGGACATCCTGACAGCACATCTCAGGTCCCAGTCCATACGGGTCATGGCGTACTTGGACGACATCATCGTTCTGTCCAAGTCCATGGCCCAAGCGCAGCAAGATCTGGCGCTCACACGGGAAGTTCTGGAATGGCATGGGTATACGGTAAACGAGGAGAAGAGTCATCTTCATCCTACCACAAGGATCCAACATCTGGGGTCCATCATAGACACCGTAAAAGACACTGTTTCCTTGACTCCAGAAAGGTTACTCAATATCCGGAGGTTGGTAACCAGTCTAAGGCGACAACGACAGATACCGCTGGCAACATTATCCAAAGTGCTTGGGACTCTTGCCTCATCCATAGGGATTGTTCCATGGGCTCGGCATCACATCAGGGGCCTGCAATGGTTCCTCCTTCCGGCCCAGAGAGACAAGGTGAGTCACTCGCACCGGAAAGTGAGACTTCCTGCAATAGTCAAGCATTCGCTAGGATGGTGGTTGTCCCCAGCGTTGCTTCAAGGTTCTCCTCTTCAAAGTCACGAGTGCGTGATCATCACAACAGATGCGAGCCTGTCTGGCTGGGGGGCTCACATGGGTCCTCATATGGCTCAGGGCCTATGATCTCAGGAGGAGTTAACCCCAGTCAATATCAACTTTCTCGAACTCAGAGCAGTTTTCCTAGCTCTTCAGGCCTTCGCTCCCTGGGTTCAGGACAGGCATGTCCTGATTTTAACGGACAATGTGGCCACAAAGGCCCACCTGAACCATCAAGGGGGTACGAAGTCACATCGCCTCATGATTCAAACCACGGACCTTTTCGATTGGGCCGAAACTCATCTGGCCTCATTAACGGCGGAGCATATTGCGGGGACCAGCAATGTACAAGCAGACTGGTTGAGCAGGGCCACTCTGGATCCTTCGGAGTGGCGTCTGGACCCAGCACTTTTCAAACAAATAGTGCTTCGATTTGGGCTTCCGCTGTTGGACCTCTTCGCAACCCTGGCCAGCACCCAATTGGAGAGGTTTTACTCCCGGTTTCCAGCACCAGGGGCGGAGGGGGTCAATGCCCTTTGGTCAACCTGGCCCCAAGGTCTACTGTACGCCTTTCCCCCAATGTGTCTCATCCAAAGAGTATTAGACAAAATAATTCGGGAGGGGGTAGAGGTGATAATGGTAGCTCCCCATTGGCCGAGACGTCCTTGGTTTGCAGACCTAGTAGCCCTGTCGGTGTCTTCCCCATGGAGGATTCCGGACCAAGAAATAATGCTGTGTCAGGGGTCAGTTCCCCATCCGAACCCTCAGTGGTTCAAACTGACCGCCTGGCATTTGAAAGGGCAGGTCTAAAACATCAACTTTTGCCAGATGATGTGATATCTACCATGCAGGCAGCTCGTCGCCCATCAACGGTGAGGATCTACCAGGCCACATGGGCGGCCTTTTGTAGATTTTGTTCGAACCACCACCTTGATCCGGGGGAGGCTTCGATAGTGTCCATCTTACAATTCCTACAGTCAGGGGTCGAGAGAGAGTTAGCTCCAAATACCTTGAAAAGACACTTAGCTGCTCTGGCAACCGTCATTCGGTTACCTCACGCTCGATCGCTAGCACAACATCCTTGGATTAGGGATTTTATTAAGGGCGCAATTAACACTCACTCACCTCCAGTACACAGATTCCCGACATGGGATCTTTCCCTGGTACTCCGGGCACTTACAGCGCCTCCCTTCGAGCCGATGAGGACGATTCCTATACGATTACTCTCGCTAAAGACAGCCTTTTTAGTGGCAATTACGTCAGCATGCCGAATGTCAGAACTGTCGGCTCTGTCTACGCGGGCAGATTTGTGTGTATTCCACCCAGACAGGGTTGTGTTGAGGTTAGACCCATCATTTATTCCCAAGGTTAATTCTGGGTTCCACAGGGCGCAAGAATTAGTGCTGCCAGACTTTTGTACACATGGGCAGCATCCTCTAGAGTTGAGGTGGCACAAGGTAGATGTTCGGAGGGCCTTAAAAATCTACATCAGACGGACTGGACATTTCAGGAAATCTGAAAGGTTGTTTGTGTCCTTTGGCCAACGATCAATGGGTCTTGCGGTATCATCAAGATCCATCAGTCGCTGGCTAAAGGATTGTATTGAGGAAGCATACAAAGCTCGGTCTCAACTATCACCGACCGGGGTGACAGCGCATTCCACCAGAAGTGCAGCCATGTCGGCTGCTTGGAGTACTCAGGCGTCCATTGAGGACATTTGCAGGGCGACTACGTGGGCGTCTCCTACAACCTTCATACGCCATTACAAACTAGACTCAGTAGCTTCGGCTGAAGCTTCATTTGGGAGACGGGTTTTGCAGCAAGTGTGTTCAACTCCTGCGACCGTAGCTCAGCCTTTTCCCTCCCATGGGCCGTAATCTTTGGTATATCCCATGTTGGACTCTCCTTCCAGATGCAGTGGAGAAGAACCATTGTACATACCTGAACGGTCTTCTCGATGCACTGGAAGGAGAGTCCAAACCCACCCAGCATGGTTGTTTTCGCCAGGTCGCCGGAGTCTTGGGGTCACAAGTTGCACATTTATGAGGTTATATGGTTATTGTTCAATAAACAGGTTATCCTTAAACTGGCTTCGTTTTTAAAACTGAGGTATTGGGGGCTGCTAAGGGGCGGTGACTACCTCATATTTAAATATTTAAATTAACTCAGTCTCTACCAATAAGATTGGTAAATTACCCATGTTGGACTCTCCTTTCAGTGCATCGAGAAGACCGTTCAGGTATGTACAACGGTTCTTCCCCACTATCCAGTCAGAGCCGAAGAAGCTTCTTGGATGAGAAGTGAAATGTCTTCAAAGAAAAACAAGAAAGTCTAGTTGCCTCTTGAAAAAAAGCATCTTTGGAATAAGACAGGGGTCCTTAACCCCTGGCCATGACTCATTAGGAACCGGGCCACCAAAGCAGTGGGCGAGTGTGCACAGGTTCATTTGCACATGCATGAGTTTTAGATTCTGCACACATCACCATTCCCCTCCCCCTGCTGAGACTACTGAGTCTGCAGAATCAAAAAGGTTGGGGACCCCTGTTCTAAAACTTAGGAAAAGTCCTAAGGATATGAACAGTTAAATAGTGGGACCAATTATTAACAGAGTAGTGTGTACTCTGTAGGAAAGGTTCTTTGAAGCCCCTAAGTGCAAAAAACGGCCCAATGGGCAAACCAGAGTTCAAAAAACCAGATTTCCGGTTTGCCAGTTGTACTGTTTTTGCACCTGGGACTTCAGGAAACTTCCCTGAAGCCTCCAGAGTTTGAAAAAACAGCACAATGGGCAAACTGGAAGTCCATTTTTCTGAACTTCCGGTTTGCCCATTTGCCCATTTTTTCACCACCCCAGCTTCAGTGAGGCCTGTGCGCATGCGCACATGGGTGTTTATGTGCATGCTCAGGAGGGAATGGGTGTGGACATGTGCATGCACACTAGCACATACATGCACCCCTTTTGGCACAGGAACCCCAAAAGGTTCACCATTACTGTTCTATGCCATCTGTAATTCCATTTATTTATTTATTAGATTTGTAGGCCGCTCCTCTCCGCAGACTCAGAGTGCTATGATATTTCTAGAGCTGAAGACAACTTTGAAGCTCAGATTTCCTATTAGGAAAAGCTCCTGGAAGGAACATTCTGATTAGGTCTTTTTTTTGGGGGGGGGGATTTAATTAAATGCGGGAAGCCCTGGGAGGCTGCAGAGCTGCAAAAAGTCTGAAGACAGAACATTCACACTGGTTATCACATCCACAAAAGTAGCTTTTTTACTATTTCATTCCTACCTACAGGATTTTCACTAGGTTCTTCTTCTGCACTGAGAGCAATTTCAGAATTTAATTCTGTTTCATCAGTTGAATGGAGATTGGTAGAGAAAAACCCCAGGGGGCTTTTCGAACATTATCATATATCACTTGCTTATATAAGGACTAACTTTAAAAAGAAAAAAAGGGTGGTGGGGGGGGGAAGGAATCTAAGCCACAGCAGCTAATAAAACAACGTGGCAGGAAGGGAGAATGACTCACAAATGTCTGATCCTTCAGATCAGCAAACCCATCAACTTCTGTCGTTTCAACTTTTCCACCGGGAGTGAATCAAAAGAAACGAGGTGTCTTTCGAATAAATAAATTCCGCTCCACATATATCTTCTCCCTCCTCTTTCTTGAGCCAAGAGGGAAAACAGTAAGAATAAGAAATTAATTTTTGCAAAAGAGGCCTTTCACTTCCATATGTATTTAGAAGTCAAAAAGCAATAGAAAATGGTGCAGGAAGCTGCTGAGATTGCAGTATGTGCTGGACGAATGAATGTTAGAGGATCAGAATAGCATTGCAAGACTATTGAAAGATCTCTTGTTTTGAAATCATGCTCATTAAAGTTAGTTTAAAGAGAAGAGAAAATGGAAGGAGCAGGATCCTTAATGCCCTCTGAGCTTGGTTGTTTTCTTGCAGAGTTTCATTACCAAACTAGGTAATATTATCAGTGTCTAGAAGGGAGTAGGGTTCCCCCTCTGTTTATATACTCTGGTTTGCCCTATTGATGTTGGTGGGTGAGTTTTTAGTGGTTTCTTATTTAGGTTGTTGTTGTCTGATTTTTTTTTGTCTGAGTTGGAAGTTCCTTGTTTGGGATATTGTTTATTGCTTTATTGTTGGTCTAATTTTAATCTTAAACTAGATATTAATCTGGGTGTATCTGGGTGCTGGCTAGGAGGTATTTTGATCTTTTTGATAGTTTTGATTTGAGACAATCTGGGACAAATGGAAGGCATATTTGGCTTGGAAGTGTTTACTTCCTGTGAAGCTGTCCTAAGCATCTACGAAAGACTATATCTGGGACCACTTCCTACTATATACCGATAAGCAACCAATAAGAGCCCACAGAGTAGGTCTGCTTCAGGTCCTGTCAGTCAAACAATACCGACTGGCAGGGCCGCGAGGAAGAGCCTTTGCTGTGGCAGCCCCAGCTCTCTGGAGCCAGCTTCCCCCAGAGATCCGTATCCTCCCCACCCTACTGGCCTTCTACAAAGCTGTAAAGATCTGGCTTTTCTGGCAGACCCAGGACCACTGATCAAATGTGATACCATCTAGATCCGGCCATGAGAGATATTGAAGGATATGTATGGATTTTACTGGGGTTTTAAAGTTACTTTTATACTATTTCTTTTAAATGTTGTTTTACTGTTATAAGCCGCCCAGAGTCCTTGCAGTGTTGGACACCATATAAATCAATCAATCAATCAATCAATCAATCAATCAATCAATCAATGACCCAATCAATCAATCAATCAATCAATCAGAATAAGGATTTGGGAGTTCATATATATGTTTTAAAGCATTTAGTAATCTTATTTTAAAAAACAAATATACAATATACAGCCAAGCATTTGGTTTGTCATGTGGGCCATCCAAACTACTAAGCATGATGGAATGTTGCCCTCTCAACTCTTCCAGTTTGGTTGCCTAGAATTGGAAAGAAATATGGCATGCTCCAAATCTTGGGGTTGATGGTTTTGTACATACAGTAATTTCTAACTCATGATGCTTGGTATTCAGAGCAGTAATTTCCCACCCACCCCACTCTCTAAAATGCCTGGATCAGCCAGTCTGGCAGCAGAATTTTTATGTGAGAAGATCATTCCCTTCGAGAAGAACAGCCAAATGGCTTTTTCGTGGCATGAATGGTCAAATAATGCACCACATTTGATTATACCCATTTTGAAATATCCCTCGCTTCTAAAATGAGATTCATTATGACAGTGATCCATTTGGGAAACTTGCAAATAGAATAATACCCATTTAGAATTACTGTGTAGGGGGAAAAGACATGTATTTGAAAGAATTGCATACAAAAAGCATATATTAGGCATAGCTGTGTATAAAAATACATCTGTTAAGAAAAAATGCATTTGTCAGAGAAATCTGCAAAAGATGGATGTAATGAAAAGCTGCATACAATTTATAAAAGTATTAAATATGTTGGAATTTGGTTGAATGAATAAGTACATGGCTTACTTATGTACAAAGGATTTACACCGACTCACCCATAATTGCTTCCATGACTAGCTAACCATAGTGTAGTTAAGGCACTAGGTGAGAAACTGGGAGATTGTGAGTTATAGTCCTTTCTTGGGCATGAAAACTGGCTGGGAGACTTTGGCCCAACCAGATTCAGAGGGTTCTTGTTATGGGGAATATATGAAGAGAAAGGAATACTGCTGCCTTGAGTTATTTAAAAAAATAATATTTATAAACATGATATGAATTAATTTATTAATTAAAATAATGCTTTGTAGTTATGGGAGTTGTTGTCTAATTTATCTGGAGTGCATCAGTTAGGGACAAATATTCTATATCATAATAATGTTATTGCTAGTTTGCATCTGAACATCTAATTCATACTTTTCTTATAAGGTTTGTTTGGAGTTTTCACAAAGCTACTAAAAAAACCCATATCTTTTGAATTAAGTCATATAATTTGCTACTTTCCCCCCCAGTTATGGTCAGCTAGATGTCATTATGAGCTTATATGTGTGGTAACAATCACCCTATGCATTGTGTAGCCCTAACATCTTGCAAAGCATCTGTAACTGTACAAAATAATACAACTGGTGTTCTTGGAAATCCATGAAAATCTCCCAATATGTATTTTTATTTACAACTACCTGTTACACAGCTGGCTCCAGATGGTTATGGAACATAACCAGCTCAACTATATTAAGAAGATCTCAGCACATGAGTAGAACTGTTAGCAAGAGGTGCATCATAAAGGACATAAGAAATTAGTTGTTACAGCCAAAATAGTTAATGGGGTGCCACCTAATTTCAGGAATGTATCTAATAGCCTACATAAATTCAGGTTATTCCTAGACTGTGAGCAGAAGCCATTCTTTTCATGTTTGTTTTCTTCTCCATACCAATGCAATTTTTTCCTGAAATGCCCCACCCATGGAAACCCTGTGAAGTTTTAAGGATATTGATAAGCCCCAGGTTTAATGACTTTTCATATGTGGAAAGATAGCAATTAAATCAAAGATAGCAATTAAATGACAAGATTTTCTCTATTGCTAACTTTGTTTTTTATAGAATAGAATAGAATAGAATAGAATAGAATAGAATTCTTTATTGGCCAAGTATGATTGGATACACAAGGAATTTGTCTTGGTGCATATGCTCTGAGTGTACATAAAAGAAAATATAAGTTCATCAAGAATCATAAAGTACAACATTTAATGACAGTTTGGGTACACACAAGCAATCAAATCATATTATGTAACAATCATTATAAATTGTAAGAATGCAAACAACTAAATTATAGTCATACAGTCATTTGTGGGAGGAAGGTGGAAGTGTCGGTGCATCTTATACACCAAGTACAGGCATTTTTGGCCTCTTAGAGGTTTGGGGGGGAAAAGATTTGGGGAAAAAATAAGAGAGAAACAGGCCATTTTTTTGCAAAAACGGGGGCATTTTGGCCTCCCCCAGCCCCCCCCGGAGTACTCTGCAGGCCTCCAAACCCTCTGCGTGCCCCATTTTTTTTTGCAAAAGCAGGTGAAAAATGGGCCCATTTTTCTAATGGGCCCATTTTTTGAGGGTTTGGGAGGCTTGCAAACTACTCCTGGGGGGGCTGGGGGAGGAGAAGGAGGAGGGGACAATTTTTTTTTCTTACTTACCTCTTTGAAATATTGGTGTGTCTTATACACTGGTGTGTCTTATAGCCTGAAAAATACGGCACCTAATTCCCTCAATTGTTTATCACACTTAGGGTATTCTGTCTCTTCCTTCCCTCCTTCATAATGTCCTTTCCTGTTCCTTAAACCCACAGGAAGGAAATGGAATATCGTTGTTCACTGCTTTCCTTCTGGTCTGAAAAGTGAATTGAGTCCAGCTGGATGTCAACAAGCAGAGGAGAAATGATAGGAGATGAGAATATGCCCTCATTGATTGATCTGCAGCTGAGACTAGAACAACATCTCTCAGCTGTGGCTAGGGGGACCTTTGCAAAGGTTCACCTAGTGCAACAGTTGCGGCCCTATTTGGATAGGAAATCTCTTCTCACAGTCACTTATTCTCTCATCACCCCGCGGCTCGATTACGCTATGCACTCTACATGGGGCTACGTTTAAAGAACATAAGAAGAGCCATGCTGAGTCAGGCCAAAGCCCATCAATTCCAGCATTCTGTGTCACACAGTGGCCCACAAATTGTACATGGGGATCTTGAGCAGAAAGAGAAGGCAAAACCCTCCCTTTCCCTTGACCCCCAACAAATGGTACCCAAGGGAATCCTGACTGCCTCAACCAACACTTCATTTCAATAACCATTGATACACTTGGCATCCATGAATCTGTCTAATCCTGCCTTGAAGCTATCCAGGCTGACAGCTGTCATGACCTTTTCTGGAAGTGAATTCCATAAACCAATGACCCTCTGGGTGAAGAAATATTTCTCTTTATTTGTCCTCGCTTTCTTACCTGTGAGGTTTTGGGAGTGCCCCCTCATCCTAGTATTGTGTGATAGAGAAAATAATTTTTCTCTATCCCTCTTTTCTATCCCATATCCCACTTTATACACTTCCATCAAGTCACCTCTTAAAGGCCGTCTTTCAAGGCTGAAGAAACCAAGGCATTGCAACCTGGTTTCATAAGGGAGGTGCTCCATTTCCATGATCATTCTTGTTGCCCTTTTTTGCACCTTTTCCAGTTCCACTATATCCTTCTTGAGGTGTGGTGACCAGAACTGTACACAGTACTGTTACAGTACTGCTAAAGAACCTTCGGAGACTACAGTTAGTCCAGAATGCAGCCACGCGAGCTGTTACGGGTGTACCCAGATACACCCATATAACTCCATTACTCCACAATCTGCACTGGCTTCCAATCGGTCTCCGAACGCAATTTAAGGTGTTGCTTGTTACCTACAAAGCCCTAGATGACTTAGGACCAGATTATTCATGGAACCGTTTCCTGCCTCACACTTCCCAGCAACTTATCGCACAGGGTTGGCCTTCTCCGAGTCCCGTCAGCCAAGCAATGTCAGCTCCGGCTCTCTGGAACCAACTCCCCCTGGAGATTTGCAACCCCCCACCCCCCTGACCTTCCGAAAGGCCTTAAAAACATGGGTTTACTGGCAGGCCTGGGGCTGTTGAGCAACAGTTCTCTGCTCTGGCCAGTAGTGATGATTGGAAGATGAATGAATGTTTTTTAATACTGGGTTGTTGTTTTTTTAAAAAAATTGTATACTGTTGTATGCCACCCTGAGTCCGTCAGGAGATGGGAGGCTTATAAACTGAAATAAATAAATAAACAAATAATAAATTGAGGATAGGAGCTCACAGAAGCATCTTTTCAAATGCCCTCTTACAGGTGGTCCAGATTTTGCTACCCGTCGAGAAGAACAAAATGGCACAGAATCTCCTGTTCCTCAGTAAAAAATGAGAATAATTTTATTTTGGCTTCAGGGAGAGATTAATTTTTAAAAAAATCACACTAGTTTGGGAGCTCAGAACAGGTTGGAATCTCCTTGTGGCTCAGTTCACTGCAAGGAAATGGCTAGCAAGTTCAAGAGGAATAGCTGGTAACTCCAGTTGCTTACCCACAGGATCTGACACCTGAGGTTGTTGCCTCATTGTGTTTAATGGAAGGGTTGGCTCAGGCGATTCCTCCTAAACTTGAACTAACACATTATTAATCATTTGGTGGACTGGAAGTTATCATGGCCTAGATACTTTCTTCCATCTCTCAGACCTGAGAACTGTGCTCCATTTTGGAAGCTGGTTCTTCTCATAAAGAAAAGCGTTGTAATTGGGTTATCACTTTTTTAACCATATTTTTAGGAGCAGAAGATGCACCTCCTCCCCCCCCCCCAAAAAAGAGGGTGGAAATGTTAGTGCATCTTATACACCAAATACAGCCATTTTTGGCTTACTGAAGCCCTGCCCTCTCATCCCATTTTTGTGAAAAATGGCCTGTTTTTCACAAAAATGGGGTGCAGAAAGGGTTTGGAAAGTCTGCAGAGTGCTGCTGGGGGGAAGGCAAAAACATCAGTAGTGGGTTGCTACTGGTACGGAAGGGGACAGCACACCTGTAGCAGCCACCAGATTGCACAATTTGCGCACAGCCACTATGGTGCCAGTCCTAAGGGCGAGCCAATTTCCTCCCCCCATATTTTTGCTTTGTGCACATGCACAGAACCTTGCAAGAGCATGCATGCACGCAAGAGATTCTGGTAGTTTCACTGCAATCTCATGCGTGCGTGCTCCCTTGCAAGATTTCAGCATGTCTTTGCTTCCTGCGTATATGCAGAAGCAAAAACACACTGGGATATGCACATATAGTGTGCATATGCAAGAGAATGGAAACTGTGTGCGCAGTAATGGCAATCTGCCCCTGAAAAACACTCCTGGTTTTGCAAAAAAATCCAGATGAAAAATGGGGCATTTTTGCCTTCCCCCAGCCCCTAGGAGCATTCTGCAGACTTCCCAGACCCTCTGCATGCCCCATGTTTTTGCTGAATTTTGCTGCTTTTGCCCAGGTTTGCCTGGTGCACCAGTTGCGGCCCTATTTGGTCAGGGACTCCCTGCTCACAGTCACTCATGCCCTTATCACCTCGAGGTTTGACTACTGCAATGCTCTCTACATGGGGCTGCCTCTGAAGAGTGTTCGGAAACTACAAAGCTTTGAATATTGTTCAGAACTATCATATCTCTAGCTGCTCATGATTGAAGCCCCATGGAGCAGTGGAATTTTGACTGCCTTAGTCTGGATCCAACCTTGATCTCAACTCAACTGCAGCATTCTAATGTAAAGATTTGTTTTTTAGGGGTTTTAAATTGTTTTTTATTGTTTTAAATTGTTGTATGCCACCCAGAGTCCGGAAGAAGTTGGGCGGCTTATAAATCAACCAACCAACCAACCAACCAACCAACCAACCAACCAACCAACCAACCAACCAACCAACCAACCAACCAACCAATAAATAATCAGAATGTCATTAAATTAAACTTCAGTTTCCACTGAAACCATGATGCACTATTGTTGACACTGATTTTAATAGCATGATGTAACTGTCTGGATCCAACCCAGAGCTTGTATCTAAACTTCATTTTTAAAAGGCTCTGCTGAAAAAGTAGCAGAGTGTAATTTTATCTAATGTTTGGTCTTTTTTTCCCTTCGCTATAAATCAAATTGACTCTGTTCTCTTTTGAAAGACTGCAAGTGACTCTTGAAATTTCCTTCATTTTAATAAACGCAAAGGTGGCAAGACCCATTCTTGCTTAATCTGTTCTGTGTCTGCAGAGTCACCCTGGGATCTGCTACTTCAGAATTAAGAAGAGGAACAAAATGCTTTCCCACTCCTAAAACAATCCCAAACCGGCTGCAGAAACCCCAGAAACATTCCAAAGCCTTTGCTTAATTCATTCAAAGCCACAGACTGCCTCTCGGGTTTCTAATGCAAGCTCAGGCATTTGCCTTCCTGCTAAGTTATTCTTTTCAGCCACGTTTCATTTCAAAGACCCAATCGGGATGGAGAACTTTTCCAGAATTGCATCTCTTGGTTTTAAAAGCTGCATCCTCATATGAGCTAAATCCATATTTTTCCAGACACCAGTCTCGGTGCCATGAGAATGTCAAAACACATTTAGCCACACAGTCATTCAGAGGTATATCCCTTCCTTTCTCCATTGTAATAAGCATGAGGGAGGAAAGTCACTTACTTGTTTTGGAATTCCTTCTCTTTTTCAGTGGCTTTTCCCAGGTCCCTCCATCTGCTGCACTGAAATTCTCCTTTCTAGGCTGAAAGGCCATCAAAGTGTCATCGATCCTTTTGGATTCTTGGAGTGAAGAGGAGTACGACAGCAAGGCGGTGGAGAAGGAGGAGGAAGAATATCCCAGCAGCAACATTCCAAGGGTGGAGTTGCATTGCAAGTCATCTTCCTAGCACACCCTGGCGTGTTAGCTTTGTGGTAGATGGTAGAAGCTTGGCGCTCTTCCAGTTAAGTAATACAGGCATACCAGTGAAGGATACAGGGCTCCAGATGCACTCAACTGATTCCATTCGTCAATGAGGGTGCTGGTTCTTTAGGCTGCATTTCTTTCCAATTAGCTAGGACTTGGGAGGCACAGAATAGATGGGGACAAGGCCAATTAGAGGTAGTATTCATCAGTTCTCCGAAATACTCATTTTTTCTGCTACTGGTTCTCCTGCCTACTCAAAATTTATGATACCAGTTCTCCAAACCACTCAAAATTTCTGCTACCGGTTCTCCTGCCGGCTCAGAATTTCCACTACCGGTTCTCCTGACTACTCAAAATTTATGCTACCGGTTCTCCACACTGCTTAAAATTTCCACTACTTGTTCTCCTGCCTACTCAAAATTTATGCTACCAGTTCTCCAAACCACTCAAAATTTCTGCTACCGGTTCTCCAGCCTGCTCAGAATTTCCACTACCGGTTCTCCTGATTACTCAAAATTTACACTACCAGTTCTCCACACTGCTCAAAATTTCTGCTACCAGTTCTTCAAACTGCTCAACATTTCCACTATTGGTACTCCTGACTGCTACCGGTCAAATACTCAAACTTTCTGCTCCCGGTTCTCCTGACTGTTCAAAATTCCCGCTGCCAGTTCTCCACATGGCTCAAAATTTCTGTTACCAGTTCTCATGACTACTGAAAATTCCTGCTGCCAGTTCTCCAGAACCTTCTGAAACCCATCTCTGAACTGATTGTGAGGCAGGGCTTTGCCTTGGTTCCCTTCTCCCTCCCAATCTCTGCCTGTGTAAGGATGAACTGCTCTGAAATTTAAAAAAAATGCTAAGTGAAACTATAAAGATCTCAAGCCCCCCCCGCCCCCCCCCCCCAGCAGCAATCTGCCTGCCAGCTGCCAGGCTTAGGCATGCAGGCACTTGCAGTGAAAGCTGGGGGGAAATTTTAAAACACCTGCAAGCTGGCACGCAAGTTTCAAATGAAAGAAGTATTTTTAAAAAATGCCGGTGCAGTTGGAAGCAGATTGTATAATAAGCCAAGTAATAGTAGGCCAAAGGTAAAAAGGGAAAGGCTAAGTAAGGAACAGCAAAAACAACAACAAAAATAGAACAAAATGAGAACACTTTTGTGATGTACAGAATCTGTAAATAATCTTCTATTTTTTCTTATCTAACAGTGAATTATTTTTGTCATTTTTATAGTCAAAATTAAGGAAGCCTATTGCAAGATAATCAGGATTTAAAAAATGGTAAAAGCTTAGAATCAGCATCTTTTCTTAGTCTTTCCCATATTATTATTATTATTATTATTATTATTATTATTATTATTATTATTATTATTATTATTATTAGGATTTGTAGGCCCCCCTCTCCGCAGACTCAGGGTGGCTAACAACAACGATAAAAAACAGCATGTAACAATCCAATTAATAAAACAACTAAAAACCCTTATTATAAAACCAAACATACACACAAACATACCATGCATAACTTGTAATGGCCTAGGGGGAAGGAATATCTTAACTTCCCCATGCCAGGCAATAAAGGTGGGTCTTGAGTAATTTGTGAAAGACAAGGAGGGTGGGGGCCGTTCTAATCTCTGGGGGGAGTTGATTCCAGAGGGCTGGGGCCACCACAGAGAAGGCTCTTCCCCTGGGGCCCACCAAATGACATTGCAGCCAGGGCAGGCCACGGAGTGTTGCAGAAACGTTAGTGAATCTAGCGAGCCCCACGATGGCTCTCGTGGCTGCATTCTACATGATCTGAAGTTTCCTAACATGTTGAATTCAAATTTGTTTTGTTTGGGATGCCAAGCTGAAAAGAAAATAGAAATGGATTTTACCTGACAAAGCAGTGCATCAGAATAGAGCCAGAAGGGGCCTTGGAGGTCTATTAATCTTGCCTCCTTCTCAAGCAGGAGATCCTATACCATTTCAGACAAGTGGCTCTTTAGTCTTTTCTTAAGAACCTCCAGTGATGAAGCACCTGTTAAGGAGTATGCAGATTGACCCCTGAGTTATCAAGGATACACATTTGCAAAGGAAACGTGGAATTCTAGCAGATATCCAGCAGATAGTCAGTAGATATGACTACTGGCAGATATGACAGTAGACAGTAGATATGACAGTCATAAAAACATGATAGTGTATAAAATAGTTTTTACTTTAGCAAATATTGTATCCAAGTTAAACAGTCCAGTCATATATAGTCAAATCAGTCAATATCTCTCAATACATAAACAATACTACAAGACTTACTTGTACAGCTTACAAATACATAAACTATCATCGAACACACAGTTCTCACTACAGCAATCACAATGAATCCACATAAAAATAAACAGAAAAGCACACACTCAGAGAGAATCATGCTTGTGGCTCCCTCTTATGGCAATTCCTAACATTAACTCTTAAAACCATAGTGCTTCAATGCATACAAGTATTCATTGTTAGCTTGTTTATATATTGCCAAACACAATTGTTATGTACGTAATACTAACAGCACCCAAAACCTCTGAAGACAAAGCTGTTCCACAGGTTAATTGTTCTCACTGTTAGGGAATTTCTCCTCAATTCCAGGTTGCTTCTCTCCTTGATTAGTTTCCATCCATTGTTTCTTGTCCTGCCTTTAGGCAGTTTGGAAAATAAGTTGATCCCCTCCTCTTTGTGGCAGCCCATTAAATACTGGAATACTGCTATCTTGTCACCCCAGTCCTTCTTTTCGCTTGACTAGCCAAACCCAAATACTGCAGCCATTCTTCATGTGTTTTAGTCTCCAGGCCTTTTAATCAACTTAGTTGCTCTTCTTTGCACTTTTCCCCAAGTCTCAACATCTTTGGAAAAACCAAAGTGTGTAAGGAAAACAAAAGCAAAGTGCAAAATTCAAGCCTTCCTGATGTTTAATTATGATTTACTGAATATTTCTTAACTTATTTATATTGTATTATAGCTTATTATTTATTTCATATTTTCACATTAACCACAGGGATTGTGCTAGGTCACTATAGGTAGGTTCCACTTACCTTCGTCCCTTGTTCGCATCGCGATGTTTCGCGCATACGCTCCCTCTGCTTGTGCAGTTCTGCTTCTGTGCCTGCTCAGTAGCTAGAACCAGCCTGAAATACAGTAAGACCTCACCTATCGCGGGTGTTACGTTCCAGACCCGGCCGCGATAGATGAAATCCGCGATGGGGAATTTATCGACTGATAGTACTTATTTAAGTATTTATATTGTAATTGTTTGGTAAGTTTTCATTGTTTTAAGTGTTTATAAACCCTTCCAACACAGTATTTATTTTAGATACAGTATTTAAATACAGTATTTACAATTTTAGATATATTTTTTTTAAAAAACCTGCCGATCGAGTTCCGCGGGCTGTTTAAATCTGCCGATTGACTTCCTCAGAAACCCCGCGAACCAGCAAAGATCCGCGAATGATTTTTCTCATTAATATTTCTTGAAAACCCGTGATGAAGTGAAGCCGCAGTAGGTGAAGCGCGATATAGTGAGGGACTACTGTACAGCTGAGGAGCTGATCAGCTATACAGTGGTACCTCTACTTAAGAACGCCCCTACTTAAGAACTTTTCTAGATAAGAACCGGGTGCTCGAGATTTTTTTGCCTCTACTTAAGAACCATTTTCTACTTAAGAACCTGAGCCTAGAAAAATTTCCCAGGAAATTTGAGAGTGGCACGAAGGCCCAGCCAGTTTCCTGCCATTCCTCCTTTAATCCCAGCCATCTCTGGCTTTTCTGGGCTGTCAGAGGAGCCTTTCGGTGGTGCTTAAAGATGGCTTTGGAAACCAGAGTGAACCAAGCATTTTCCTTTCTCTGCGTGCTTGGAGAGGGAATAAACCACTTCACTTTGCTGCCTATCATACCCCTGGCGCGAGGTTGCCTCTTGGAGCGTCTGGGTGCAGAAAGGCAAAAAGGGTGCTCACCTCACCTTCTACCTTTGGCAGCAACTGTCCTCCTCCTCTTCTTCCTCCTCCTCCCACCCAAATTCCAAGCTTTTATTTCTTTCCCAATGGGTTTGCACACATTATTTGCTTTTAGATTGATTCCTATGGAAAAAATTGCTTCTACTTAAGAACGTTTCTACTTAAGAACCTGGTTATGGAGTAAATTAAGTTCTTAAGTAGAGGTACCACTGTCCTTCGGGTGCAGGTGCGGATTCCCATTACCGCTGCTACCGGTGCATTGTGCATGCAGTTTTTCTTCTCCTGTGTACAGGAAGCAAAATATCATGAGAGGATGTGCGCGCATGAGGTTTCGGTGATTATTTTTGCTTCTGTGCACGCAGAGAAGCCAAAAACCACCAAAATCTCTTTTGCACATGTCCCCTCTCAAGATTTTCTTTTCTTTGCATGCACAGAAGCAAAAACACACTGGGATGTGTGCATGCACGCAGGAGAACAGACGCTGCACATGCAGCGCCACTTTCATTACTGGTGCACCGTCTTCAACTGTACCGGTAGCAACCCGCTACTATTCGCATGAAGGAATAAAAGTAAGTATAAATCTGGGTTCCCTTTTCAAGAGGCAGCAGAGGAAAAAAAACTTCCAACAGCTTGAAATATTTTTTTAAAAAGAAGATATGGCGGCACCCACAGACCGGCATAAACTGTACCGGATCCATGACACTATTGTGACATCAACAGTAAGTCACTACCAGTTCGGGCGAACTAGTGTGAACCGGGAGGAAGGCACCTTTGTGATACATAGAGGTGAACCCTTCTATCCATGAAATATTATGAATATACAGATAGTCCTCAACTGACAGCAGTTCATATACTGACCATTTTAAGTTACAATAGCACTAAAAAAGTGACTTATGACCATTTCACACTTACGACCATTACAAGCATCCCCATGAACATGTGATTTACATTTGGATGCTTGACAACTGATTCACATTTATGACAGTTGCAGTGCCTCGGGGTCATGCGATCATGTTTTGAGACCTTGTGAAAAAGCAAAGTCAATGGGGGAGCCAGATTCACTTATACGGAGAGGGGTGGCATACAAATCCAATAAATAAATAAATAAAATAAATAAACAACTGGGTTACTGATTTAACTGCTTCTATTAAATCAGCTGTGATTCATTTAACAAATGTGGCAAGAAAAATCATAAAATGGGGCAAAAATCACTGAACAAATTTCTCACTTAACAACATAAATTCTGGACTCAATTGTGCTCGTAAGTCGAGGACTATCTATATACCGTACAGGTAGTCCTCGACTGACAACCACTTGTATAGCAATAGTTCAAAGTCACAATAATAATTTACAACCAGTCCTCACACTTAGGACCATCTCTGTATCCCCATTATCACATGATCCAAAATCCAGCACTCAGTAATCAGCACATATTTATGATGTTGCAGTGTTCCAGAGTTATGTGGAGGGGTGAAATCCAAAAGTTTTTCCTACCAGTTCTGTGGGCATGGCTTGGTGAGTGTGTTATGGGAAGAATACTACCAAATCTCCATTCCCTCCCCACTCCAGGGGTAGGTTACTGCAAAATCTCCACTTCAGCTCAGTTGAACTCAACTCAAGAACTCAACTCAGCTTAGCTCAGTTGAACTCAATTCAACTCAACAAATCAGCATAACTCAGCTATCTCAACTCATCTCAACTCAACTGCTTAGCTCAGCTAACCTCAACTGAACTCAACCCAACAGTTCAGCTCAGCTCAACCTCAATCATTCAACTGCAGTCCACTCCACTCCACTCAACCATCAATTTGGTTGGTTCACAACCTGAGAGATAACAGGCATCTTGCAAATGGATCAAGACAGACATTGAATTAGAAGTGCCCCAAATATGGTATCTTGCTCAAGTGAATCCAGAATTTCTGGACGAATGGATGAGTGGGTGGAGAAAAATAAAATGACTGCATGTGAAATGTTTAACAGAACCAGGCAGAGAAAAAAATGTGCTATTCTGAGGAATCTGTTCCAAAGTGTTGGCAGCCCTAACAGTGTTCGGAATTGTCTCTTTTTTACATATATTGCACATATAATTTGAATTATCACCCTGCTTATTATTTGCCAATTCAAATTTAGCTAGTATGGTTTTTGATGAATAAAACCAATATACCATTAGATTGCATTTTAAAATGGGTGAGCTCTTCGGATGTTGTTAGAGGAAAAATAAACCTTGCCTTTATTGTTTTTGGGGACTTTTAAACTCTTGCTCTAAGATCCTTTGGGAATGTAATAACCTTATACTGGTTATTAAACTATTTATGAGTTTCTGCAAGCCCGTAAGGCTCTCTGTCCCATCTAACTTTATTTTTTTCCCAAAGACGTTTTTAATTAAAAAAAACCCCCTGAAATTAAATGGGGAGCTGCAGAGCAAACACCAGCCTCCAGCATCAAATTTATTTTCAAGGATGCCTCTGAAACCCACTCTGGTTTTGTGGGTTTTCTTAGAAAATAAAATGGCGAGTGACTGCAGGCCTTTTCTTGAAAAACATTGTATGTATCATGGGAAAAAGATAACAGTAAATGCAAAAGAAAGCAATATTATTGGGAGTAGGAAAAGAAAATAGGATAAGATAGGGTAAGATAGGATAGGGTAGGGTAGAATGCAATGCAATGCAATGTAATGGAGTAGAGTAGAGTAGGAATAGAATAGAATAGAATAGAATAGAATAGTGTGATTGGACACACAAGGGATTTTTCTTGGGTGCATCAGCTCTCAGCATACCAAAAACAACAGTGATGTCATAGATCATAAATCATAGGAACAATCATAAATCATAAGATGCAAACAATACATGATAAATCATAAAATTCCAATAGGAGAAAGTAATAGAAAAGATGAGAAAATGAGAACAATTAGAAGGATATTAGTAATTCAGCAATCAAATCTTATCTCTTGAGTATGAAATTTTCAGAGTCACAGAAAATAATAATAATAATAATAATAATAATAATAATAATAATAATAATAATAATAAAAAAAAAAAACATCAGAACTACTAGAGTGTATGTTACCGAGGCTGCGATCGGTACCATCTTGAGACCAAATAGCTTCAGGAGGCCACCTTCTGATAATGAATGTATGGTGACTGGACATCCTCACTATAATAACCATTTTGTGAGAACCAATTCTCAAATGCAAATGGTGTACTTCAGCACCAAAATTGCATTCAGAAGCAATATATTTATTTTTCTCCCTTCCCTTTACATCGTTCATCACACTTTGCATAAGCAACATAATCCGCCATGTTCTTTTTATCCAAGAGGGTTTTGCAGTATCGGGTTTATTCCGTTCTTTTTTTTATTTCTTAATTTATGTTTCGCCATCTATATAGCCTGAGGGTTTCTACTTGGTTACAATTACTGGGAGATTTGCGGAGGAAAGAAAAGTCAGTGATTGATCTCTTTTTAAATAAGAATATAAACTTAACATAATCCCACAATGCCATGACAATTTTGAAATTACTCTTTGCAGACCATTCTTTCAGGCACGTCCAGCCTTTGGGTGATGGTTGGTCAGATCAAGCAACCAGAATTCATGACAAAAAGACTTGACAGCTGGTATATCTATAGATGTCGATACCTGAGAACAGTGATTCTCAACCTTTCTAACGCTGTGACCCCTTAATACAGTTCCTCATGTTGTGGTGACCCCCAACCATAAGTCTAGTGACAATTCTCCTAACAGAGCTTTAAACTGATTAGTAGGACGGTCAGAGGGGCATCCCCATTGTAAACACCTGATTGGTCAGATTGTAAAAATATGTTCCAAGGCACCAGAGTAGAAGCTTTAGCTCCTAACACCATGGGAAATTTGTCCTTTCCCATGGTCTTAGGTGACCCTCTAAAACGACTGTTAGACCCCCAGGTTGAGAACCACTACCTTAGAAGATAGGGGTTCCTTCAGTCTCCATTAGTGTCCCTCTTGCATTTTTGGGACACTACAAAAATCTGCAAAGACTTCAAGAATCCCATATTGTCAGATTTGGTCTTCTCCATTATATAGTTAGACTAAACTCACTACCAATTTTCCACATTATTCTTTTTGGAACAACTCAGCTCTTGAAATCGAGACATAACCAGCCCTACTGTAGCCTTTTCTGAAAGAAACGCTAATGTGGAGGCTACTGTGGTACTGTCATGCAAATTTTCATCTTAGATTATTAAAAAACCAAAGGAGCCTATCCCAGGATCTGGTTAATATTACCAGTGGCCATTGAAAAAAACCTCCAAATCTTCATAGCAGATTTTCTTAAAAACCAGTTGCCATATTTTTGGGAGTGTAAGATGCATCAGATTATAAAATGCACCCTAGTTTTTTGGGAGGAAAATAGGGGGGAAAGTCTGCCTACTAGGTATTCATCTGGCTAGTATCCTTAGTCTGCTCAGCTTCAGTACATCATTTTATCCCCTGGTTAGGGCTGAAAAAAACCTTATTTGGAGCGAGTAGCAATTAAGAAAATGCCTGCAAAGTCTTAGGGCTGGAAATAACTTACTTGGGACAGAGTAACAATGAAAAAAACTATAAGCTGGGAAGATCGTTAGCACCTCGTTAGGTCTGGGGGAAAAAAAGCTTTAAAAAAGCTCCATTTAGATATAAGACACACCCAAATTTTCAGCCTCTTTTTGGGGGGCAGGGGAGGTGTATCTTATACTCCAAAAATATGGTACATAGTGTCTGTCCTGATGTTGATACAGCAGAGAATATTCAGTATGTCCTTCATTATCCCATATATGACAGGACCAGGACCAAAGGATTGATAGTTGCTGAATTCAGGGCTTTGGACCTCAACTGATTGAATTATTTTCTTATTCCAACAGTTTCCAATAGTTAGTAATCAGGCTACTAGTGAAACTGGATGCTAATTAGAGCATACAAAACATTTGCTAGACCGATTCTTGAATGTAGCTCATCTGTCTGGAAAAATGCACTGCATATCGGACAGTCCAGAGCAGTGGTGGGTTGCTTCCTGTTCAGACCAGTTCTTTAGAACTGGTAGCAGACATTTCCCGTCATTTGCCGAACCAGCAGTGATGACCGGTGATCCAAGCTCCTGAACCGGTTCTCCAATTGCTGCAGATTACATGTTTGACAAGCAAATAAATAAAATAAAACAAATAAGCCTCCAGTTTGTAATGCTGCCAACCTGTAGCATTTTTAAACTCTATCCTGACTCCTGACTTCTCTCATCTGACACTTTCCCTCAGATGTCGGATACAATTATTTATGTTGCGTGATTTTGCTATCAGACAAATGCCATCTGAGTCAAGGTGGACTCAGCCTTCTAACCTTCTGAGGTGGGTAAAATGAGGGCCCAGATTGTTGGGGGCAATATATGCTGAGCCATATTGGGATTGGGTGGCATAGAAGTCAAACAAACAAACAAACAAACAAACAAACAAACAAACAAACAAACAAACAAACAAACAAAAATAAATGCTGGCTTTGTAAATCCCTTAGAGAGGGCTGTAAAGCACTGTGAACTAGTATATAAGTCTAAATGCTATTGCTATCTTCCCCCTACCCTTTGTTTCCTGCTCCCAGGCACCCATGCTCCGGCCAACATTTTTCAATCTGGGATGCTCTGCAGAGCCCTGCAACCAGTGGTGGGCTCCTATGGGTACGGTCAGGAACGCAATACCGATAGCAAAATTTTGGTCAGGTACACAGTACCAGTAGCAAAATTTTGATTATTTTTCCCCTTCTGGGCTCTGAGTATGTTTTTCCTATTGCAGTAAATGAGTTGACTGTGTACAATTTTAGAAGAGCTGTGTGTGCGTGTGTGTACATACACTTTATATAGTACATAATCAGGGAACGCAGTGGGATAGTGAAAATGGAGCTCCACCTCAGAGCACTGAAAGATGTTGAAACAAAATGCACAAGCCATGCGCACAGTGTGGTAGTAAAAATTTTGGTAGCCCATCATTGCCTCCAACTCCAAGTTGGTGGTTTCCCATGAGAGATGAAGGGGATAAAAAAAGATCCCAACTTCTTTCACGAAATATTTGGCTCTTCATCCATAGGTTGGGATTTATTTAAAAAAAAAAGTTTTGCAGCCTGAATAATTTTGAAAACCTTTGCTCTAAAGCATCATGATTAAGTAGGTGCAAGAATATCATATTGCACCCAAAAGACTTTTCTTTAGATTGCTTTTCTCTTTCAAAGTCAAATTCTCATTTCTCAATACTGAATGGAAACTAGCAGAAAAATCTGTAGTGGATTTTTAAATTTTTATTTGTTTGCATGGGACTAGAAAAACAAGAAAATGGAAGCTGAAGCCAATTGGATGATAAGTTGCAGGTCTCAAACTTGCTTTCCTAATGCTTAATTTCCTTGCTTCCAAAAGTATCTCACCTGACATCTGCCCTTTAATTCATGGTATGGAAGATATTTGAACTGCCATTTCAATTATAAACTCAATATGAAAGAAAAAGAAATAATTCCAATAGTGCCATCTCCTGGCTATGTAATGTAGTAACCTAGTTAACATAAAATAACATAGTTGAAAGGGACCTTGGGGGTCTTCTAATCAACTCCCTGATTTAATAGATTAACAGAGTTGGAAGGGACCTTGCAGGTCATCTAGTCTAAACGTTTGCTCAAGCAAGAAATGCTACATCTGCCTCTACCTAGGATCAAATTGATCAAGCAGGGGATCCTATAGCATTTCAGACAAATGGCTTTCCAGTCTCTTTTTGAAGGTTTCCAATGATGGAGCACTCACAACTTTTGAAGGCAAGCCGTTGCACTGGATAATTGCTCTCAATGTTAGGAATTGTGTCCTTAGTTCTACGTTGCTTCTCTCCTTGGTTAGTTTCCATCCATTGCTTCTTTTTTTGTTTTCAGATTCTTTGGAAAATAGGTTGATTCTGTTCTGGAGCCCCTCAAATATTGGGACACTGCTATCATATTTCATCTAGTCCTTCTTTTCTTTTTCTTTTCCTTTTCATAGTTTTTGTTAATTTTCTAATGTTAAGAAACACAAATACAAAATACAAATACTAAAAATAAAAAATAATAATAAGACAAACATAAAATTGAACAAATACAAAATTCATACAATTACGAACATTAAGAACACCATACAACATATTTTACAGTGTACCATTTAACTTGATACATATTTTTGCCATTAGTAATTTAACCTATAATTTTATATATACATAAATATTTTGTCATTTCTGTTTTCTGTTTCTTACTTTGGTTCCTAATTTCTAGCCAATTGTAAAATCTATTACAAATTCAGCAATAATCCGATTCCTCTTTTTCTTTTAGTTCCATTATCATACTATCCATTTCAGCACATTCTAAAACCTTACTAAACATAATTTCATCTGGGGGAAATTTCTTTTGCTTCTCGTGTTTGCAAAGGTAATTCTGCAGCATTTAGTATGTGGAGAGTTAAATATTGTTTGTCGTTTTTCCATTTTTTGGATCCAATATTTCCAATAGTTCTGGTTTCATTTGAATTTTATATCCCATCATTCCTTCCAACCAACCATTTCCTAACTTTTTGCCAGTATTTCCTTGCATGTGAACAAGTCCACCATTAGTCCTCCTTTTCACTAGACTAGACGCATCCAATTCATGCAACCATTATCCATCTGTTTTAGCCCCCCGACCCATAGTCATTGCTGGTCTCTGCAATCTTTCCAGTCTCAACATCTTTTTAATGTTGTGGTCACCACAAAGACAATTCACCTCTTCCTTCTTCACTTGGGAGATAACTTTACCCATTACCAGCAAGAATGAGTGGGGATGAGTTGATCTGATCAAGAATTATTCCTCATTGGAGCAATGAGTGTTGTGAGTCTAAATCTGAAGACAGCAATATATGATACATTCACAATACATTTTATCTTAGTTTTCAGAGAGTTTTAAAATTGCTGTTTACTGTTTGCCAGGTGGAAGTTCATTGCAGACTATTTTTATACTGTAAAGACAAATCGCTGTTAAAAACTCTCCAGGAATGCCCAATTATTAATCTGCACCATACTTCATTCCTTTCCATAATATATTTTTTCTGTGTGTGATTATGTGGAAGAAGCCATTTCTTTCAAATACCGCATTTAGAGGATGGTTTCCTCTTCCAATCAAGCATTTCTTTCCCATTGCTTTCCCTTGTCAGCTATTTCATAGCATTGAGAGAACAGCTGACATGTCTCTTAGTTGGGTTTTTCACCCAAGGATAAACAATTATCACGCTCACCGAAAAAACTCCCCACCAGGTTGCTAATAACAGAGTTCATCTATCAACCTCATCAATTCCTGGTGAAAATTAAGTTCTTCCATGTTTGAGAATTGCTAACAAGGTTTGGGGCCATATCTGGGGTGATATGCTTCCATAACAAGTTGAAAAATTAAACCAGAAAGTCACAAGAAACTTGAACCAATAATTAATAATAATAATAATAATAATAATAATAATAATAATAATAATAATAATAATTCTGTCGGGCTCTCTGGTAGACTCCTCCCGAAAATTCACAGGTACAAATTTCAGCCACACACACGTTTGAAAATTCAAAGCAATGTTCTTTATAATGAAAATTCACTTAAACTAAGCCCTCTTTTGGTATAGCACTCGTCTCCAAACAAACTGGTAATTTGTACAAGTCCCTTATCAGTTCTGTGATACTTAGCTTGCAGCTGTGAGGCAATTCACAGTCCTTCTTCTTTCACAAAGTGAAAAACACTTTGCTCTGGTTTAGTTTCAAAGCAGGGAAAAATCAGCACACAAAAGGTCAAACGCAGCAAAGCAGGCACGAAACACAACGATTAGATAATCCTCCTCAATGGCCAAACCCACAGGCTGCTATTTATAGCAGCCTCACTAATTATCACAGCCCCACCCAACCACAGGTGGCCTCATTTTCTTTGATAATAATCTCTCAGTTGTTGTTGCGTATGCATCGATCTCCGCATGCGTGGCTGTATCATTAACTCTTGTTCTGAACCCAAGGAGGAGCTAGATAATTGATCTCCCTCTGAGCTGTCTGCCACACTCTTCTCCTCCCTGTCACTCATGTCTTCTTGGTCAGAGGAGCCTTCATCATCAGATTCCACCGGGGGCAAAACAGGCCTGCAGCATGTGGATGTCTCCCCCACATCCACAGTCCTTGGGGGAAGAGCTGGGCCAGAGCTAACCACAACAAATAATGATAATAATAATAACAAGAACAACAGCTGCTGCTGCTGCTACTACTACTACTAGGAGTACTATTACTACTACTACTACTACTACTTTGGGACTTTCAAATTCAAACTGACAAGGTTTTTGAACAAAATACACCTGGATCTCACGATTGTGGAAAAGAAAAAAGTGTGGATCATTGATGTTGCCATACCAGATGACAGTCGAATGGATGAAAAACAACAAGAAAAACTTAGCTGATATCAGGATCTTAAGATCAAACTAAAACAACTCTGGCATAAAACAGTACAGGTGGTCCCAGTAATAATCGGTTCAATGGGTCCTGTGCCAAAATACCCCAGCTGGCATTTGAAAACAATAAACATTGACAATATCACGATCTGTCAGTTGCGAAAGGCCACCATACTAGGATCTGCAAGCATCATATGAAAATACATCAGTCCTAGATGAAGTGTTCAACTTGTGATATTGTGATACGAAATCCAGCATATAAATCTCATTTGCTGTGTATTACTGCTTTTATGAAAATAATAATAATAATAATAATAATAATAATAATAATAACAACAACAACAACATTATTTAATCATTATTACGCGATGGTCGAGGGCCAAAGAGTACAGTTTATTGATATCGCTGTACCAGGAGTGTTACAGTAGTCGAACCTCGTCTTCTTTATAGGCACGAAAGGAGAATGCTATTTCATTTGTCAAACATAAGATAGCAGGTCAGTAATGAGTTATAAAATATTTTGCCACCAACTTGGGTGTGCACTCACACAACTTCTGCACATGCGCAGAAGCATCCTGGGTGGGTGGGCGGAGCCTACTGCCACTGGCACTACCAGTTTTAAGAAGCGGTCCAAACCCACTGCTGTAATAGGTATAAGTATAAACATGAATGTGAATACAGTAAATAGAAGGTACAAATAAATGGGGACGGTAGGACAGGGATGGTAGGCACGCTGATACGCTTAGGCACGCCCCTGACAGACCTCTTAGGAAGGGGGTGAGGTCCACAGTAGATAGTTTAAGGCTGATGCTTTGGGGATTTTATGAAATAACAATCGAGTCAGGTAGAGCATTCCAGGCATTGACCAACTCTATGGCTGAAGTCATATTTTCTGCAATCGAGTTTGGAGCGTTTTAACTTGAGTTTGTATCTATTGTGTACTCCAGTATTATTGTAGTTGAAGCTGAAGTAGTCATTGACAGGTAGGGTGTTTCAGCAGACAATTTTGTGTACTACGCTTCGGTCAGACCATAGGTGGCATAGCTCTAGGTTATCCAAGCCCCAAATTTCAAGCTTGTGATAGAACAATGAACTTACTAAAAACCATGGCGGGATGCTATTTGCTTCCTTAACCACCATTCTTCTGCAATGGTAGTGATAAATTGTTGCTTCCTCACCGGCCACAGGATGGTGATAGAGTACTATCAAAAGTTGTCTTTCCATTCCAAAGAAAGAGGCAATTCCCATGAAAATCCCCACTTTTCTAAGCTTACATTGGAAAAACAAATGCACACTTGAGGAGGGTTGCAGTCTAAGAATCAGCCCTTCAGCACAACCCCCCATTAATATGTCTCTCTTCGGTTTGCTTTCCTTCCTTCTGGGCTCTTTGTTCTTGTAATGCACCGTGAATACATTAATAACCCAAAGCTGATTATTATAATGTTTATTTCTAAACTCCCAATTATGGATTGCCTGTCATTTAACTTGGCCTGCAGAAATGTAGCAGGCAAGGCCATTTCAGAGAGGGAGATGCAATAGAGAAAACTTCAATTAGATTTTTGTGTATCATTTTATACTAAAAAGGCCACTCTTCAAGGATTAAATTTACAGCTGAGAGGGAAAGAAAGATGAAAGGACTGTACTGAACCTTGCTCTGCCTGTTACTCCTGTTTTTGGCCATGTTTGGGGTTATAACTCATGCTTGATTGTCTGGTTAGATGATTATTTCTCTTATGGGAACTTGAAGGATAAGATAGGATAGGATAGGATACGGTAGGGTAGGGTAGGGAAGGGGAGGGTAGGGGAGGGTAGGGTAAGGAAAGTTAGGGTAGTGTAGGGAAAGATGGGGTAGGGTAGGGTGGGTTGGGTGGGGTAGGGTAGGGGAAGGGAGGAGAGAGGAGGGATGGGATGGAATGGAATGGAATGGAATAGAATAAAGAATTGAATTCAATTGAATTTTAAAAAACCAGAAAATAGAAAATAAAAGAATAGAATAGAACAGAACAGAATAGAGTAGAATAGAACAGAATAGAATAGAATATACTTTATTGGAAGTATGATTGAACACACACAAGGTGTGACACACATGTGATTGGACGTTGATAAGCAGATAAGCAGATGGATATGTCAAAGTTATCAAGAGATTTAAATGACAGGAACAATAATGCAAAGAAAAATTGAGAGAGGACGGGATGAAGAAAGTAAGAAAGAAGGAGGGAGAGAGAGAGAAAAATAATTTTTTTGCAATTTATTTTTGCTAAACTTTTTTAGCCCCCCCTCTCCCACCCCACTCAATGGTGTCCCTCTTTCCCAATCTTAAAATCTGATCACTATGTGTGAAAAATGATCATAAGTCTGCTTTTTTTCAGCATCGTTGTAACTTTGAACTTTAAATTAATAATTGTAAGTCGAGGACACCCGATTCATTCATTCTATTTGTCTAAATACTCATTCATTACTGCTACATGTAGTTCTTGACTTACAATGATAATTGAGCCCATATCTTGTTGAGTGAAACATTTTTAAGCAAGTTTTGCTCCCATTTTAATGACTTAGTTGCCATAGTTGTTAAGCGAATCACTGCAGTTGATAAGTTAGTAAACCAGTTGACTTTGCTGGTCAAAACGTCAAAACGTTGCCAAAGGGGATCCCATGACCTTGGGGCACAGCAACGGTCGCCTGAATTTTGATCCCATGATTATTGGGGTGGCTACCACTGTGAAAATTCATGGTCAAAAGTCACTTTGAATGGTCACTAAATGAACTGTTGTAAGTCGAGGATGCCTGCCCTTATTTTAATAAACAGATATTCAATATACTGGAATAATAACACATTTTCATAAATAAACATCTATCATACAGAATATGTCAGCCCATTCTACGGTAGTGCTTTTTGAATTCTACCACCTTCACAACTGATAGACATCTCAATTTGTTGCACACAGAATGTCAAAATCCCTGAACTGGGAAAAAAAAAGGGTGGGGAATGGAAGCTCTAAACTTTGACTTTATTAAGTCTCCTTCTTCTTCTTTTTTGAGAGACAATATTAATGTTTGAGTAATGAAGCTGAAACAGCGTTTAATTAGTTCATTAAGCAATCAAAGGAGAATTTTTGACTTCATTAACTCATGGGGTCAAAGGCCCATGTGGAGACTGCCTACCAAAAGGAAGTTATGGAAATTTAAAAAAAAAAACAGGAGAAAAAAAAAAGGGAATTGCTCACTAATAAGTCAAGCAATATCAGATCATCTGGAAAAAATTAGAGGAGCGTACTCCATGGTTTGCTTATAAAGTGTGCACGCCCTGTTTCACTGAACTTAACCAGAACTTAACTTCATGGGTAATAACAGACCTGAACAGATAACTGAAACTCCAGGTTGGGAAAAATATAACAGACTATTTATGTCCTAAACTTTTGTTGGTAAATGCTTCATGCTTCTTCCTCTGAAAACATGTTTGTTTGTTTATTTGTTTAGATTAAATTAGATTACTAGTAGTGATGAGCGAACCGAACCTGCACAATTCGGGCCCATACCGAAATTTGCAGTGTTCAATATACCGAATACGAACCTGAAATGTTTTGAAACTTCGGGCAAAGTTCGGGGTCGTGTTCAGCGTTCAGAGCTTTGACGTCACTGGCAGGTTGCTAAGGACGCCAAGGTGATCACTTCCTGGATTCCATGGAAACTAGGAAGTGATCACCTTGGCATCCTTAGCAACCTGCCAGTATACATGATGTCAAAGCTCCACCACCGGAATCTCTTGGTGGGATTCCCCGTTCGGGTTCGGCCAAATTTTGCGTAAAGTTTGTCCGAACTTGCCGAACCCGAACACCGTTGGGTTCGCCCATCACTAATTACTAGAGTTGGAAGGGCCTTGTAAATAGTATAGTCCAGCCCCCTGCTCAAGCAAGAGTCCCATCACCATTTCAGACAAAGGTCCGTCCAATCTCCTCTTGAAATTCTCAAGTGTCGGAGCGCTCACAATCTCTGCAGGCAAGCTGTTCTACTGGTTAATCGCTCTCACTGTCAGAAAGTTCCTCCTTATTTCCAGGTTGAATCTCTCCTTGATCATTCCATCCATTATTCCTTGTCTGGCCTTCTGGTGCCTTGGAAAACAGCCTGACCCCCTCCTCTCTGTGGGAGCCCCTCAATTATTGGAAGACTGCTATCATGTCACACCTGGTCCTTCTCTTAACCAGACTGGCCATGCCCAGTCCCTGCAATCACTCTTCTATTTTATAGTTTCCAGTCCCCTTATCATCCTGGTTGCTCTCTTCTGCACCTTCTCCAGAATTTCAATGTCTTTTTTGTAGTGTGGGGACCAAAACTGGATGCAATATTCTAGGTATGGTCAAGGCAATTCTGGTGCCTTGGAAAACAACATGAACCCTTGCTCTGTATGGCAGCCCCACAAGTATTGGAACACCGATATGCTATCATGTCTCCCCTAGTCCTTCTCTTGGCCAGACTGGCAATGCTCAGTTCCTGCAACCTCTCTTCATATGTTTTAGTTTCCAGTCCCCTATTCAGCCTTAAGCTTCTCAGTTTCGATTCTCAGAAGTGGTTAGCTCCTATTGGCTGATTTAGTTGCTATGCCTATTCATTGGCTAACCTTGTTAACATGGCTCTCCCAGTTCATGAATATCTTTAATAGTTCTGGAATTCTGATGGTGGCACTACTATCCCGAACACATGACTGCATTTTGAGTGCGTGGAACTGATTAAGTTTTATTAGTGGTTGCACATTTTGTGGTCATGTGGCCATAATTCTAGATGCCTTTTGACAATTTGCAGTTCTTTGGGTAGTTTCCAGGGGCGGCGGGGGGGGGAAGCCTATAGGAATAAATATACTTGCTTATAACATTCCCTTTATGACTATAATCTTTCTCTTCCCACTTATTATAACCATGTTGTTTGTATCTTTCAACTTGTATTATTTTTATTTGTTTCCTAGTACGATTTGAAAGCTTATTAGTAATTTTGACTATCACTAAGTGTATTTTTTATTCTTGATGAATGCATACTGCTCAAAAAAATAAAGGGAATACTGAAACAACACAATATAACTCCAAGTAAATAAAAACTCTGTGAAATCAAACTGTCCATTTAGAAAACAACACTGATTGACAATCAATTTCACATGTTGTCAGCACATTCAACTTTGTACAGAATAAATTATTCAATGAGAATATTTCATTCATTCAGATCTGGGATGTGTTCTTTGGGTGTTCCCTTTATTTTTTTTGAGCAGTGTATCTCCTTATCTACACTGAGAGCATATACACCTAAGACAAATTCCTTGTGTGTCAAATCACACTTGGCCAATAAGGAATTCTATTCTATTCTATTCTATTCTATTCTATTCTATTCTATCAGAATATCTCCGGGACCGCCTTCTGCCGCACGAATCCCAGTGACCAATTAGGTCCCCCAGAGTTGGCCTTCTCCGGGTCCCGTCGACTAAACAATGTCATTTGGCAGGCCCCGACCCTCTGGAACCAGCTTTCCCCTGAGATTAGAACTGCCCCCACCCTCCTTGCCTTTCGTAAACTCCTTAAAACCCACCTCTGCCATCAGGCATGGGGGAATTGAGACATCTCCCCCGGGCTTATACAATTCATGTATGGTATGTTTGTGTGTATGTCTGCTTTAATAACAGATTTTTAAAAATGTTTTTAAATTATTAGATTTGTCTTGTTTTATTGTTCTTGTGAGCCGCCCTGAGTCTACGGAGAGGGGTGGCATACAAATCAAATCAAATCAAATCAATAAACAAACAAATATTCTACTCTACTCTACCCTACCCTACCCTACTCTACTCTACTCTACTCTACACTATTCTATTCCTTACTTAATTTCTGTGAAAAAGGTCCTGAAATCAACCAATCATGTGGGGGCGTTGACATATCACCATCATGATTTACAAGAAAAAAAATCCAGACTCCATTATAGTCGTAAGTTGAGGACCACCAGTATATGTTCAGAAAAATAGTATGGTCCTCCCTGATCCAGATACTATGGCATATGACAAATACTATGCTTGAACAAGAAACGACTAACCTGGAAGGCTTCCCAGTAAGCAAGCAGATAATAAATTCCATTTACTCCAGGATTCAGAAAAGCCACAAACCACCCACTGCAAATGATAACAGTGCATCTCATGTGGGGGTCAGACTAGGGGCAGGGGTTGAGTCTCCCTTCTCCAATTCTCTTTTGATGAATCCCTTTGAACCAGTGGTGGGTTGCTACTGGCTTTACAACTGTTCCCTGAGTACGTGCTTCTCTGTGCATGCATGTGTGCGCAGTTCAGAGGAAATAGGACTCCGAGTTGCAAACTAGGCAAGGAGCAAGAAAAGCAGAATGGATCAGCAATTCAATCTGCAGCCCCTGATCAGCTGGGCTTCAAAAGCAGAGATAAAGGTCAATATAACCTAAGGATTGGGTGGGCAGGCCCACTTTCCCAGATATAGAGAACTGGTTTGCTCTCTACTTGGAGTCAACGCTAACGGTTCGGGTGGACTGGTCTGAACTGGTAGCAATTCACCACTGCTTTGAACCTAATAAACTATGGAGAACAATTAATATGCAATTTTAGGAGAAGGATAGGCAGAACCTGGGGGGGTGGGGGTGGAGTTAAGAGAGAAATCAGCCTAGAATAATTACGTTCCCACAAATGGTCTGAGCCCAAACTCTCTTGAATCTTTGTTGACTAGATTCTTGATTATAGGGCATGAGCAATAAATCCCATTGCTACCAGTTCATGTGTTTGCTTCTGCGCATGTGCAGAAGTGTCCCGGGTGGGTGGAGCCTCCTGCCGCCACTACAGGTTTGCCAAATCAGGCCAAACCAGGAGCAACCCACCACTCTTCACAGGTGTGGTCTTTGGTATGCAGTGAATTTTGCCCTGGGAGCACTGTTTTCAATGTAGGGCGGCGATGTAAAGAAGCCTTTTAATCATATTAAATGCAGGGCAGGGCATTATTGCATGATAGAACTCAGGAACGGGAGTAATCATGACTAATTAAACACCCCGATTGCTTTAATAATGTGTTGCAACAGTTGGGGAGAAAGAAAGAAAAATCCAGCCAGAAGCTCTCCGAAACCAATTCTACATGTTCATTTGCAATTCCGAATGGATTTCAAAGCCAAAGCAGGAGGGAGATACAGAGGAAGGCAAAGTCATTCCAAGCAGCTGTAATTTAAATTATCATGGTTTGAAGCCTGGCTCCAGGGATAAGCAAGCCGTACAGCTTGAAATTGCACACTCCCATTTATTATTGGTTCCCATTCTCCACAGTGACAACGGGGTAAAAGCATTGCAAAGCTGGGACAGAACGGATCTGCAAGTAGAACTAGGCGGAGCCCAATCCCCTCGGGAGCTGCTTTGCTGGGGTGTGGTCCACAAATGGGCATCATTCTTTGGGAGCCACACTTGGAATTTACCTTGGGTGGGTAAAGAAACCTCCTTCAATTACCCCTCTCCAAGGGTGTTTGCAGTGTGTGGCCAAAAAGTAAAGAGAGTACTTACAACAGTGCCATCAAAGCTTTGTCCACATTTCCTACGTGAAGACAAATAATCTAGATTTAGGATTTGTTTGTTCCATTTCATGACTTGGGGAGCGAGGTATGAACTTTGGAGGCATCACCATCTAATCCTTACCATGGTCAGGTCACTCTCTATTAACTCCAGAACCTTCTGCCATTGTTGCAAAGAGAAAGAATCCATTCAATCCAGTTGGCTTGATGGACCCTGTTGGGTGTCAAAAGGAATCTGGAATTGTTCCTGAGAAACTGATTGTCTGAAATCTTGTTGCTGCCTTGCATAAGAAAAAATGAAGAAGACCTTAGACTGAGTTGCCCCTCTAAGGAGCTTTGGAAATCGAAAAGGTAGTGGAGATACCTACAGCACTTCTAGGAGTGAATCTGATGAAATGTGGGTAAGATCCCTTTTTAAGGACTACCTCGTGGTTATAAGAATAACAAAGCCATTATTTTTTCTGGTCTTTCATGGACAAGCCACAACACAACTATCACATTTTTTTTTCTTTCATAGAAGGAAACTGTTGGGCTCATAGCAAATCTGGAATGAATACTTCCCTGCATCTTTTTCAGTGTATTTTTATATATGCCAAGATAATTACATATTTTTAAATAAAGTATTTAGCATGAAAACACCCTACCACTAAACTATTTTAATAAAAGCTGAACATCCACAGGATGCCATTAGAATATTTGTGCAAAGGTTCTGTTTCCCCCTCCTTCTCACTCTGAAACTGTAGCCTTAATTCAAAGGTTTTCATCATGTGAAAATGTGATAAATGAGGGGTACAAAAAGATTAAAGGAGAAAGCCATAGGAATAAATAATGCAGTTACTGAACCAGAATAAGGGAGGGAGAGAGGGAGGTGAAAGGTGAAACACCTCAGATCCTTTCCTCCCTCCCTCCTTCCCTTCCTCACACCCACCCTTCCTTCTTTTCTCCCTCTCCCCCCACCCAGTTTGTATACAGTGGTCAAATTAAAAAATTTTTTACCACTGATTCTGTGGGCATGGCTTGGTGGTCGTGGCAGGGGAAGGATACTACAAAAACTCCATTCCCTCCCCACTACAGAGTAAGGATACTGCAAAATCTCCATTCCCTCCCACTCTCTTTGCATGGATGCCCACTTAACACAGGCCCTCAGGTGACAAACAGATAACAATAAAATTCATAATCCATAGCATTAAAAGTGCCAAATGGGCCAAATCTATTTTACTGCAAGGCTACATTAACAGAATCTTGCAAGTTTGAAAGTACACGGCTCCCACCATCTCCTTTTCAGCCTGAGAATTTTGGGGTGGGTCCCTTCTGAGCCTCATTGTCTTGGCCATTATCTTTTCCCACCCTCCTCTTCCCAAGGGCATTCCCACAAACCTTTCCATTAACTTCATTTCTTTCAAAGGTTTGACTTGATCTCCCCAGATACACGGCTTTGGCAGCTGATAACACTGGACTTAACCATCAGAGAGTACCAAGTAGGGGGTGGTGGGGGAAAGTGGTCTCAGATAGTGTTGGGCGAACCGAACCTGCAAAGGAGTCTCCGTGATGTCAAAGCCCCACCCCCGGAATCCCATCGTGGGATTCCCCACCTCCTTTTGTTTGCAGCGCCGCTGCGGCATCCTTTTCTGTAAAAATAAAAGGAAGCAAAAGAAGGTGGGGAATTCCCCACCTCCTTGTTTATTTTTATAGAAAAGGACGCTGCAGTGGCGCTGCTGCTGTTCGGGTTCCGGTAAAGTTCAAGTTCCAGTTTGGCAAACTCACCCGAACTTCACAGCAAAGTTCGGGTGAGTTCGCCGAACCCAAACTTCCTTGGGTTCGCCCAACACTAGTCTCAGACCTTCTCTGAGCAAGGCAAACATATTATAGGAAGAGGAAGGTTATTTTGGAGAAGGGACTTCCACTTATTCTTATCTATCTACCATGTCAGCAGAGTCAACGTGACATCTTTAAGTACTCTGCCTGCAAAACTTCTCTCCCCCCCCCTGCAATTTTACCTGAGACCTTCTTGTATATTCCTGCCAAAGTATTGCTTGATATCTAGACCAGCAGAAGAGACTGGAATTGGTGGGCAGAATGGGCCTTGTTTAAATTGGTGCATGGTCTGAGTAGAATACATCTTCTGCCTCTTATTGGAAGCATCTGTCAGTCCATGTGGGGGTCTGTTCCACAAGGAAAGCAAAGTCCTTATGGAGTGCATCATCAGTGAAAGCTTTATGGAGGGCTCCCTAGCCCTCCTCAGTCTCTCGTAAGTATTTTATTTTTTTATTTATTAAACTTGTATTCTATCCATCTTATCTAAAGGTGACTCTTAACAGCTTAACAAATCTAGTAAACAATAAATAATAATAATTTTAAGCTCGACGTCACTCATCAAGGCTCTGTTTTGGGCAGCGACAGCCTCCTGCAGTCCTCTGCCAGTGAAAACAGAGCACAGGAGGCCTGTGATTTGCCCTCTTGAGCTCTGTCTTCAGTGGCAGAGGCACAGTGATGGGCTACCAAAATTTTTACTACCACACTGTGGGCATGGCTTATGTGTTTTGTTTCAACATCTTTCAGTGCAAATTGGGTGCTCTGGGGTGGAGCTCCAAATTTTGCTATTGGAACTGAGTTCCTGACCATTACCGTAGGAGTCCATCACTGCAGAGACACCATGGGACAGTCCTTTGCTGTTTCCATGGTGGGTCTACAGGCCAGATCTAAGCACCTTCCAGGTCAGATTCAGCCCAGGGGCCTTGAGTTTGACACCCCTACCCTACAGCATTTTTAACAGCTGCCTGTCCAGTCTCTTCTTGAAAACTTCCAGTGATGAAGCACCCACAACTTCCGCAGGCAAGCTGTTCCATTGATTAATTGTTCTCTCTATCAGAAAATCTCTCCTTATTTCCAGGTTGAATCTCTCCTTGTTCAGTTTCCATCCATTATTCCTTGTCTGGCCTTATTGGTTCCTCAAATAGCCATAGCCCATGGTAACTGATATCTTGATATATAGACTTCAGTTCTCACATGCTGGCTGGGGAATCCAGTAAGGTTTAGAAACAATGGCTTAGAACACTGGTTCTCAACCTGGGGGTTGGGACCCCTGTGAGTTTTGAATGACCGTTTCACAGAGGTTGCCTAAAACTATGTGAAAAGACAAAATTCCCTTGGAGTTAGGAACTAAAGCTTCTTTTCTGGCGCCTTGGAACATATATTTACAATCTGACCAATCAGGCACTTACTGTTGGGGGGTCCCTCTGACCTTCCTGCCAATCAGCTTAAAGCTCTGTTGGGAGAATTGGTGCTAGACTTATGTTTGGGGGTCACCACAACATGAGGAACTGTATTAAGGAGTCATTAGACAGCATTAGAAAGATTGAGAACCACTGACGTAGAAGAATTGGAATTGAACTGCACCTACAAATCAACAGGTAGCCAACAGAAGTGAAATGTTACTGGTTAGGACCAGTTTGCCTAAAATGGTTGTATTAAATACTACCAGTTCGGGCAAACCTGTATATCACGTGGAACCAGCTGTTCCACGTGATCTAGGTCAGCTACAAAGCAGGATTTTCTAAATTGCCTAGCACATCTGATTCCTCCCCACACCTGCTGTTCTACTTACCTTTGCAGACTCTGATGGCTTCAAAATGCTCCTTTTTAACTGATGCTTAGTGGTGCTTGCAGCATGCATGCGTGCGCGAAGCAAACCGGTAGCATACTTCAGAGGATTTCACCCCTGGTAGCCAGTGCAGTTTGCAGAACAGTGGTGTAACATGGCCCCTAGAACTGCCCTTATGCTGCATTCTTAGCCATTTGTAGCTTTCAAATACTCTTCAAGGCCTAAATTAAGATAAGATTCCTATCTATCTCTCACAGACATAAAATGCAACCTTCTACCCAAATTGGAATTTTGTTCTGCTTCCTGCTTTCAGATTTATAGAGATTCAACATCAATCACATGAATTGCTATAAACTGCTCCATTTTATTAAATTTCACTAAAAAAGGAAATTCACATTAGGAATGAGCTTGGACTTGACAATATCATGGATCCAGACAAATAATTTCCTGGCAACTACGCACAAATATTTGGGATTACAGTACTATCTTCTGTGATTTTGTGTGTGTGTGTCTGTGTGGTTTTAGTTCCAAGATAGATACACAGAGCACTATTCATTCTAGTTTAAGTGTGGAGGTTTAATGCTCCCAGGGCTTAAACCGGGACTTCATGGTCTTGTCTCTTATCCAAGTGCTCATTAAGCCTTATTTAACTTCCTCAAGATAGGCCCTCAGAGTCCTGCTGGAATGCAAATGTCTTGATTATATTCACATTTTGATGGAAGGCTGATATGAAATTCAATTGTCCTAAAAAATTGCTATGTCTATTTATCTCTCCATCTCCCAAACTTTTGTGGAGTACTACACTGCTCAGAGTTGGAGGATTACAGCGGTCCATATACTCTGCAATAATTAAACAAACAAACAAACACGGAGACAGTCAGACACACATCATATGCACATTTGCCCTTTGTCTTTGAAATTCTTCCTTGCATTCAGATTCTGCCAAATTCAAACAAAGGATGATAATGTCATATCCTTCAGAAGACACACTTCGATAACTGAGCATTCTAGGGACATGAAACGTCATTTTAAAATCCTCCCATTTCATCTCTTGAAACATCAGCCTGACATTTGTTCTTCAACTTAAATGACTTGGTTAAAATAGAGAATTTAATTTATTTATTCATTCATTTATTTGAATTTTTAGACAACCCTTCTCCTGTTCTGTGTACAGCCTCTTGGAGTGAACCCACCGACCAAAAGTCCTTTATTTCATGGTAAAATCATGTTCTTTATTGATAAAAGCAACACATAATGTAAAGCAGATTGAATGGCAAGAATAAGGGAATAATTTCTCTATCTAAAGTGAAACATCAACAAAGTCTGGGAAAAGTGCCAACTCGGCCTAATGTCATACCTTAGATTATAAAGTCCATTTATCATTCAAGAGTATAAATCAAGTTACCGAAATCTCACCGAAAACTTCATCCAGCAATGAATGTTTTTAGTGAGGGAGGAATCATGGTTTTAAAGCCTTTTTCAAGCACCCTCTCACTCTAAAACCGCTTCCTTGAACGGTGTTGAAACCCCACAGTCAAGGACACGTCCATCTGTCCGTCCATTATCCTGGGGGTGGGGGTGGGGGTAATTGCTGACCCCCTCAGAGAAGGTTCGCAACTCTTCAATCAACAGATTTTGGCTGTGGCGAGGGGGGAGTTTGCCCAGGTTTGCCTGGTCCACCAGTTGCAGCTCTATTTGGACAGGGAGTCATTGCTCACAGTCACTCACGCCCTTATCACCTCCAGGTTCGACTACTGCAATGCTCTCTACATGGGGCGACCTTTGAAGAGTGTTCGGAAACTTCAGATTGTCCAAAATACAGCCGTCCAAGCGATTATGGGCCTTCCAAGGCCTACCCATATTTCACCATCACTCCACGGACTGCATTGGCTGCTGATTAGTTTTCGGACACAATTCAAAGTGTTGGTTATGATCTACAAAGCCTTACACGGCATCGGGCTAGATTACCTCCAGGACCACCTTCTGCTTCACAAATCCCAGCGCCCAGTCAGGTCCCACAGAGTCGACCTCTTCAGGGTCCCGTCAATCAGACAATGTTGTTTGGTGGGGCCCAGGGGAAGAGCCTTCTCTGTGGGGGGGGCAGCCCTCTGGAATCAGCTCCCCCCAGAGATTTGTACTGTTCCCACCCTCCTTGCCTTCCGAAAAAGTTTAAATACCTATTTATGCCGCCAGGCCTGGGGCCATTAAATTTTAGCCCCTGTCCAATGAGTGTTTTAGTGTACTTATGGAGTTTTTAAGTTATTTTAGTCACATTAATTGGATTTTTTGAGATGCATACTGTTTTGTATTTTTTAATATCTTGTGAGCCGCCCCGAGTCCTCAGAGAGGGGCAGCATACAAATCCAATAAATAAATAAATAAACAAATTACCCAAAAAACCTTTGCTTTTATAGTGACATCACACCTCAAAGAGGTTGGGCTGTAAGCTAATACCTTTTTACTATGCAAGTCCTCTTGCCTTCTCAGCAATCTCCTATATCGAGGATCTATCCATGGATTATCCACTCTACTGTCTTCCTCATCCTCTGACTGAGACCACTCCCCCATTGTCATATCAGCCCCCCCTACTGGTTCCTCGGGTACACTCAGGTCACTTTCTCCCTCACTCTCACCCTCTGCACCAGCTGGCAAACCCACTTGTCCAGGGTATTCAGAATGGCCTAGCTCATCCTCCTCAGAATCTGACTAATCTTAAAAACCCAATCTTAAAACCATTCAACCAGTTTCATCCAAATCACAGCCATACTGTTGGCCGGAACAGAATGTCAATGCTCAACGGCCACAAGCCCGATGGCAAAAGTATGTTTTTAAAACCTTTTGAAACGCCAGGAGAGTGGGGGCAGTGTGAATCTCCAAAGGACCGGAGTTGCCAGAGAGAAGGCCTTTCCCTCTTTCCCCACCAGATGGCACTGCTTGGTTGATGGGATCTGGAGAAGGCAAACTCTGTGGGATCTGTGGCAGTAGATGGTCCTGTAAGTAAACTGGTCCTGAGACATGTAGGGCTTTGACCAACACTTTAAGTTGTGTTTGGAGACCAATCAGTAGCCAATGCAGCTCGCAGAGTAAAGGTGATACATGGGCATATTTTGGTAGGCCCATGATGGCTCGCATTTTGGATTAGCTGCAGTCTCCAAACATTCTTTAAAATTCTTCATTTGTACCTGGTGATCAGTTGTTTTCTGGTTGAGCATTCTTGTCTTCCGGTTATGGAGTGAAAACAGAGGAAATTTCATTCATTTGGGGCTTTTTAATAGCTGCCCGTCTCCACAGAAGCAAATTAAATGAAATAAGAACATTGATAAAATCATAAATATCAATGCATGGAAAAATAACTATAAATAAAATATGGCATCCAAAACCATGAACACTAATAACAGTAGCTCTCAGGCTTCCCTAACTTCTCCACCACCATGACTGTGAGAACACCCAGGTCTTAAAATCCTTCTGAGAAAAACCTCATTTTTTAGGTTCCACCAGGTGACAAACCTTAATAAATGATACCTGGAGCATTTCCCCTCAGCCAGATCTGATGGGGTAGGTACACACATTTTGGGACTGGGGGGAGGAGGTGGATCCTCAAATGTTCTGCCTGTATGCCATGTCATATGTCACAGCCCAGAATTTCACCCAGATGTTCAAGAGAAATGAGAATTACAAGTGAAAGAGCAATAACTATGACAACAATAAAAATAAGAAAATGTATCCTGCTTCTCAGGATAGATCTATTACTAATAGGTAATAGAAGAGGCTAACCAACAGTTTAAATTAGGCATCACATTTTTAACATGGAGAATATGAAGAGAAATGCTTAATATGCTTAATATATGTCTATTCTGGAGTGTTTGTATGTAGGACTATCAAGCACAAATGGAAGGCAGTCAGATCTTGTCTGCTATTTCCAATTATTTCAGAAGTATAACTTGCAAAGCGTCTAGAATACTAAATTTAATCACAGCAAACTAAGGTTAACATTTACTTTAGCATAAAGTGTACACCTGTAAGTCACCAGATATGGCGCGAGACATGGGGTAGGCCATTCTCGGGGAAGAAGGGACTGCTGCTTGAAAGCGGTTTCTTGTTCCGGCCCCATGGGCTTGACCCGGAGTACTGGTGACAAGTGAAATCTGGACCCTGGGCTCCGGCTGTTGCTGCTTAATGCCAGGTCTGCTATAAATAAAGCTCCCCTCATCCAGGATTTACTCCTGAAGGAGGAGGAAGACCTGACGTGTGTGACTGAGACCTGGCTGGGCCCAGAGGGAGGAGTTCCTGTCTCGGAAATGTGCCCAGCTGGGTTTCAGGTGGGGCACCAGCCACGACCCCAGGTAAGGGGGGAGGAGTGGCAATTATAGCCAAGAAGACCTTCAAGCTGCATAGGCTCACTGCTCCTGAGATTGCGGATTGTGAGTCCCTTCTTATGAGGCTGGACCTAGGGGTACAGGTGGACTTGTTGCTCACATACCTGCCTCCCAGCTGTGTGTCAACAGCCCTCCCTGTGCTGCTCGAGGAGGTAGCCGGGCTGGCGGTAGAGTCCCTCAGACTTATTGTCTTGGGGGATTTTAATCTGCCGTCGTTCGATGAATCCTCTGGGTTAGAGAGGAGTTCATGGCCACCATGGCAACCATGAACCTGGCCCAAGTAGTTCAGGGCCCAACCCATGAGAGGGGGCACACTCTCGACATGGTTTTCCTCTCAGGACAGTTGAGTAATGATCTGATATTAAGGAGCTTAGAAACGTTGCCTTTGTCATGGTCAGATCATTTTCAACTGCGGCTTGATTTTAAGGCTCCAATCCTTCCTCGCAGGGAGGTGGAACTGATTAGGAGGTTCCGCCCCAGTTGCCTGATGGATCCAGAAGGTTTTCAAATGGCTCTTGGGGTTTTGCCGGATTCACTTGTACACAGTTTGGTGGAGCAGCTTGCTGCAGCCTGGAATACGGCTGCGACGGAGGCTCTAGATCGAATTGCGCCTTTGCGACTTCTATCTGGCAACAAACCCTGGAGGTCTCCTTGGTTCATTGAGAAGCTCTGGGGAATGAAATGCCAGAAGAGAAGTTTAGAGAAGTGTTAGAGAAAGACCAGATCCAAATCTGATTGAACACTTGTAATAGCTCATATTAAGATTTACAAAGTGGCTATCAGGTCGACAAGATGTGCATACAATGTCGGCCTGATTGCATCTGCAGAATCTTACCCAACCGCCCTGTTCAGGGTGACTCACTCTCTTCTTAATTGGGGGAAGTTCGGGAGCCCTTGCAGGGTAGTGCCAAGGCTTTTAATAAGTTTTTCACAGACAAAGTCGCTCAGATCCGGACTGACCTTGACTCCAATTGGAGTGCAGAGTCGGCTGACAACGAATCAGTCGAGGTAACAGGGGCCTGTCTTAGTCCATTTTTTGGAGTGAGTTTGACCTGGTGATACCTGATAAAGTGGACAAGGCCTGTGAGTTCCGCCACCTATTTACTGGACCCGTGTCCCTCCTGGCTAGTCTTGGCCAGCAGGGAGGTGACAAGGAGCTGGGTACAGGAGATTACCAACACTTCTTTGAGGAAGGGGTCCTTTCCGGCTCCATATAAGGAGGTACTTGTGCACCCCCTTCTCAAGAAGCCTTCCCTGGACCCAGCCGTATTCAACAACTATCATCCTGTGTCCAACCTTCCCTTTCTGGGGAAGGTTGTTGAGAAGGTGGTGTTGCTCCAGCTGCAATGGTTCTTGGAAGAAACCAATTATCTAGGCCCTTGGCAGTCAGGGTTCAGACCCAGCTACAGCATGGAAACTGCTTTGGTCGCGCTGATGGATGATCGCTGGCGGGCCCAGGACAGGGGTTTATCTTCTGTCCTGGTGCTACTTGACCATTCAGCAGCTTTCAATTTATTTGTTTGTTTGTTTGTTTGTTTGTTTATTTATTTATTTATTTATTTATTTATTTATTTATTTATTTATTTATTTATTTATTTATTTATTTATTTTTGTATGCCGCCCCTCTCCGCAGACTCGGGGCGGCTCACAACAAAGTGAAAAACAATTTATGACAAATCTAAATTTCTACTAAAAACATTTAAAACAAACCCATTTTCTAAACACACATACATACACACATACCATTCATAAATTGTATATGCCCGGGGGAGATGTCTCAGTTCCCCCATGCCTGACGACAGAGGTGGGTCTTAAGGAGCTTACGAAAGGCAAGGAGAGTAGGGCCATCAATCATGGTATCCTTCTGCACCGACTGGTTAGGTTGGGAGTGGGAGGCACTGTTTTACGGTGGTTCTCCTCCTACCTCTCTGGTCAGTCGCAGTCGGTGTTAGCAGGGGGGGCAGAGGTCGAGTCCTAGGTCCCTGCCTTGTGGGGTTCCTGAGGGGTCAGTTCTCTCCCCTCTGCTGTTTAATATCTACATGAAACCGCTGGGTGAGATCATCCAAGGGCATGGGCTGAGTTACAATCAGTAAGCTGATGACACTCAGCTGCACATCTCCACCCCATGTCCACTCAGCAAAGCAGTGGAAGTAATGTCCTGGTGCCTGGAGCCTGTCAAGGTCTGGATGGGTGTCAACAGGCTCAGACTCAATCCAGACAAGATGGAGTGGCTGTGGGTACTGCCTCCCAAGGACACGTCTATCTCTCCATCCATTACCCGGGTGGGGGAAAATATTGACCTCCTCAGAGAGGGTTTGCAACTTGGGCATCCTCCTCGATCCACAGCTAACTTCAGAACACCATCTCTCGGCTGTGGCGAGGGGGGTGTTTGCCCAGGTTCCCCTGGTGCACCAGTTGCGGACATATTTGGACAGGGAGTCTTTGCTCACTGTCACTCATGCCCTTATCACCTCGAGGTTCGACTACTGCAATGCTCTCTACATTTGAAGAGTGTTTGGAAACTTCAACTTGTCCAAAATGCAGCCGTGTGTGCAGTCTTGGGCCTTCCAAGAAATACCCATATCTCACCATCACTCTCCAGACTGTATTGGTTACCAATCTGTTTCCGGGCACAATTCAAAATGTTGGTTATGACCTATAAAGCCCTATATGGCATAGGACCAGACTACCTCAAAGACCGCCTTCTGCCGCACGAATTCCAGCAACCGGTGAGGTCCCACAGAGTTCGTCTCCTTAGGATCCCATCAACCAATGTTGGCTAGAGGGACCTAGGGGAATAGCCTTCTCTGTGGGGCTTCTGGCCCTCTGGAATCAGCTCTCCCTGGAGATTTGCATTGTCTCCACCCTCCTCGCCTTCTGAAAGAGTTTAAAAACTCATCTTTGCTGCCAGGCTTGGGGCCTTTAGATCTTCCCCCTGACCAATGAATGTTTTCAGTATGATTGCTGAATGATTGGTTTGATAGGTTTTCTTTTTTTTCTTTTTTTTTTAAAAATAGTTTTTATTAAATTTACAGAAATATACAAAGGGAGGAAGAGTAAGTACATCATATTTTACATCATTATGTCGACATATATTCACCATGCTCTTATTATATTTACATCATATAATCATTCTGTTTAAATGAACTCTATTATTCCAAGATGTATTGTTTTAATGTATTATTAATTGGATTCATATTATTGTTCTGTTTTTTGTACATGCTGAGAGCCACCCGGAGTCCTCAGAGAGGGGCGGCATACAAATCCAATAAAATAAAAATAAATATATAATAAATTGTACGAATGTAGCCATTACGGCCAAAATATGGGGAAGAAACATAGAAACATAGAAACATAGAAGTCTGACGGCAGAAAAAGACCCCATGGTCCATCTAGTCTGCCCTTATACTATTTTCTGTATTTTATCTTAGGATGGATATATGTTTATCCCAGGCATGTTTAAATTCAGTTACTGTGGATTTATCTACCACGTCTGCTGGAAGTTTGTTCCAAGGATCTACTACTCTTTCAGTAAAATAATATTTTCTCATGTTGCTTTTGATCTTTCCCCCAACTAACCTCAGATTGTGTCCCCTTGTTCTTGTGTTCACTTTCCTATTAAAAACACTTCCCTCCTGGACCTTATTTAACCCTTTAATATATTTAAATGTTTCGATCATGTCCCCCCTTTTCCTTCTGTCCTCCAGACTATACAGATTGAGTTCATTAAGTCTTTCCTGATACGTTTTATACTTAAGACCTTCCACCATTCTTGTAGCCCGTCTTTGGACCCGTTCAATTTTGTCAATATCTTTTTGTAGGTGAGGTCTCCAGAACTGAACACAGTATTCCAAATGTGGTCTCACCAGCATTCTATATAGCGGGATCATAATCTCCCTCTTCCTGCTTGTTATACCTCTAGCTATGCAGCCAAGCATCCTACTTGCTTTCCCTACTGCCTGACTGCACTGTTCACCCATTTTGAGACTGTCAGAAATCACTACGCCTAAATCCTTTTCTTTTGAAGTATTTGCTAACACAGAACTGCCAATACAATAGTCAGATTGAGGATTCCTTTTCCCCAAGTGCATTATTTTACATTTGGAAACATTAAACTGCAGTTTCCATTGCTTTGACCATTTATCTAGTAAAGCTAAATCATTTACCATATTGCCGACGCCTCCAGGAATATCAACCCTATTGCACACTTTAGAGTCATCGGCAAATAGGCAAACCTTCCCTACCAGACCTTCCCCTATGTCACTCACAAACATATTAAAAAGAATAGGACCCAGAACAGACCCTTGTGGCACACCGCTTGTAACCTGACTCTGCTCAGAATACTCGCCATTCACAACAACCCTCTGGTGTCTATGCTTCAGCCAGCTGCAAATCCATTGAACTATCCAGGGATTAAGTCCAATCTTCACTAATTTATCTATCAGCTCTTTATGTGGAACCGTATCAAAGGCTTTGCTGAAGTCCAGGTAGGCAATATCCACGGCACCACCTTCATCCAACACCTTTGTGACATAGTCAAAGAAATCAATGAGATTAGTCTGACATGATTTGCCTTCAGTAAAGCCATGCTGATTTGGGTCCAATAATTTATTGTTTTTTAGGTGCTGATTTATCCTCTTTTTCAGTAGAGTGGGTTTATGTTAAACCTGTTCCTCTAATAGCATGCAGAAACACTATACATGCAAAAAATCAGCTGCCAAGTTATATGTCAACCATCCCATTAAAAAAAATGTGAGATTCAAAGCAAAAGATATTTGACAAAATTATACAGAAAGAGCGGATGAAACTGGATTTCCATGGGATTTGTGAATCCGTATAAAATCTGTTCAACTTAATTGTTCTGTTTTTAAAGTAGCACTCAGGCCCATTTTTCAACATTCTATAAATAAAAGACAAAATAAAACAATTGGTGTATATTTTCATTCATAGCTTTCTCCATCATTGATTTTGTACAAAATTTTTCTCAACGTATCTAGAAGTTTACTTTGCTTCCCTAAGAAATTTTTCTGAAAGTGTCATTTCTAGATGCAGTCATTTAAAAACAATTTTTCATGACATTTGTCTTAAAAATATTTCATTTTTTACATAAAATTTCTTTTTATACTTAAAAGCTTTTTTATATACGCATAAGGTACAGATAGTATTCTTTAACTGTGTCTCAGAAAATGGAACTTGATGTGGAGTTTTGACCAGAGATGACATCCTTCAATGTTGTCTCCAATTATCAGGCTTACCCTAGCAAGACAGGGAACAATCCCACCAAGGTTCAGTCTTTATTTGCTTAAACACCTGTTGTGGGCCATTTGCGTCCTGCACAATTAGTAATGGACTACGAGGACTCAGAGACAGTGGAGGGGCAGTGCAGGCACCCTATGTTCCTGGCACGCAAGACTGACAGTGAAGAGGATGTGGCGTCAGAGGCTGAAGAGCAACCAGGGCCTTTTGAGTCTCCTGAGATGAGTAACTCAGGACAAGAGGAGTCTCCTCTTGATGCTAGGATTCGCAGGGCCTCTAGGAGGCATGAGTGGTTATTCAGGAGGAGGCTTCTGAGGAGGAGTAGCACGGCTGGCTATTGGGCCATGCCCTCAGGCTATTTAAGGGGGAGTCACATAATAATAGAATGATAAAAATAATAATAAAATAATAAAAACAAAAATAGAGTAACACACCCCTTCTTCAGCAGTCTATTTAAGCTGTTATGTTGAAAGATAATTTCTCCCATAGTCTTTCAGAAGGACTTAAATTTGGGATATATATCATGTTAGATCACTCTAACACAGAGAACAACACAGTTCACTTCATAAATCTTGTTGCACCTCGTGTCTTTGGCTTGTGATTCAAAGAACCACATTCTTGGTTCCGGGCTTTCAGCCAACCTCTGTACATCTACACTACTGAATCTTGCTTCAGCTAGGTAATTACTGTCATATTTATCTTTTCTTGGGTCTCTGGCCAGCTGATAAGACTTTATAATCTTTATAATTAAAGCATGATGAAGCCTTTGCTAGTTTATACCTTCTTTATGGAAAGATTCAATCTGCATAAGACTTTTGTAAATAGTAAAACCTTTATTCATTAATCCAGTGGTGTGCAATCTTATTTTGGGGGGGCTCAACACTGGGACAGAACAACACCATAGACAGAATCTTGCCAGATTAAACCTATGTTACTCTCACTCTGACTCTGGGAGATACTGGTTCTCCTCTCTTCTTAATCTCTGATTGGGCTGTGCTGTCCCTTGTCTCACCCCCTGCTTTCAATATGCTCTCTCCTTTCTATGAAACTGCTGTTTCCCTGTAGTCCATCACACTATATCATGAAAAGTACATTGAGCAGAAGTTGTGAAGCCCAAGAGCAGATTTTTTTTAACTTCTTCAGAAAGAACTGGACTTCTCTCCATCTAGTTTTCCACCCACCTCCCTTTGGACCAAACTGCAGGTCATGCAAAACATGATTCAACTAGCTAAACAAACAGGGTTTTTACGTCTGTATGTTGAACAATTAGAGGTCACATGGTAATATCATTGCATTGTTCATTTATTCATTTCTACTCTGCATTATATTCCCCACATGAGAAAAGAAGAAGGAAAATTCTTTCATAGGCCTGATGCCATTCTTTTTCTCCCCCACTCATCCCCCCTGCTATCTAACAGGTTTTAGTTTATCCTAACTTTCAAATTTATTTCGGGCCATGCAATTCTGTTAATTTTCCTAGCACATGTTCCTAGTGTGCTAGCCAGAATTCATTAATTTTTCATACCCTTTATGAGGAGTTCTTTATTTATGCTTTGTGACCAATTCAGCACTTTGCTCTAATAATGTGTCCTCTCTGTTAATTATTTCAAAAATCTTTTTAAAAAACCAATAATAGAGTAACATTCACACCCCTTCTTCAACAATCTAATTAAGCTGTTATGTTGCAAGATAATCTCTCCCACAGTCTTTCAGAAGGACTTAAATTTGGGATATACATCGTGTTAGATCACCCTGAGCAAAAGCTTTGTTTTTATTTATCCTTATTTCCCCCCTAATTTCAAATATGAAATTCAAAGCTTTGGGCTTTCCAATATCACTGCTATGAATCTGATTTATTCATCTCCATCACTACACAATTTCTTAGAAAAATCTTGGAAGGAATATTATTGGCAACTGGTGTGAAAGGGGCTGGCTGATACTGAAATCTAATTTCCTCCTCAGCCTGATTCTAAAGTTTATATCCCCCAATGAAATGAATAAGCAATAGAACAGATCTGAATTGAAAATGTATTTCTTCATGCCGTGACTGGATTTTGCAAAGCATTTTAGACTACAAACCTACCTATCTTCTTTAGCATGTTTATTTATATGATTTAGATGGCTACCTAGCTCAACAGGTGATGCTGGGTGATGTAAAAGGATTACTAGCAAGATACAACATACAACCCCTTTTTAAAATTATGATTAAAAAAAATGCTCATCGAGACCATTAGAACTTATCTAACGTGACCCAAATATGAGGTGAATCAGCTAGGTCTCACCAGGTCAGGAGGGAAGTGTTTTTAATAGGAAAGTGAACACAAGAACAAGGGGACACAATCTGAAGTTAGTTGGGGGAAAGATCAAAAGCAACGTGAGAAAATATTATTTCACTGAAAGAGTAGTAGATCCTTGGAACAAACTTCCAGCAGACGTGGTTGGTAAATCCACAGTAACTGAATTTAAACATGCCTGGGATAAACATATATCCATCCTAAGATAAAACACAGGAAATAGTATAAGGGCAGACTAGATGGACCATGAGGTCTTTTTCTGCCGTCAGTCTTCTATGTTTCTATGTCTCCAGTGACATGTTCTAAGAGGTGGATTCCAGGAGTGGGTTCCACTTACCTTCACCACCGGTTTGCATCACAACATTGTGTGGGCGTTCCCTCAGGCAATTTCACTTCTGCGCATGCTCATAAGGTAGATTCAACCTGAAACACAGCTGAGGAGGTGGTTAGCTGTGCTTCAGGCAAAGAAATAAAGGTTAGTATTAACCTGGGGGCGGGTGAGAGGGCTTTTTTCAAAGTACGGAATGAGGAGAAGCCATCAAAACACAGGAAAACCAGTGAAGGGGCACCTATGATGGAATATAGTGGACTAGATTCCCAGGTGGGAGAAGATCCTTTCAGAGAAATAAGAGGCAACTCAGTCTGGATGGCTCATATGTGAAAGTTGATTTATTGTAGGTAAAATTCCACATGCGGGAAGCAAAAAACTGCACCAAAACATGAGCGCACTTGTGTCTCCATGTGCGATTTTGCTACCTGCACAGGTGCAGTAGCATAATTGAGCTGGACTCCGCTAGCACTCAGAGCCACGGAGGTGAACACACATCAGTGTTCCACCTTAGCACCACACCTCCGTTCCCAGTGTTTTCTTTTCTGTGGAAATGGGTCCAAATGGCTCTTTGGGTGTTTAAGGTTGCAGACACTGCCCTATACTATTTCAGGCAGATGTTTGTTCAATCCCTTCCAGAGCTGAAGGCAAGTTCCACTAGTTTACTGTTGTCACTGTCAGGAAATTTCTCCTTAGTTCTAGGTTGCTTCTCTCCTTGAATAGTTTCCTTCCGTTGCTTCTTGTTGGGCTTCAGGTCCCACCCCCTTTCTTGTGTTTCATGATTGGGTGGGGAGATTTGACTATATCCAATTATATCTTTGTATGTGGTTGGGCTTTTGAAAGCAGGTAAAAAATGCAAGTAGAAAAATAGGGACCACTTTGGTGGGAATGTAACAGCATTTTGTGCATCTTTGGCATTTTGTCATGCCAGCCACATGACCATGGAGACATCTTCAGTAGTGTTGGGGGAACCGAACTCACACAATTCGGGTCCATACCGAATTTTGCGGTGTTCAGCATGCCAAACCTGAACCCAATTTTTTTAAAAAAATTGTGCTCTGGTTCGGCATTCGTGCCGAGCACCGCGAAGTGCCACCGCCCAGCTGTCATCTGCTGAGAAGAGGAGGAGGAGCTGAGTGCCGGCAGAGGAAGACGAACACCGGGGAGTTGTCGGCCGGTCAGGAGGCTGGGAGGGAGGCACAAAAGGAGCTGGGGAATCCCACGAAGGGATTCCGGTGATGGAGCTTTGACATCACGTATACCGGCAGGTTGCTAAGCACGCCAAGGTGATCCCTTCCTGGATTCTGGGGGCAGCACTAGAATAATGGAGGGAGGATGGAATCCAGGAAGTGATCACCTTGGCATGCTTAGCAACCTGCCGGTATACGTGACATCAAAGCTCCGTCCCCGGAATCCCATCGTTTTTTATTTTTACGGATTTTTTATTTTTATTTATTTTTATTTTTATTTTTACGAAAAAGGATGCCGCAGCAGCGCCGCAAGCAAAGGGAGGTCCTTTCATGTAAAAATAAAATATTTTTACATGAAAGGACCTCCCTTTGCTTGCAGTGCCACTGCGGCGTCCTTTTTCAAAAAAATAAATAAAAATTAAAAATTGGTAAAAATAAAAAACGATGGGATTCCAGGGGCGGAGCTTTGATGCCATGGAGCGTTCAGAGTTCGGGTTCGGGTTTGGCGCCGAACTCGCTGAACCCGAACACCATTGGGTTCGCCCATCACTAGTCTTCAGGCAGCGCTGTCTCTTCGGCTTTGAAACGGAGATGAAACACCACCCTCTGGAGTTGGGAACAACTAGCACATATGTGCAAGGGCAACTTTAACCTTTACCTTTATTTCTTCACAAAGTCTCCATAAACATGTGCGCTTATTTCCTTGTCCTTTTACTTCTCAAGCAATGATTGCCAAGAAAGAAACTCAACGGACTTAAGCAGAGATGAAACACCAGATACAGGGTGCTAAGAAAAAGGAGGATAATTACACCAGGCCTCTCTTAGTAGCTGCAGGGTAGCTGATGAGTGTTAATTAAAGAAAGACAAAAATCCCTATCTCCATGGACAGTGAGAAATGGCAACTGGAAGAATAACAAAGAATGGCATTTGGGGACATTCACAGGTCATTTCCATCAGCTCTCTAAAATCAAATGCAGTTTTGATTCAACTTTTCTTTTGAGCTAGGATTTCATTCTTGTTCAGAGTTGAAATTATTTAATTTTTTCCCCCTAAGATCAGTTTGGCAGGAGAGACAAAGGACAACTGGCCCAGGCAACTTCTTTAGAGAGCCACTGCCACACAGGTAAATAGAAAAGATATATATATATCATTCTTTTTATATTTCATTCAGTTTGCATCTCATTCAGTTTAGATCTCATTCCTCATTCAAGTTTCTGAATTCTATAATCTCCAAAGACTTGAAATGGACACCTAATGTTAAACCATCATTAAAAAGGCAAAACAAAGAATGTTCTTCCTGCGTCAACTCAGAAAGCTCAGGCTGCCCGAGGAGTTGCTGATGCGGTTCTGCAAGAGGAATTATCATTTGTACCTCTATAACTGTCTGCTTTGGCAGAGCAACTGAACAGGACAGGTACAATGGATAGTGAGGACTGCAAGAAAGAAAAAAATGTATCCAGCCTGCCTTCAATTGAGGACCTGTATACTACATGAACCAGAAAAAGGACAGAAAAAATATCTACAGATCCCTCACATCCTGGACACAAACTCTTTCAGCTTCTCCCTTCAGGACACCATTGCATACCAAAGCAATTAGACCCAAAGATAGCTTTTTACCCCATGCTATCACTCTGCTAAACACCTAACTCCCATAGCACTGTCTTATGCCTAAAGATATTTACCCATGCAGTAGGGCTGAATTGCTATTATCCTTCTCATCTTTCTCATTGTCTCATCTTCTCATTTTTTCTACTACCTTCTCCTATTGGTATCTTATGATTTATCGCTTGTTGTTTGTATCTTATGATTTACGATTGTATCTTATGATTTATCACTTTGTTGCTTGTTTGCATTCTGAGAGCTTATACACCAATCACACTTGGCCAATAAAGAATTCCTATTCCTATTCCTATTCCCATTCCCATTCCCATTCCCATTCCTGTTCAGTCGGGCTCTCTGGTAGACTCCTCCCACAAATTCACAGGTACAAATTTCAGACACACATACGTTTGAAAATTCAAAACACTTTAAACCAAGCCCTCTTTTGGTATAGCAAAGAGCACTTGTCTCCAAACAAACTGGTAATTTGTACAAGTCCCTTATCAGTTCTGTGATTCTTAGCTTGCAGCTGTGAGGCAATTCACAGTCCTTCTTCTTTCACAAAGTGAAACACACTTTGCCCTGGTTTAGTTTCAAAGCGGGGAAAAATCAGCACACAAAAGGTGAAAGTCAGTAAAGCAGTCACGAAACACAAGGATCAGATAATCCTCCACAATGGCCAAACCCACAGGCTGCTATTTATAGCAGCCTCACTAATTACCACAGCCCCACCCAACCACAGGTGGCCTCATTTTCTTTGATAATAATCTCTCAGTTATTGTTGCCTATCCATTGCTCTCCGCATGCGTGGCTGTATCATTAACTCTTGTTCTGAATCCAAGGAGGAGCTAGATAATTGATCTCCTTCTGAGCTGTCTGCCACACTCTCCTCCTCCCTGTCACTCATGTCTTCTTGGTCAGAGGAGCCTTCATCATCAGATTCCACCGGGGGCAAAACAGGCCTGCAGCATGTGGATGTCTCCCCCACATCCACAGTCCTTGGGGCAGGAGCTGGGCCAGAGCTAACCACAACAATTCCCATTCCCTTCCATTCTATATTTTCTATGTCCTGTCCTGTCCCGTCCCATCCCATCCCATCAGAATCTTGTTTTGTAGCCACTGCTTACTTTGATGCTATGGCAATTTGTATTCTGATGTAGCAGGGAACATACCAAATACCAACAGTTCAGTTTGTTAATTATATAGCTGCTTCAACCTTAAGAGTCAAGACCCAGATCAGATGTGGAAATTCATACAGCCCAAATTAGTTTCTTTGCAGTGTATTATCAGATTAGTGAATTTTATTTCTCCTTTATTTTTACTTTGAATGCTCTGTGCTGTTTGTGTTGTATTTGACTGAACAATAATCATAAATAAAAATGCTAACACCCACTTGGCAGAGCTGCACAAACTTTGACATTCATCCAGGTGAATTTGTCAAGCTATCTCTTGGAATCAAATCCCTGGATCCCTTTAATCATCTGAGCTGAATCAAATGCCTCTAAACTGGTAAGAACGTTCAATAGCATGAGTCCTAGCATTTAGACTTCACAGTGCTTTGCAGCCCTCTCTATGCAGTTTACAGAGTCAGCATATTGCCCACTTCCCAATATTGCCCTCATTTTACTGACCTTGGAAGGGATGGAAAGCTCAGTCAACCTTGAACAGTTCAGGATCAAACCCCTGACAGTGAGTAGTGAGTTAGCCTGCAATACTGCATTTTAACCACTGTGCCACCAAAGGACTTTTGCACAGGCATTTTTTCTCCAGTCAAATCTCCCTACTGGACGGATGATGATTTATATGAGTTCTTAGATACTTCATCCTTCCTTTCAATTCTATATGCCAGCAATAGGCTGTTTCTCTTCTCTTGAGAGCAGCATTCCTGCAGGAATTAATATTTAACTTATTTGCAACCCACCACATGGTTTGAGGTGGCTCTGAGCAGCTTACAGTGTAATAAAATATACAAATATTCAGACAATTATAAATGCAGAAGCAGATTAAAATTACAAGGAAAAAAATAAACTAAAAAAAGAGAGATTAGAGTGGACAAGTGAAAGTGCCTTTTCTCTTAATGCACCAACCAGCCAACAGTTTCTCCTTCATGAATAATCTATAGATCAAGTTAGCTCCTGTAAAAAATACCACAGGTGCAAAATATTTTAAATTATTTTCTGCCTGGAATCTTATTTGTAGATTTTTTTGTTTTTTGTTTTGCTTTGTTCTGAGTTGTACATTCTGCTGTAGAATCCTTGTGCAAAGTGGTCTTCAGTTGAAGCCAACTCAAGCTCTGGATTGTATCAGGAAATGTGGGCAATGGTTTCATCAAATGTTCTTCCACTGACGGGGAAGCAACTCAGCTAATATACTCAGGATCGTATTAATGTGCTAATATTTATAATTGTGTCTGCAGGGAATAATTTCATTTCTTTTGAGAGCTTCATTAATCATGGAATCAAATTGACTCAGGGAGAAAATCTCACTAGAGAGAAGATAAATTGTACAGGGGTTGGGAAGATGTGGCACAACCACTATCAGGCATTTATATATTACAGCAGCTGCTGCAGACAAAAACTCAGAGGAGCTGGATAATTTTAGTTGATGAGAAAATCCATCGAAGATGGAAGATCTCATGAGAAAATCCATCGAAGATGGAAGATCTCATGCTAGCCTTTTGAGATTGTCCAGAGAAGAAACACAAACCATGGATACCACATTTATCCTAAGATGACAGTATTAGAACACTGCAAATTTAAAAGCCCTTCTCCCTTCCCTTATATTTACTTTCCAGAAAACTAGGACCGGTCCATTCTGAGATGCTTCCCATACACTTATTCCAGGGGTCTCCAAACTTGGGAACTTTAAGACCAGAATTATGGGAGTTGATGTCCACAAGTCTTAAAGTTGCCAAGTTTGAAGACCTCTGACCTATTCCTTCTGTGAGCTGAGATACCTTTTGGGTGATGGTTGTTTAGACTGTGCTTTTCTTTCCTCTTCCATCCCATTGTACCTGCGAAGTAGTGCTTACCCTAACTTCCAGGCAGACTAGACCTTTGAAGGGAGTGGGTTTCTGGATTGGTTTCTTAGGTGTTGTAGACGGTAAAGAAGATTCATTACCAAAGCTACAAGGAGGGAAACAAACAGAACATATGCCAAAGGGAATCAGACTTTCCTAATTCAGGAAATGAGAAGAGAGATGAGGTTACATATATTCAAATTGTCGAGGCTGTAGTCAGTTCTCATTAGGTAGATCTGACCAGTGGTGGACCTCAGATTTTCTAACCACCGGTTCTCTGCCATAATGAATTGCTGGATGGGAGTGAATGGATAGATATGGCTGGGGGCTCACGTGACTGAGTGGGTATGACCAATTCTATGTCACTTCTGAGTGTGGTACCTGTAAGGGATGGGCAGGTTGGGGAGAAAATCCAGGGGTCTCCAGTGAAGGGGGTGGGTGGAAAGAAAGATCCAACCTCTGTGTCAGAGTTCCAAATAGCATCCAAAATTAAATCAGAGTCTGAGGCATAGCATTCCTCAAAATTCCAATTTATTAGCAGAGCTGTATTGGCACATCTGTGAGAAATTCGAATCTGAAGTCCTGTGGGTTTCTTCACCCTGTTGAAAGTTCATTCCCTTGTTCAAACACCCACAAGTTCACCCCATTGACCAGTCTTCAGCTTCGAAGGCAGACGTCGAACAAAGTATGACCTTGAGAATCTAGAAGGATTTTGTTATGGCTATCTCTCTACAACCCTCATGCAACAGCCCCTTCCAAATTCCTATAGCATTAATTAATTAATTTATTTATTTATTTATTACTTAGATTTGTATGCCGCCCCTCTCCGAAGATTAATACATTCTACATCATAATATGTGGCAGGCCAAAAGTCTGCAAATCAAATGATGGCTTTGGCCTGATTCTCTCTCTCTCTCTCTCTCTCTCTGTGTGTGTGTGTGTGTGTGTGTGAGAGAGAGAGAGACAGAGACAGAGACATAAAGACACAGAGACAGTGAGAGAGAAAGAAACAGAGAGACAGAGACAGAGTGAAACAGAGGGAGAGAGAGAGACAGAGAGACAGAGAGACAGAGAGACAGAGAAAGAGAGAGACAGAGTGAAAGAGAGAGAGAGAGAGAGAGAGAGAGAGAGAGACTGCATCAAACTAGACTGGGAAAGCTGGCTGCAAGAGGAAGAGAAGCTAGGTAAGCTATTTTTTCTTTGTTTTGGGGCCTTTGGGAGCTATTTTCAAGCCAATTGTTGGGCCTATTTTGACCTGAAAAATGGCTTGGTTTGGGGGCATTTGGGGCTGTTTTCAGGGCATTTTCTGGAACCATTTTCAAGCTGCTTTTGGACCACTTTTGGGCAGAAATATGGTCTGATGATGATGATGATTATTATTATTATTATTATTATTATTATTATTATTATTATTAATTAGATTTGTATGCTGCCAAAAACATCCCTAAAATTGGTAGGGATGGGGCCAGACAGTTGTCTGATTTGGCAGTTTTTCGGAACCATGGAAAATTGGAACAACCGGTTGAGTGAACTAGTCCATACTGATAGCAGCTCACCTCTGCATCTGATTAGGAATCAATTCCATAGAAAATCTAAAACTGCTTCTCTTGAGATTACTTATAGGACTTCCAGGGGAAAAATTGTGATTCCCATAAAAGTGGAACAGCTGCAGTGGAAGACCCAGCAAAAAGACCAGTTCTTCGTAATCCTTCTCAGGACAAGAAGAAGGTTTGTGATTGCCCACAGATGCTCCTCCCAACTGCTCCTCATTAGAAGCCACAAGTCAGTGGTCTATGGAAGGGGTCTCCAACCCTGGCAACTTTAAGACTTGTGGACTTCAACACCCAGAAGTCCTCAAGTGTTAAAGCAAAGCTGGTTGAGGAATTCTGGGAATTGAAATCAACAAATGTTAAAGCAAAGCTGGCAGAGGAATTTTGGGAGTTGAAATCCACAAGTCTTAAAGTGGCCAAGGTTGGAGACCACTGGTCTATGGTATGTTTAGAGCTTTGGGAAACAAGAAAATAGCTATCTTGCTCAAACCACAGTTGGCATCTGGGTTCATATATTCCCTTCTCTAATCACTTTTGGAAATTGCTTGTTAACTGTTTTCAGCTACTAGGACAAGTTTTACAACACTTTCAATCATTAGACCATGAAAATTTAAATATAAGTTTAAGGACTTTTATTTATGGAATAAAACAAGGATGGTTGAAATTTTGATTTTAGAAAGTCATAAATGGACTAAGGGTCCAGATAATTTTTGAAATAAGATTTTGAAATTAATTGTACAGAATCCTTCCAATGGATGATGCTTTCATTCTGAATTCTTAAAATAACATAATATGTTAGGAGTTTTAAGAATTAAGCACTAGAAGGAACTAGAAGAACTAAAGATTAAAATTAAGACAGAACACTCAAATTCAATGTACTGATACTCGTTGTTTTTCTTTTCTTCATCTTGTCTTTCTCTTTTCCCCGTATTAAATTTTAACATTATATTTTTTAATAAAAAATAAAATATGTAACTACTAGAAAGGAATGTCAAGTCCCTTCTATTAAGAAAGCAGTTCACTTCTTCCTACCCAAATATTTGGTTCTGTTAGTTTGGGCCAGCAAGTGTTATCCTTCAAAATATATTTAATCCACTAATACTTCTCTTCAACCAAAGTTGTGCAAGTCACGTTTTCTGTCTCACTCAATGAAGAAAATGAAAGTAATAGGGAGCATTTGGCTTTGGGAAGGCTGATATATTACAGACTGATATATATAAGAGCTCAAATACTTTATCATCCTGACTTACAAGACATGGAATTATATTAGGAGAAATTTCCTAAGAAGGAGAACAACTTGATCAGAACCCAGAGAGAAAATATTTTTTTAGATATGTTCAAGTAGAAGCTGAAGAAGCATCTTTTAGAGATACTTTCATTTGATCTTCTGTTACTGGGCAAAGCTTGGTTTCTCTATTACAAATGACATTTTCCATTTCAGTTCAGACCTTGGAAATTCCTGAGATTTAGCATCATTTCCATCTCTCTTTCCTTCCATCCTTCTCTCTCTTCTACACTGTGTGACTCTGGGGGGTTTACAGATAAAAATAATAATGATGAAGACAGTGTTTGACTTGCTTAGCAAGCCATGCCGACTAAGATTTCAATGGCCATATTTTAACCTGTAGGCTATCATCAACTATGCCAATGATGGCGAACCATTTTTTGTTTGTGTGCCAAAAGGAAATGTGTGGGTGTACTAGCATGTGTGCATGTGCCCACACCCCTTCCCTCCTCCCCATGCTTGCACACCCCATGCTGCCTCTGCGCATGCACACAATCCTCCCCATCCCACACATGTGCATAGAGGAAAACATGTGATTCTAGCAGATATCCAGGAGATAAGAGTAATTATTCAGTCATACAAAACAGATACATTAAAGCAGTGTTTCCCAACCTTTTTTGAGCCGTGGCACATTATTCACATTTACAAAATCCTGGGGAACATTGAGCGGGGGCGGCGGCGGGGGGGCTAAAAAAGTTTGGACAAAAAACCCCTCTCTTCCTCCCTTTCACCCTATTTCTCCCTCCCTCCCTCTTTCTTTCCCTCTCTCTCTCCATCCCTCTTTCTTTCTTTCTTCCTCTCTTTTTTGCTCTTTCTCTCGCCCTCCTTCCTCTTTCTCTCTTTCTTGCTTTCCTTCTCTCTTTCTCTTTCTCTCTTGCTTTCTTTCTCTCTGTCTCCCTCTCTCTCATTCTCTATTTCTTGCTTTCTTTCTCTTGCTTTCTCTCTCACACAAACTCTCTCTCCCTTGCTTTCTCACTCTCCCTTTCTTTCTTTCTTTCTTTCTCTTTCTCTTGCTTTCCTTCTCTCTTTCTCTTTCTCTCTTGCTTTCTTTCTCTCTCTCTCTTTTTCTCTCTTTATCTTTCTTTCTCTCTCTCTCTTCCTCTCTTTCTTGCTTTCTCTCTCTTGCTTTCTCTCTCTCACACACTCTTTCTCTCTCTCTCTCTCCCTTGCTTTCTCTCTCTCTCTCGATTTATTTCTTGCTTTCTCTCTCTCTCTCTTTCTCTCTCCTGCACCATGCCGGCAACAGAGAGAGAAAGAGAGAGAGAGAGTGGAGAGAGAGTGGAGGGCGGTTTGCCAGTCCGCGGCCCCCTGGATCAGCGGCCCCGCATGGCCCCAGCGTGGACTCCGCCGTCACATTCGCCTCCACCTAAGAGGCAGCGGCCACATCCACCCCCTCGCCCTCCCAGGCATCCATGGCACTCAGCGCCCGGCCACGCGCCGCCTACGCCTCCCGGTACCCTGCCCGACTTCTACCTACAGGAACGGGTGGTGGGGCACCACGAAGGGCAGCGCTTGAAGGCCACCACGGCGCCGTTGTCATCACAGCGCAAAGCCATGCAGTCCTGGATCGCTCGCTTCTCCGTCCAGCAAGCCGGCTGCCTGGGAAAGTGGTGCGCTGTTTAAACGCCCACTTTTGAAACATGGCAGACGACTTTGCTGGCCGGAGAAGGGAGCGATTCAGGGCTGTGTGGCTTTGTGCGGCTTAGAAGCAACAGTGGCCGGCGCCCTCCCACCGGGCCCCAAAAGCTCACTTGCCTTCACCGCCAAGGAAGCTCCAGCCAGGCCGGGCTTGCGGCACACCTAGCCATGTCCCGCGGCACACTAGTGTGCCGCAGCACACTGGTTGGGAAACACTGCATTAAAGTGTATAAAGTAGTGTTTACTTTTAGAAATAGTAGAGTCAAGTTAAACAATCTGGTCATACACATTCAAATCAGCCAATATCTCTCAATGCAATAATAATATTACAAGTGTTCTGTCCCAGCACCAAGCCTCCCAGAAATCAGATGAACACAATCACATTAAATAATAAAGGATTTAATATTTACAAAAGTCTCAGTCTTTTAAAGTTTTTTCAAAAGGAAAATAAAGTGTAGTAAAATGTTTGCCGCACTGATTATCAAGTCTTATCAGCTGGCCAGAGTCCCAGAAAGAGAATAATATGACAATAATTACCAGGTTGGAGCAAGATTCAGCAGTGTATATGTCAGAAGCTAGATGGAAGCACAGAGCTCAATTAGGATAGCCAATAATGTGTTCTTTTAAACACAAATCGAAAATGAGAGCTTATATTAGATTTTCTGAAATGAACTGCATTGTTCTCTGCATGGAAGCATGACACAACTCATTCTTAAATAGTCTGAAGGCATGGCCCAATAGCCAGCAGTGCTACTCATGAGTAAACCTCCTCCTAGCAAATCACTCATGCCTCCTAGAGGCCCTGTACACTCTACCATCCAGAAAGAGGCTCCTCGTCTTCTGAGTCATTCATCTCAGGAAGTGCAGAAGGCCCCAGTTGCTCTCCATTCTCTGACATCATGTCCCCTTTGCTATCAGTCTCGGGTGCCAGGAACACAGAACGCATGTACATGGTCCATGACTAATTGCACCGGATATGAGTGGACCACCACAAGCCTGTCTTTATCTTACATATCAGACATACATTACAGCTTAGGAATACATCAAACACAGAGCTTATTAATACATCAGTCACAATGAATCAGCAGAAAGAACAGAGAAAGCAGAGAGAGAGAATAATGTTTTCTGGCTCCCTCTTATGGCAATTTGCAACATTACTGCTTAAAGCTACAGTGCTTCAATACATACAAGCATCCATTGTTAGCTTGTTTATATATTGCAAACCCAACTGTTTTGTACATATTACTAACAAACCATTCTTAGATTCCAGGAAGGAGAAGTGAGAAACTGTGGCAAGCAACACTTACCTATTTAGGCATTGGAAATGATTGTCCTTGCCAGGAATATTTTAAATGGGAAGCTGTTATGCTTTGTGCCTGTATCAGACCGTGGTGGCACAGTGGTTAGAATGCAGTATTGCAGGCTACCTCTGCTGACTGCTATCTGCCAGCAGTTTGAGTCTCATCCGGTCAAGGTTAATTCAGCCACAAGGGACAACCTACTACCACCTTTGGTGGAGGTGCCCCAAAGTTAGGACCTTTTGGCTTAAAAATAAGATTAAAAAATTCCTTGAACAAATTATATAGAAACCAATTCCCTTAAAACCAGAACTATTCCTCCTAGGAATAATTAGGCAGCTATTAAACAAAGATGATAGATACCTACTGGTAAACATTTTAACTACTGCAAGAATAACATTCACCCAATCTTGGAAATTGGATCACACCCCATCTACCCTAAATTTCAATAACAAAATTCATGAATGTGCTGAGCTGATGAAAATGACCCTTGAACTACAGGACAAAGAGGAATCAGAGTTCTATAAAGCATAAATGGTACATCTGGCTGCATAAAAGACAATATACAACTCCATCATAATCCTTTTACCCTTCACCCAAACAATTATCCCACAAATTTATAAAATAACATTATGAATCATTGACAAAAGGACGAACAAATTCAAAACGGCAAACCTTAAACTCTAACTCAAGTTTAGAAACCTAAAACTTTCATCTATATTGGTAGTAAAGATCTTAAAAGCTGTAGAGTTATTGGGTCAACAGATACGTTGACACTATTTATGACATTTGATAAATTTATAGATGAATTTATAGATGAATTTGATAAATTTATAGATGAATTTATCTCTTCTTTCTTCTTTCTTTATTTTTAATTTTTCCTCTTCTTTTTCCCTCCCCCTTTCTTCTCTTTTTCTTTCTCTCTCTTTAGCTTTATATTCTTCCTTATTTCCTTTCTTTATATAAGCGTGTATTTTGATTTATAACTGTATACTCTAAATTCATATACATTTGTACCAATATTCACATAGTCCTTTTGCTTTATGTATCTCCTCCCCTATTTATCTTCAATAAAGATTATATTTTGATTCAGCCTTCCATCTTTCCCAGGTCATTAAAATGAGGAACCAGGTTATTGGGGGCAATATGCTGACTTGCAAATACTTAGAGAGAGTTGTAATGCAGTACAAAGTGGTATGTAATGTAAGTCTAAGTGCTATTGCTATTGCATGTTCAAACCAATTTGAAGGCATTTGATTCAGTTCCGATGATTAAAGAGTTCCAGGGATTTGATTCTGAGTGATGACTTGACTATTGCTGTTGCTGCTATTGATGTGAAGTGGAACCGAACCAAGAACCTGATGATTGTACTATTTAGACTAGAGCAACTATCTCCAATTCGCTAGCAAATGTCTGCTTTTCTGCATTTCCTGTGGTGCTGTTCTTTGGATGGAAACTAGGTGGCAGCAGAACCACATTAAGGATGCTCCTGAACGGGTCCTTCCTGTCTCTCCAAACAATTCTGAGAGTCAGAATGACAGAGCAGAAAATACTTATCTGCAAAGGCAGCTCACCTTTCCATGAGGAATGCTCATCCTGACTTACAGTCTGTCCTTGCCTACAAATATCTCTATTGTATCTGGCTGGACAGAGTGCCAGGGGCAGGCAAAGCCACTGTAAGTCAGTTTGGCAGGTCAAGAGCAGCTACGCAACACAACCACAATCACTTTGTCAACTTTGGCATCTTGCATCAAAACAAAATAAAATTCGTGATGCGAACTGTTGGCGAAGGTAAGTGAAGCCCACCCCTGTGGGTGAACTTATATTTCAACTGGAGCAAGCTATAAATCAATTTTGTTTGCAAAATCCCCAAAATCTCCAAGAGGGATTGGAAAGCATATATTTTGGAAATGTTTTAATTGGAATGTCCATGTATCATACTTCATGCCAGAGTTCTCTTCCTGAAAACAAAGGGGGAAAGAACAGTTAAAGGGTTAAAAAAACTTTTGTTCATAACAAAATCCAAGTGCACACAACAGTTTTTCTCTACATTTTATAGGAAACCTAAGGAATGAATACAAGTTCCAGTTTTTTTTAAAAAAGTTGCTTGCATGTCTTCAAAACTACAAGTGGCCAAGACCAGTCCCACCATTAGTCACAACAGAGTAGCAAATTGGAGGCATGACCTCCTTGAGAACTAGATGGCCAAGACTAAGTCCTCTGTCGCAGTAAGGCACACAGCTCTCCAGATTGGCTGGTTGCCCTTCCTGACCTACCTATCTGCATGCATTTTTCAGAGTGACAGCTACAGGGTACCAATTGACTAACCTCCTAATGGGAGGTCACAAAGCTACTATCGATGAAAAGGAGGAATAAAGGAGGAAACATGCATGGGATTAATGAGGGGCAGTAAATTTTCCTGGAATGCTTCTCCAAAGATAATGGCCATGGTCTACATCAATAGGGATGGAGACCTGATGGTCCTCTATTATGAACTTTTGGTCTGCTATCCTTTTGGTAAGTTCAATTGGCAGGGGTGGGTTCTCACCATGCTGCCAATTCTCACTCATGCGCACTGTTGATTTTTTTTAAAAAAAATCCCCCCCCAAAAGAGATGAAAATAAGATGGTGATACACGTGCAGTGCCCAAAAAAACAGAAAAATTCCTCCCCCCCAAAATCCCCCCCATTTTAAACAAACAAACAAATAAATAAATAAAAAGATGGTGGCATCTACAGAGCGGCACTGACTGAACCGGTTCCATGATGTTGTGATGTCACCAGCGGGTTGCTGCCGGTTCAGCTGAATTGGTTCAAACTGGGAGAAACCCACCTCTGTCTATTGGATTGTTTTGTGACCACAGTGCCTCTGTTGACTTATTAGTTCAATGGCACATTGCTAAGGATGAGCTGATTGGCAGGAATCTGTGATACTTAGGCTTGTGAGGACTGCTTTGTCCTTAAATCCCAGCTGCCTTCCATGATCTTGAAGAGAATGACCCAATATCCTTTGGCATAGAAAGGCAAAAAGAAAGAAAGAAAGAAAGAAAGAAAGAAAGAAAAAGAAAGAGGGAGGGAGGGAGGGAGGAAGGAAGGAAGGAAGGAAGGAAAAGAAAATGGAAGTAGAAATTCCGTTCCAGGACCCCCCGCAACGAGCGGGTTTTCGCGAAGTAGCGCTGCGGAAGTAAAAACACCATCTGCGCATGTGCAGATGGTGCTTTACTCCCGCAGCGCTAGCGAGGAGCCGAAGATTGGGGGCTGCGCGGCTGTTTTAAAATGTCGCCACCGGCATGGGGGGCTTCCTAGCAGCCCCCCAAACCCGGGTTGGGGGTCCGGGGGGTGCTGGCAAGCCCCCCATGCCGGCGGCGACATTTTAAAACAGCCGCGCCGCGCTGGCTGTCGGCGCTTTCGAGCTGAGTCCCGGAGCGAATTCGCTCCGGGACTCAGCTCAAAAGCGCCGACAGCCAGCGCCAGCGAACGGCTTCTCCGCGCTGGCTGTCGCCGCTTTCGAGCTGAGTCCCGGAGCGAATTCGCTCCGGGACTCAGCTCAAAAGCGCCGACAGCCAGCGCCAGCGAACGGCTTCTCCGCGCTGGCTGTCGCCGCTTTCGAGCTGAGTCCCGGAGCGAATTCGCTCCGGGACTCAGCTCAAAAGCGCCGACAGCCAGCGCCAGCGAATGGCTTCTCCGCGCTGGCTGTCGCCGCTTTCGAGCTGAGTCCCGGAGCGAATTCACTCCGGGACTCAGCTCCAAAGCGCCGACAGCCAGCGCCAGCGAACGGCTTCTCCGCGCTGGCTGTCGCCGCTTTCGAGCTGAGTCCCGGAGCGAATTCGCTTCAGGACTCAGCTCGAAAGCGGCGAGAATGAACGGCGTGGGCGGGCGAAGGGCGGGCGGCAGCGAGGAGTTTGCGTGGGCGGTGGGGAAACTCCTTGCTGATGCCCGCTGCTCGCCCTCCCGCCAGCAAGAGGGGGAAGACCCAGGGAAGCCGCCCAGCAGCTGATCTGCCGGGCGCCATCTATGCATGCATGCCCATAGAAAAAAAGGGCACACATGCGCAGATGGTGTTTTGACTTCCGGGTTGAAAAATCGCAAATTACCCTGTTCGCAATGGTCGGGGACGCAATAACCGGGGTATTACTGTACTCATATCTAAAAGGGCTCTGACTGCTGATAGACAGACCTTCTGAAACTGGCTTCTTTCTTGCCTGCCATAAAATATCAACATTAGCTGAGTCATATCCAAGAGTCTCCTACAACTTAATCAATTTCAGAATAAGGAGTTGTGGCTGGAGAGCCTCAACTGACAGCTGTGATAGGTTGAAGCATAATAGCAATGAACATTTTCTTCTTTCTTTCCCAGCTTGACTGTTTTGAGATTTTACACTTATCATTTTTTACTTGTACCATGTCTCTGTTTAAACAAGGCAGAAAAGAAGAACGGAAGGGATGAGGAATGAAAAAAGAGGCTCTTGAGGAAAACCTGCTCAGGTGCACCAAAGAGGTGAGTGTCCAATCATGGCCAAGACTGATCCCCTGATTCCCATGATCTCATCTTGAGAGAGAGAGGGGGGAGAGCATTTAAATCATGTTGCACAAGACAAGATAGGCTACCAAGCAAAAGAACCTCAGAGAAAGTAGGAAGCCACTGGCAGGTTTCTAGCCCTGTGGGAATGTCTTCGTCAAACAAATCTGACACGCTTGTCATGGTTCAAGCAAAACTCATCCCACATGGACCACTGATGAGAACAAGACTTGATCTGTCCCACTGAAAGAAAAGTTCCTTGTAAAACTCTTTGCTCAAAAGGGGCAGTTTAATCGGCCATCCTGACCCTTCCCAAGTATGTCACACACTCTCTCTCTCTTCCCCACTCTGTCATGCCCTCAGATATGGCTCCATGTGCCACCTATGGCATGCATGCCATAGGTTCACCACCACCACCACCACCGTCATCATCATCATCATCATTATTATTATTATTATTATTATTATTATTATTATTATTATTATTATTATATTTGTATGCCGCCCCTCTCCGCAGACTCGGGGCAGCTCACAACAGAGATAACACAATATGTAATAACAAATCTAATATTAAGTCTAAAATAGCAATTTTACATTAAAAGCCTAAAAACCCCATTATATAAAAGCATACACACAAGTATACCATACATAAAACTGCATAGGCAAGGGGAGATGTCTCAGTTCCCCCATGCCTGACAGCACAGGTGGGTTTTAAGAAGTTTACGAAAGGCAAGGAGGGTGGGGGCAGTCCTAATCTCTGGGGGCCGCCACAGAGAAGGCCATCCGACATTGCTTAGTCGACGGGACCCGGAAAAGGCCAACTCTGTGGGACCTAACTGGCCGCTGGGATTCGTGCAGCAGAAGACAGTCTTGAAAATATTCTGGTCCGGTGCCATGAAGGGCTTTATAGGTCATAACCAACACTTTGAATTGTGACCGGAAACTGATCGGCAACCAATGCAAACTGCGGAGTGTTGATGTAACATGGGCATACCTAGGGAAGCCCATGATTGCTCTCGCAGCTGCATTCTGCACGATCTGAAGTTTCTGAAAACTCTTCAAAGGTAGCCCCATGTAGAGAGCATTACAGTAGTCGAACCTTGAGGTGATGAGGGCATGAGTGACTGTGAGCAGTGACTCCCGGTCCAAGTAGGGCTGCAACTGGTGCACCAGGCGAACCTGGGCAAATGCCCCCATCGCCACAGCTGAAAGATGGTTCTCTAATGTGAGCTGTGGATCAAGGAGGATGCCCAAGTTGTGGACCCTCTCTGAGGGGGTCAGTAATTCCCCCCCAGGGTGATGGACAGACAGATAGAATTGTCCTTGGGAGGCAAAACCCACAGCCATTCCATCTTATCAGGGTTCAGTTTGAGTCTGTTGGTTCTGCTCCAACCCCCTGCTCAAGCAAGAGATCCTATACCAGTGATGGCTAACCTTTTCTGGACTGAATGTCCAAAGCGCACATATGCACACCAATGTGCATGCCCAAGCCCCCAAAATGCAATGTGCATGTGTCTCACCCCTTCACATCTGCATGCAGCACCCATCGTCGTGCCCACTCCCACATATGTGCATGTGCCCCACATGTGGGCCCCTGCATGTGTGCAGGCTCCCCTCCACATGGTCCGCACCCCCACAAATGCATGTGTGCATTAAAATCCTCCAGTGATGGAATACCCAGAAATTCTGAAGGTAAAGCTGTTCTTATGGCTATGTCAGCTGCTTCAATAGGAATTTAAGAAAAATAAAACGCAGAGTCCCTTTCTAACTTCAAAAGTCAAACTATCTAAAGTCAGGACTGAAAGTAAAGCAGAAACTGAGAAAAAGGTGCGATACAAACATATATCAAAACCCCCATTTGCCCCCCTCTTTGGAGAGTAGCCAATCTCTAGTGTCCATGGCCGTCAGGTGGACGCATCTCCAAACCCTCGTCACACTGATGGAATGCAGTTTCTAACGGACGACTCCTGGTCACCTGCTTTGCAGGAAAATGAAAGCTTTCCCACTCTGTGTAGGAAAAACAAAACTTAACAGAGCCTCCTGCACTCTTCCCCTCCCAATATACCAAAACCCGCCCCTCCCATTTCTCATGGCAACCGAAGCGTAGAAAGGATGTAGAACCATAGGGAGGTTAACAGGCTAATTGTTCTCACTGCCAGGAATCTCTGCTCAGTTCTAAGTTGTTTCTCTCCTTGATTAGCTTCCATCAATTGCTTCTTGTTTTGCCTTCTGGTGCTTTGGAAAATAGGTTAATCCTACCTTCTTTGTAGGAGTCTCTCAAACACTGCTATCTGGAACACTGCTATCATGTCATCCCTATTCTTTCTTTTCGTTAAATTAGACACTCTTTTGTTTTAGTTTTCAGACCCCTAGTCATATTTGTTGCTCTTCTCCACACTCTTTCCAGAGCCTCAACATCTTTTTTTTTTAAAAAATATTGTGTTCACTAACACTGGATGCAATATTCCAAGTGTATTCTTACTAAGGCATTATAAAGTGGTACTAACATTTATTATTATTGTTGTTGTTATTATTATTATTATTATTATTATTATCCATAATAATAGTAATAGCAATAGTAATAGCAATAGTAATAGTAATAGTAAATTTCATGTGATCTTGATTCTATCCCTCTATTAATGCAGCTCAGGACTGGTTTGGCTTTATACAGATGAAAAATTCCTAGAGTTTCAGCTAGCAGGGATTGACATTTCTGGGCATAGTATTCCTAGCACATCTGGAAAATAAAGGAGAATAAAGGAGAATATTTATTCATTCATTCATTCATTCATTCATTCATTCATTCATTCATTTATTGGATTTATATGCCGCCCCTCTCTGGCGACTCGGAGAGGCTAACAGCAATCATAAAACAGTGTACAATAATAATCCAATACTAAAAACGAATTAATATATTAAAAAACAAACAAACATACATACATACATACATACATACAAACATACCATGCATAAAATTGTAAAGGCCTAGGGAGAAAAGGAATCTTAATTCCCCCATGCCTGGCGGCAGAGGTGGGTTTTAAGTAGCTTACGAAAGGCAAGGAGGGTGGGGGCAATTCTAATCTCTGGGGGGAGTTGGTTCCAGAGGGCACAGGGTTGAAATCGGGGGTTCTTGCTGCTCTTTGAGATTGGTGGTTTTATTGCAGACATTTCATGACCCCCCAAAAATTACAATTTGGGTATGAAACATCTGCAAGAAAACAACCAACTCAGAGGGCACCAAGGACCCCTCACATTTGGAAAATGCCAGCTCCCCCCTTGAAAACAATAAAATAAAGTGAATTTGCCATTCAAGTGCAACTCAGGTGGCTTTGAATCAGTGGTGGGATTCTATTTTTTTATTACCAGTTTTGTGTGTGTGGATTGGTGGGTGTGGTTTTGCTTGGTGGGCATGGCTTGGTGGGTGTGGCAGGGGAAGGATATTGCAATATACTCCCATCCTGCTTCAGGGAAAGGATATTGCAAAATCTCCATTCCTTCCCATTCCAGGGGAAGGACACTACAAAATCTTCAATCCCCCACTCTCCAGGGGAAGGATACTGCAAAATCTCCATTCCCAACCAATCAGCTGGGAATCTGGAGGCAGACAATAGATAGGGGCAGGGGCAGTCAGAGGTGGTATTTACCAGTTCTCGGAACTACTCAAAATTTCCGTTCCCGGTTCTCCAGAACTGGTCAGAACCTGCTGAATCCCATCTCTGCTTTGGATCCTTCCTATGATATCTGTAGTTGCTAGTGAAGGCCTGGAACACAAATGTGGGCAAAAGCCTCTTCTAACAATTGGCTTAGCTGAAGTCGCTTCAGTAGCACACTGAGGCTGTACCCAGTTACACAGATTGCATTGTCTCTTCAGCACGAATTGCTTTGAATATCCAGTTCAACATGAATTCCCTTGCCCATGCCTAGAATATTGCATCCAGTTTTGGTCACTACACTACAAAAAAGACATTGAAATTCTGGAGAAAGTGCAGAAGAGAGCAACCAGGATGATAAGGGGACTGAAAACTATAAAATAGAAGAGTGATTGCAGGAACTGGGCATGGTCAGTCTGGTTAAGAGAAGGACCAGGGTTGACGTGATAGCAGTCTTCCAATAATTGAGGGGCTCCCACAGAGAGGAGAGGGTCAGGCTGTTTTCCAAGGCACCGGAAGGCCAGACAAGGAATAATGGATGGAAGCTGACCAAGGAGAGATTCAACCTGGAAATAAGGAGGGACTTTCTGACAGTGAGAGCGGTCAACCAGTGGAACAGCTTGCCTGCAGAGATTGTGAGTGCTCTGACACTTGAGAATTTCAAGAGGAGATTGGATGGCCCTTTTTGCGGTGCAGGCGGAGTAACAGTCGGACACAAGGTATGGGTATAATGGGGTCACTTTTATTAAACCAAACTCTAAATTAACTATTTAACCAATTAAAACCACGTGACCTGCAGGGGTGCATAAATCAAATGGGGGCGGAGTGCCTGGGTGCAGGGTCATGGTAAAATTACACCTGCCCCCTGCCCCTTACCATGCCCCCATGGCATGTGGGATGGCTCGCTACTGGTCTCTGGTAAGCCCCAGCCAGCAAGCCTCAGGAGCGACCCCCTCCCCGAACCCAAGCCGGTCGAGCCCTGTAATCCAAGAAGGAGATCGCCCCTCACCTCACTAGAGGTGCCCCTAAAGGAGATCACACAGTTGCTGCTTACGCCCATTTCTGCCCCCTATCGGCCTTCCCCCCCCCCAGTGACCTTGGGGGGGGGCACTAGTTGGTGAGTCCACCCCCTAACCACACTCCCATGCACAGAGTGGAGTAGGCGAAAAAACAACCACAGCTCGGCCTTCCCCCCCCAGTGACCTTGAGGGGGGGCACTAGTTGGTGAGTCCACCCCCTAACCACACTCCCATGCACAGAGTGGAGTAGGCGAAAAAACAACCACAGCTCGGCCAATTTACTGTGACTACAAAAAAATTCCTACTCGGCCCCCAAGGGCGACCCATCATATGCACCCTGTAACAGAGGGAGGGTGGGCGGGTGTCCCACGACGATTGGGCGAAGAGGATCTGCGCCACGAGGCAGCCCCTTTTATAGGGCTGCCTCCCTCTTGCCCTGACCAATCGGTGCCCAGCGCACCCAAACGACGTCACTGCGGCCCCCGTTGATGACGTGGGGGCCGCAGGCTCCGCCCCACAATGGCGGCCTCCTTCCCCAGCCGCGCCGCAACGAACGCCGGCTGGTAAGTCGCCAGCGGGCATTGCGGCGCAGGCGGAGTAACAGTCGGACACAAGGTATGGGTATAATGGGGTCACTTTTATTAAACCAAACTCTAAATTAACTATTTAACCAATTAAAACCATGTGACCTGCAGGGGTGCATAAATCAAATGGGGGCGGAGTTGACTTTCAAACAACCTCAACTGAGCTCTCAGGCGAAAGCTCCTTGCCTGGGTGCAGGGTCATGGTAAAATTACACCTGCCCCCTGCCCCTTACCACACCCCCATGGCGTGTGGGATGGCTCGCTACTGGTCTCTGGTAAGCCCCAGCCAGCAAGCCTCAGGAGCGACCCATTCCCCGAACCCAAGCCGGTCGAGCCCTATAATCCGAGAAGGAGATCGCCCCTCACCTCACTAGAGGTGCCCCTAAAGGAGATCACACAGTTGCTGCTTACGCCCCTTTCCGCCCCCTATCGGCCACAGCAGGGGGTGAAATTATAATTTATTCCCCCTGCTCCCCCCTGCACATAAATGTGCAGGCACCTCTGCAGATCCACTATGAATTTGTCGTTCCCCTTGTCTGTCAAATGTACCCCGTCCTGTCTATATAACTCTATCTGGGATGCTCTGATGTCTGGGTGGTCTATCACTCCACCCCCGCCTGGAGTACCCACTTCTTAACTGCTCTGTTGACTCTCTTCCTGGCCCCAACTACCGCCTTAGGGTTTGTGGCATGCCTCCAGCACCTCCGTGGTAAGATATTGGACCACAACACGCGTGTGTCCGGCCACCTTTCCCAAATCACCTGTAAGCCATCCCAAATGTGCCACAACAAGTCGACACCCGTCATTGCTCCCAGGTCGTTACCTCCCACGTGTAAAACCAACCATCCCGGCACCCCCTGCACCTTCCCGCTGTTGAATAACAGGGGAAGCAAATCAAACCACCGTAGTCCTCTACGGCCCAACCATTGGACAATCACATGCTGGTCCAGCTCCAACTGCATGCCGGGCGTCGTCTCCTGGGCCCTCTTCTCGGCCCAGTATACCATGCTGTGGCCACAGATCAGAATCCTGTGGTGTGCACCCTGTATGTTATCTAAAGGAAGGGAGGAAACAAAGCAGCGTCAGAAGTGGCGACGCAGACCGCACCCTTTCCCGCCCTACTCACCTAAGGGCAGATGTATTTCTGGAAGGCCGCAGATCTCCATCGGCCCACGGCACATATGTCCGATGTGCTGAAACCCTCTTCAGCTGCAAAGGAAGCTGCACCAATCCTAAAAGAGTGAGTCCCATAACGCCTGGGGTCCAAGCCCAGCTGGGACAAGGCCTTAGTCGTTACTGCCCAAAACTGGTACCTGGTGAGAGCTTCCCCAGAGGAATGACAGAAAAGCGGGCCCGGCTCTCCGCCCCTAAGGGCCCAGTATGCTGAGATTGCCCCCACGGGGCACACCTTCCTGTTGTTAGTCCGGGAAAGCTTAACCGTAACCCCCCATCCCCTTTGATCAGTCTTGGATCGTCTCAGCCGCAGGAACACCGAGCCCCGCCTGAATCTAATATCCCTCGCCATCAAGGCACGACCGGAGCTATTGGACCTGGATGCCACAAGAACCTCACTGATACGAAAAGCCCCAAAAAACAATGTAACCGCAGCCGCGTGGTAAAGTGCTGCCTCGTAATCAGAGCGGCACAGCCCGTCCCACAAGTCACACAGCCCCATTAGGTGAGCTAACTTGAGGGGACGCCTGCTGTCACCCTGGACCTGACCCTTCTCCCTGATCCAGCCCTCCAGTGTTTTCCTAACCCTGAAGTCCCCCGTGGTGTCTGAGAAACCCCTTGACTTGGCTATAAAAGCCAAGCCTGCCAGTTTGCCCCGTATTGTTTGGGCTGTCAACCCCCGGTGTTTGCTAAGCACACAGAACTCAAGCAGGTGCTCCACCGGGGCCGGCCATAGCTGTTCGTATCTCCTGAGGTGACGAAAAGCCCAAAATTCCCTACCTGCCCACTGGTATGACCTCCTGGTGCTTGCGGCTATGGACATATCCATTGCCCTGTTTACGTCGGCCCTCCAATCAGCCACAGGTGATGGGGAGCTGCCTCCGGGTGCTCCTCGGCCTGTGGGGCAAGCAGCCGGAACCTAGCCAACTGCCCCCTTGATAATGCGTCAGCCACCCCGTTTCTAATCCCAGGGACATGGTGTGCTCGAAAGAGCATGTTATGGGCCAGGCACTTCACTACCATATGCCGAACCAACCCCATCACCCGCTCATTCTTGGAGGAGAGTGTGTTGACCACATGTACCACTGCCATGTTATCGCACCAGAAGTGTACCGTCTTCCCGGTGAAACTAGGGGACCAAAGCTCAATGGCCACGACAATCGGGAATAGTTCTAGGAATGTCAAATCCCTGCAAACCGCGGTACCCCGCCACTCCTGCGGCCAGTCCGCCCGAAACCATCTATCCTTCCATATGACGCCAAAACCAGCCGTCCCGGCCGCGTCAGACTTCACCTGCAAATCCCCTTTCAGCAGCATGTCTTGTCTCCAAAAAGATACCCCATTGTATGTGTCTAAAAATTGTTGCCACACCCCTAGATCCTTCCTAACGCTAGCCGTCAAGCGAATCCTGTGGTGCGGCTTGCTCAGGCCGACCATCGCCTGGTAAAGTCTATACATAAATGCCCTCCCCGGCGCTATCACTCGACAAGCGAAATTCAACAGTCCAGCTAGCTCCTGAACCTGCTTGAGAGTCACCCTCCTGGCGGCTCGAACAACCTTCACCGTGTCCTTAAGTCTACCCAGCTTATCCTCAGGTAGCCTACATGTTTGCGCTACCGAATCTACCTCGATGCCTAGAAATGTGAGCCTGGTGGTGGGCCCCTCGGTTTTTTTCATGGGCCAGAGGCATGCCCAGATCAACGCATAAGTCCTGAAATCCTGCCATCCCCCGCTGACATTCGTCACAGCCAGCCGGCCCTGTGAAGAGAAAGTCATCTAGATAATGTACCACTGACCGAATCCCTGTGCCCTTCACGTGGGCCCACTCGAGAAACGAACTAAACTTCTCAAATAAAGAGCATGACACCGAACAACCCATCGGTAGGGCCCTGTCCACGAAGAAGCCCCCTTTGAACTGAAAACCCAGGAGGTCAAAATCCTCGGGGTGAATTGGTAAAAGTCGAAAGGCCGACTTAATATCACATTTGCCCATCAGGGCCCCCACTCCACACCCTCGAACCATCGAGACAGCCGTCTCAAAGGGTGTGTAGCGCACTGAGCACAGTTCCTCTGGGATGTGGTCATTTACCGATTCACCCGGAGGGAAGGACAGATGGTGAATGAGCCTGAACTCCCCGGCTGCTCTCTTGGGCACCACCCCCAGGGGGGATACTTGCAAGGAGGGCAGGGGCGGCTCCGTAAAGGGGCCCAACACCCGGCCCTCCCGTACCTCCTTCATAATCTTTTCGCATACCACATGCCCCATGCCAGCTACTGACCTCAGATTATCCGCAAGGCAGGCATTCCTAGGCCCTTCATATGGTATCCTAAAGCCCTCGGAAAAACCTGCGATCAAAAACTCAGCACCTTTCCTGGGTCGATAGCCGGTAAGTCTGTCCTTTAACCTGTCCAACCTAACGGGGGTTGGGCCCCTTACTCTGAGCCCCTCCTGGCTGGGTTTTGGAGGAGCCCCCAGCTTCCTTGTTGCCGCCTCCCCCCCTGCCCCTGTAACATGCTGAGGTTGGGTGCCTACCGTTGCACAAAGCGCAGGCGTGGCGAAAGCGGCAAACTGGCCTTGAACAGGCCCCCCTAGCACCGTACTCGTAACAGTACGGCGGGCTCCGAAAGGACGAACCCGACCCACTACTCTGTGTAGAGTCCTGGGTCCCCGAACCCATTGCAGGGCGGGGGAGGGTGGCTTCCTTTCCCTGTGTCAGCAGCAAGTGGCCAGTGGGTGTCCGCCCGCTAGCCGGGGTAGCAGCTTGCTGCATAGCCTGAAGCCACAGATCGTTGTGTCTCATGTCCCAAGGCCAATGCCTATTGTGTGCGGCGAATCTACGAAATGTCTCGTCGTACTGTTTCCATGCCTCACCCCCAAACTCCTGGTACGCCTTCAAAATCATATTCATATATAGTATAAGCTCGTGGGTCTTGTGCACATCGTCCTCTACTACCACTGAATGGTAAGCCAAAAAGGCATATAACCAAGCTAATATCCCCTTATCCATCTTAGTGTCTTTCAGGTCGTCGGACCCCTTCTTACTATCCTTGTCCTTGTTGGACTTTTCAGGTAATAATATACTAAAGATGTCCACATAAGCCCCGCGCCAAATTTGTCGCTTAAGGGCCTGCAACATATGCATGCTCAGCGGGGTGTCAGGGAGGCCAGGGGCGAAAGGATTGTCACTGTCGCCCTCGTAAGGGTCAGTGGACTCCGTTGTGGTCGACTTGGAACTATCTTTCGATGTGTCCCTTCTCTTCCTGCCCCGTCTTGCCACCTCCCGTCTGCGCCCCCTCCCCCAAACCTGGGCCGCCGTGCGCGAACGCCATATCCTGTGTGCCCTATGTGTTGTGCGTTTAGCTGCCTGCAGCCTGCCTCGTGGCCCCCTTGGACGGGACCACCGATGCTTAGGTACAGGGCACTCACCCCAATGCGAAGAGTTGTCATCAGCATCCTCAGAGCAGGAAGCTGTCCTGCTGACCCGCTTTCTCTTGCGCTTCTTCTTTGTGTGCCACTCCGATCGGTCCTTCTGGGACCTCTCCGCCAATTCTGAGGAGCTCCGTGTCCCCTCCGCGCTTGTGGCGCCCGTGGCACCCTCATGCCGGGGCCTGCCCCTCTTCCTCGGCCTCTTATCCAGTTTCTTGAGTAAGGCAGATAACAATTGTGAGGAAACAGAAAGTGAATCATCCCCTGCACCCTCCTTCCTGGCTGTCCTCACAGCAGGGGTCCCCTCATAAGACATGCTAAGCTCTGAGCCGCTGGGCTCCCCTTCCTCAGGTCCAGAGACCTCAGCAAAACTACCACGTGGCCCCCTTGATGGGGCCCGCCCCTGGCGGCGGCCTCTTGCCCTCCAGGTTGGCCCCTGGCGGCTTGCCGCCTGTCCGCTGTGTCCGCCTTCCCCCCTGGAGCCTCCATCTCCCTCAGGCCTCCTGGCCTGCCTGGCCCCAGGGGCCTTTATCCATGCCCTCTTGGGGGCCCTCTTCCTCCCTGTACGACGGGGCTCGATGGGGGGGTGCCCTGCTCGGCGGCCTGCCCCCCCCCCCCCCGCCCGCCGCTGGGCTCCCGCCTTTTCCTTGCTGCCCTGAGCCATCGCAGCAGCCACCCTTAAAATGGCACCCACAATAGCCTCCAAACCGCTAGCCCTCCGCCCGCTGCTGGCCTGAGCACGGAAGCCAAATGCCGGCTGCGCTGTCTGAAGCCTTCTTCGGCCGTCGGGCCTTGTCCCTCGCCGCGTCATTGTCTCCGGGTGCTGCCGGGCTGTCCCACGACGATCGGGCGAAGAGGATCTGCGCCACGAGGCAGCCCCTTTTATAGGGCTGCCTCCCTCTTGCCCTGACCAATCGGTGCCCAGCGCACCCAAACGATGTCACTGCGGCCCCCGTTGATGACGTGGGGGCTGCAGGCTCCACCCCACAATGGCAGCCTCCTTCCCCAGCCGCGCCGCAATGAACGCCGGCTGGTAAGTCGCCAGCGGGCAGTCTGAAATGGTGATGGGACTCTTCTTGAGCAGGGGGCTGGACTAGATGATTTACAAGGCCCTTCCAACTCTAGTAATCTAATTTAATCTAAACAAATAAACAAACAAACATGTTTTCAGAGGAAGAAGCATGAAGCATTTGGCAACAAAAGTTTAGGACAGAAATAGTCTGTTATATTTTTCCCAACCTGGAGATTCAGTTATCTGTTCAGGTCTGTTATTACCCATGAAGTTAAGTTAAGTTCTGGTTAAGTTCAGTGAAACAGAGCATGCACACTTTATAAGCAAACCATTTAACAACCGGGTTAATAACTAATCTGCTGCAGTGGTTCACTTACCAACCTGTGGCAAGAAAAGTCATAAAAATGGGATAAAACTAATTTAACCAATGTTTTGGGCTGAATTGTGGTTGTATGTTGAAGACTACCTGTACTACATTAAGCATTCCTGCCTACAGGAGGACCTTGACTTATGACCTCAATCGGGATGGAATTTCCCAACAAGGCAGTTGTTAAGGGAATCATATCTGATTTTATGCCCCCCTTTTTGCAACGTTAAGTGAATTATTGCTGTTCAGTGAATCCTGTGGTCATAAAGTGAATCCCTATGGATTTTGATTTTGTTTGTTGGAAGCTGGCTAGGAAGGTCCCAAATCTCATGCTCTATATTTTGCAACTGTGCTGAAGAACACATGCCAGTTGCTAAGCACCCAATTTTTGATCATATGAATGTGAAGGTATTGCAACATTTGGACTTGTAAATGGGGGACCTGTTGTGAGTCACTATCTTCAGGGCTATTGTAACTTCAAACAGTCACTAACCAAATGGTTGAAAGCTGAGAACTACAACTAGTTCATGTAAATGTTTTCAGGTTTGCACCTGGCTCTCTCTATAGCAGTTATGATAGGAGTGAGGGGCTGCTATGGGATTCAGGAGAACCCCTAGCTAAAATTCTGTGCAGTTTGGAAAATCCCTGAATCCCTCTCCTGGTTGACCCCACCCACCCCTCCCCTCCCAGGTGTCAAGCTGGTGCAGAAGTTTGTGATAAATCAACAGCTTGCCACACTATCTGTAGAAGGCCTGATGTTTATGGAAACTTGGGAGGGGGGATTTCACGAGAGAGCAGATGCAGCCACAAAGCATTATTTTGAGAAGTTCAAGGTCATCCTATGTCCACCACCTGAGCAGAAGCGGAAGGAGGAGTTGCCACACTGGCACAATCTGAGTGGGCAACGTGACAAATTGTGGGTGGAGGACAAGGGATGTGAACTTTCAACTAGGTGAAAAGCTCAGATTCGGGTTCCCCAGTGGATATTCCAGGATGGCTCTGGAAATAAATTGGAACTTTGAGGAATGCCTTGACTTGGACTCTGGTTTAAATTTGGATGTTACCTGGAACCTTGACACCAGGCCCGTTTTGGATGCAGGCAAGTGCAGGGCACGTGGAGACTTGGGGAGGATGAAAAACAAGCCTACCAGAAAGAAGTTCAGGAAGGTCAGAAACAGGCCATTTCTAGACTCCAGAAAAACTCCAGAACCTGGGGAGGCTGTTTTCACCACACTGGAGGCTCAAGAAAAGCCTCAGGAGCCCAGGGAGGGCAAAACTGCCACCCTCAACCATGCTACAGGAAGCCGATTAGGCCACATTCATCATGGCCAGTCCCACCCACCAACTGGGCAGAGAACCCCTTGCTAAATTTTTTGAAGCCCACCCCGATTATGAAGGTCAGCAAGCCACCTGAATAGAGTAGTAAGCTCTGGTTCTTCCATTGTTGGCTCATGTGTCAGTAATTATACATTTTTTGCAAGGTTGCCTGGCTTGCTTCATTTGATAATAGAACCTCCTCATGTTGTTACTTTCTGCACCTCAGCACATTGCTGGAAGGTTCTCCTGAGACAGCTGTGATGCTGAGAAGTTTCTTCTTCCTTCTGTTCCAGTTTCCGCCTGCGGCTGTTTCCACGTATTACTTGATAACATGAGCTGAGTTCCACTGACAGACAATGGATGCGTATTCTCAAGTGGGCCCAGCCAAAGGGATTTCTCCCCTTCGGCGCAGAAGTCACTAGAAATGTGCCGTTCCTTTTCTCTTATCTCTTCGTCCTTGCAAGTGGCTTTCATTGATGAGAACATGGGCAGGAAGTTCTTCAGCATTTGTCCCTGCACGTTTTCATTCAGTTAGAGGAGGAAAAGTGCTTTAGCAGTCCTTTCACAAGAAAATAGAAATTTAAATGGAAGGGAGGCTGCTAGGCGGACGTTTGCCCTTATTTGTAAATGATAATGAGGCCACGAATGTGCAATCTCTTTCAATGGACAATCCTTTGTGGCATTTTCTGCAACCACTATGTGGAAAGACATTGGGAAGAAATTAATTTGATGGTCTTTGTGTCCTATGATTTATCACTTTGTTGCTTGTAGATATTCTGAGAGTTTATGCTCCGGAGACAAATTCCTTGTGTGTCCAATCACACTTGGCAATAAAGAATTCTATTCTATTCTATTCTATTCTATGCCATGCCATCCCACCCCACCCCACCCCACCCCATCTCATTTCGTTCCATTCCATTCCAGTTACAGTCTCATACTAATCTTTGAAAAAAATTTGGAGAACCTCCTGAGAAATTTAGAGAGATTTTCCAGCAGTTTTCCCACCCATACATTTGACAAACTTTTGGAAAAGTTTGATACCCAATTTAATCATTCCATAGTCCAGATTACACAAAGGTGGCTCCATTCAAGGGCTTTAGAGGTTGGGGGAGGGGGTAAACAGGTATTTTTGGAATAGGAAGAAAGGGTTGGGTTGCCATCGAAAGCACCAGGGTGCTAACAAGACTTATGAAGCAGCTTACCCTGTACCAAAGGTGTTTTTTTCAAGAGGCTACTGGAGTTTCCCGTTTTTTTCTTTGAAGACATTTCACTTCTCATCCAAGAAGCTTCTTTAGCTCTGACTGAATGGTGGGGAATGGAAGGATTTATATTCCTTGCAGACATCTTGCCATTTGCATTCTTTTAATTGGTTGTTAAGGTCACCTTGTAGTTCTTTAAACTCAAAGAATACATAATAACAGAGTAGAAAAAGGACTTTACAGCTCTTGTAGTTCAACACCCACACATACACACCGCTTAAACATTATATTATTTTGGACAAATGATTGTCCAATCTTTTCTTAAGAACCTCGAGTGATGATGGAGCACCCATACCCTTTGGAGGCAAGCCATTTCAGTGATTAATTGTTTTCACTGACAGAAAATGTCTCCTTAATTCTAGGCTGCTCCTCTCCTTGATTGGTTTCCATCCGTTATGTCTTGTCCTGCCTTTAGGGGATTGGGAGAATAGGTTGATATTTTCTTCTTGTCTCCAGAAGTCATGGGTCCTCCAATACTAGAAGAGATTGAACATTTGTCTGAAATGGTAAAAGGCCATGATGGCGAATGATATGTGACATGTGGAATCCTATCGGAAGGCATGTGAGGCATTACCTTGTGTCCACTCCAGAGCACATGTGTGCTAGCCAGATGATTTATGTCCTTAGGAAGGCTGTTTTACCCTCTGGAGGCTTCAGGGAGTGCAAAAAAAACCCCACCCAACAGGTAAAACAGACGTTCAGAAAAACAGACTTTCAGTTTCCCATTGTGCTGTTTTGTGCACTCTGGGGCTTCCAGAAGCTTCCCTGAAGGCTCCGAAGTGCAAAAAACAGCACAATGGGCAAACTGAACATTCATTTTTCTGAACTTCCGGTTTGCCCATTTGGCCGTTTTTTCACTGTCCTAGGCTTCAATGATGCCTGTGTGCCTGTTTGGGGGGGGGGGGTTGTGCACATATCCCCAGGCAGTGGGGGGAATGGGAATCCACCCCTGGGCCAAAGCTATCTCTTATATGACTGTTGCCTGTTCTGCCGGGCTCTATGGTATGAGTCTCCCGAAAATTCAAGGGTACAAATTTCAGATACACACACACACTTGAAAGTTCAAAAACAATGTTCTTTATCACAAAAATTCAAAAGAAACAAAGCACCCTTTTTGTATTGCAAAGAGCACTCGTCCCAAAACAACCTGGTAGTCTGTACAATCCCCTTAATCAGTCCTTAAGTACTTAGCTAGCAGCTGTGAAGAAACATTACAGCCCTCCTTCTTCCACGAAGTGAAACACACACACTTTGCTCTGCTTTGGTTTCAAAGTCGTGAAAAATCAACAAATAGCAAGGCATAGTCCTGAAGAACAATGATCAGATAATCTTCCACAATGGCCCAAGACAGCACGCTGCTATTTATATCAGCAGCTCTAATTACTGGAGCCCCACCCAAACACAGGTGGCCTCTCTTATCTCCTGTAATATGCCCTCAATTGGTCTTTTCTATGCATAAGTCTGCACCTGCGTGGGTCTAACACTTCCACATCTGAATCAACTGAAGATAATGGAGATTGGCTTCCTGGGCTGTGTGCCAAGCCCCCCTCTTCCAAGTCACCCCCACCTTCTTCTTCATCTGAGGAAACTGCACTACCTGACTCTGTCGGCAATAAAACAGGCCTATGACATGTTGATGTGTCCCCTGCATCCACCCCCACATTCCTTGGGGTAGGAGCTGAGCCAGAGCCAACCACAACAGTTGCCTAACCTGGGACTCTTCTTCCTATCTCCCAAGGTCATTCCTAAACACAGGCAGCCATAAATATGTTGAATAAAATGAAATTTAAAGTCATCTTCAATAGCTGCTCTTATGTTTAGTTATCCCAGGGTTTTTAGCAGTCTTAGATCCCAGCGAAAGGCTTTCTTGATTTGTCTGTAGCTTTCCTAAAGCCAGGAAGAGTACATATTTTTTCAGCATGTCATATTTCCATAAAACAGGTCAGACCCCGAGGCAATTCCATGGTTAAGGGTAATACAACTACTTTCCATTCAAGCATCTTACCATCCTCCCCTCCCTCCAGCCATCATGGCTGACATTTTTCTTATAATCTAGTCTCTGGAGTCCCTCTCATCCCTAGGAGGATTTTACAAAGTGGGATGTCACCAACAACAACCCACATTTGTTTTCTTTTCATTTTCTTTTAGCATCCCCCTGTCAAGTTAGATTTGACTGAAAAAACAAAACCTGGGTTAATGTTATCTTGCATATGCCGCTCCAAGTCTCCAGAGAGGGGCGGCATACAAATCTAATATAATAATAATAATAATAATAATAATAATAATAATAATAATGATAATGATAATGATAATGATAATGATAATGATAATGATAATGATAATGATAATGATAATGATAATGATAATGATAATAATAATAATAATAATAATAATAATAATAATAATATCACTACTCAGTAAAGGCCAGGACAGTGAGGTTTTTTACTAGATCAATTAGAACAGAACAGAATGGCACAGAACAGAACAGAATAGAATTCTTTATAGGCCAAGTGTGATTGGACATACAAGGAATTTGTCTTTGGTGCATATGCTCTCAGTGTACGTAAAAAGAGAAGATACATTTGTCAAGAATCATTCACTTAATGATTGTCATGCGATTATTTGACAAATGTATATTTTATTTTATGTACGCTGAGAGCATATGCACCAAGACAAATTCCTTGTGTGCCCAGACTGCCCAAGGAACCTTGGCCAATAAAAATTCTATTCTATTCTATTCTATTCTATTTGAAGCAATCAGGAAACAATCAATATTAATATAAATTGTAAGGATACAAGCAATAAGTTACAGTTATTATTTTATTATTATTATTATTTATTAGATTTGTATGCCGCCCCTCTCTGCAGACTCGTCATAAGTGGGAGGAAATGGGTGATAGGAACGATTGCAAGACTAATAGTAATATTAATGCAACCTTAGTGAATAGTTTGACAGTGGTGGGGAAATTATTTGTTTAGCAAAGTGCGTTCGGGGGAAAAAAGTGCATATGTCTAGTTGTCTTGGTAGGCAGTGCTCTATAGCGTTGTTTTGAGGGTAGGAGATGTCCAGAATATGAGGAGTCAGTAAATATATTCACAGCCCTCTTTTTGACTCGTGCAGTATACAGGCCCTCAATGGAAGGCAGGTTGGGAGCAATTATTTTTTCTGCAGTTCTTATTATCCTCTGAAGCCTGTGTCGGTCTTGTTGGGTTGCGGAACCAAACAAACAGTTATAGAGGTGCAAATGACAGACTCAACAATTGCTCTGTAGAACTGGGTCAGCAGTTCCTTGGGCAGTCTGAGCTTCCTGAGTTGGCACAGAAAGAACATTCTTTGTTGTGCTTTTTTTGATGACGTTTTTGATGTTAGGTGACCACTTTAGGTCTTGAGATATGATAGAACCTAGAAATTTTAAGGTCTTTACTGTTGATACTGTGTTGTCTGGTATTTTAAGAGGTGGTAGAATGGGATGATTTCTCCTAAACTTTACCATCATTTCTATGGTTTTGAGTGTGTTCACTTCCAGATTGTTTCAGTCATACCACAAGGCCAGTTGTTTGTTCTCTCGTCTCTATGTAGTTTCATTGTTGTCTTGAATGAGACCAATCACTGTTGTATCATTGATGTACAACAGATGTATTGTTTGAGATGCAGTCATTGGTATATAGAGAGAAGAGAAGTGGTGAGAGTACAGAGCCTTAGGGGCCCTTGTGCTAATTGTACAAGTATCTTATGTGATTTTTCCTAGCTTCAGTTGCTGCTTCCTGTCTATTAGGAAGCTTGTGATTCACTTACAAGTATGTTCAGGTACCATTAGCTGATTTAGTTTTGTTAGAAGAATATCCGGTATGATGGTATTGATTCAAGATGTTGGAGGATGTAGTGTAGAGCCATATTAACAGCATCATCTGTTCATCTGTTTGATCGGTATGCAAATTGCAGGGGGTCTAACAGTGGATCCGTGATGGTTTTCAAGTGGAACATCACTAGCCTTTCAAAGGTTTTCATAACTACAGATGTTAGAGCAACTGGTCTAACTGTGTGGATTGAGGAGGACGGCCAAGTTGCAGACCCTCTCTGAGGGGGTCAATAATTCCCCCCCAGGGTGATGGACGGACAGATGGAATTGTCCTTGGGAGGCAAAACCCACAACCACTCTGTCTTGTCAGGGTTGAGTTTGAGCCTGTTGACACCCATCCAGACCCCAACAGCCTCCAGGCACTGGCACATCACTTCCAGTGCTTCACTGACTGGACAATATATATATTGGCACTGTGCAGTCACAGGCATGGGAGGAAGCAAACTGACAGCGAGTTAAGTTAGAACCCACCCCTGCCATAAAGGCTTTGAAAGCATGACACAATGTTACTTCAGGGGCTTCCTTGTTCATTATGTTTCTGAAATCCTATGAGGACGTCAAGAGAAAGGCTACTGAAGATTCTACCACACATGAGGAAGAGGGAAGAGGAATCAGGAAAGAGGCCCTCACAATGGCCCTCCTATATTATGGAATGCATATTACCCAGAGATTTGGTGCCAGAGACTTTTCCTTTCACTCCTGTCTTTCCCCAAACTTCTCCAGGTTCCATTGTTTAAACCTGGGATTTTATGAGCCTTGGTGGTGCAGTGGTTAGAGCGCAGTACTGCAAGCTGCTTCTCCTGACTGCTGACTGTAGTTTACCAGTTCAAATCTCACCAGCCTCAAGGTTGACTCAGCCTTCCATCCATCTGAGGTGGGTAAAATGAGGACCCAGGTTGTTGGGGGCAATATATGCTGACTCTGTAAACCACTTAGAGAGGGCTGTAAAGCACTGCGAAGTGGTATGTAAGTCTAAGTGCTATTGCTATTGCTTTTTTAATAATGTTACTGTCTTAAAAAGTTGAGCAGTATATACTTTTGTGTGCCTGTGTATAGTATATATGTACACATACGGCATATATACCTAGAATTAAATAGTATATTTTGGATGTTCAGTAATAATAGAGAGGGAAATTGTATCTCTTTCAGGCAGGAAGAGGCCAGGCACCCTAACCTTAGCCCAAACCCTTGATGTGAGTGAAGTCAAGTTGGTCACCTTTAAGCCAGTCACATGACCTTTAAGCCACCCCCAGTCACATGGCCAGAAGAAGAGAAGAAATCCAAAGTAAAAGGTATTAATCCACAGTAGTAGCTCTACTGAGGCTATAAATCAAGGTTTAAAGTCAGATAGCTCACCGCACTACATTATAAACACACCAATGCAGTTTTCAGCTCATTTCGGAAAGGCGCAGCTCAGGATAATAAATAAATAATAAATAATAAATAATAAATAATAAATAATAAATAATAAATAATAAATAATAAATAATAAATAATAAATAATAAATAATAAATAATAAATAATAAATAATAAATAATAAATAATAAATAATAAATAATAAATAATAAATAATAAATAATAAATAATAAATAATAAATAATAAATAATAAATAATAAACAATAAACAATAAACAATAAACAATAAACAATAAACAATAAACAATAAACAATAAACAATAAACAATAAACAATAAACAATAAACAATAAACGAAAAAGAAAGTTATTAAAAAAAATTAGAAACATAGAAGACTGATGGCAGAAAAAGACCTCATGGTCCATCTAGTCTGCCCTTATACTATTTTCTGTATTTTATCTTAGGATGGATATATGTTTATCCCCGGCATGTTTCCATTCAGTTACTGTGGATTTACCAACCATGTCTTCTGAAAGTTTGTTCCAAGCACCTATTACTCTTTCAGTCAATTAGTATTTCTCATGTTGCTTCTGATCTTTCCCCCAACTAACCTCAGATTGTGTCCCCTTGTTCTTGTGTTCACTTTCCTATTAAAAACACTTCTCTCCTGAACCTTATTTAACCCCTTAACATATTTAAATGCTTCAATCATGTCCCTCCTTTCCCTTCTGTCCTCCAGACTATACAGATTGAGTTCATGAAGTCTTTCCTGATAAGTTTGATGCTTAAGACCTTACACCATTTTTGTAGCCCGTCTTTGGACCCGTTCAATTTTATCAATCTCTTTTTGTAGGCGAGGTCTCCAGAACTGGACACAACATTCCAAATGTGGAATTTTGATAGAAATTTAGTATTAATTGGAGGGAGAAGCCAGATGACAAAGTTAGCCTTTTTAGGGGTGGAAGTTAGAGGATATATACCTATAATAAAATTGTATCTTTCTTTCTTTCTTTCTTTCTTTCTTTCTTTCTTTCTTTCTTTCTTTCTTTCTTTCTTTCTTTCTTTCTGAAGTCCGAAGTAATAGTTCTAGATTTTAAAATTGAAAGTACAGCATCAGTCTGTTAAGGTATTTTTTAGGTTGGAAAATACTCTAGGAAATGTATTAGAAGGTGGGAGAGGAAGTAGAAAGGGAGGAAGAGAAGGGGAGTGAAGTTGAGGAAGGAAGCGGTAAGAGAGAGAGAAAGAAAGAGAGGACAAAGAGGAATGAAGGAAAAGCAGGTTGGAGGAGAAAAGGGTTTGAAAAAGGAGAGAGTGTACAAGAAAGAATAGCTAGAGGGGCAGACTGGTGTTGGTCAAAAGGGGGTGAATCAATTAATCAAGATATTGGCTTAACGAAACAAAGAATAATTTGGAATTATGTGTATGTAATATTGAAATGTCTATACATGTTAAATTTCTAAAATTTGCATGTGAAGGTGGAGAAAAATAAAAAACTTTTTTTTATGGCAAAGAATTTTTTTATTTTTCACTGCAATCAGATATACAAAGTAAAATGCCATCAACCAATTATATATGCAAAGTAAAATAACATCAATGTTGAATTTGTATTACAATAAATAGTTTTTAAATTTTCGGTATACTTAATCCATCCAGTGCTATCTCCTTTACATTTGACATCTGGACAAAAATAATTACTCAGATTTCTTATATGATATTTAAAAAGCTATTCGCTAAAACACTTTTAAGACTATTCATAAACTTAATCACATCTAATTAATTCGGCTATAGAGCTTCAATTTTCTCCATATATCCTCAATATCAATTTTCATGTATATTTCTTAACCTTCTTATAATAAATACCCTTTTAAAACAACAAGAAAAAAGAGCAAAAATTTCTTATTACATCCAACAGTTTTTAAAAATTATGACTAACCCTTACTGAGAAAAAAATATAACAATTACAAGGGGGGGGGGGTGTTCCAAATAATGTATCACCAGTTAGGATGCCAATATCCACCCAAGCTCCAGGACTTAATTGGAGTTCATAAAGAAGATTGTGTGAATTGGTCAATAGGATCCTCAGGAAATGATCAAACAGTAGTTATTACAAGTCTCGGAGCCTTCTCCTTCTTGCTGCTTTCGAACAAGTCAACAGGGTGCATGAAACAAAATATACCTGGAAAAGAGTGGGGGACGGATGGAAGAGAGGGGTGGAGAATGAAAACTTGTGCCGAATATCTGTGCATCTACCAATCAATTTTTTAAAAAAAAAAATAATTTGGCAATCAATCAGTAAGGATTTCTCATTCTTAATTACCCAACCGTTAGGCTTCTGAAAAGTGAGCATTTTGGGTGTGGATTGGAAGGTGGGTAGGTTAAAAGAATCTTGATTCTAGGCCTGATCCAGTGATGGTCCGCCAGTCCTGGTGCTCAGGTTGCGCTACCAGGCTCTGACGGCCCTCCCAGGCTCTGTTTTTTTGCCGCGACAACCTCCTACAGCCATGTGCCAGCAAAAATAGAGCTCAGGGAGGCCACACGTGACCAGCCTGGGAGCTGTTTGGGCCTCCTGCAGCCCTCTGCTAGTAAAATGGCAGCTCGGGAGGGTGCTCACGCTCACCCAGGCTGGTGGGGGACAAAGAGAGAAAGAAAAAGAGGAAGGAAGGAAGAGAAAGAAAAAAAGAGGGAGGGAGAGAGAGAGAGAGAAAGAAAGAGAGAGAAAGGGAGGGAGGAAGAGAGAAAGCGAGAGCGAGAGAAAGGAAGATAATTTTTTTATAGACCAAATTTTTAATCAAGGCTGGTGGGGGGACAGAGAGAGAGAGAAAGAAAGAAAGGAAGGAAGGAAGAGAAAGAAAGAGGGAAGGAGAGAGAGAGAGAGAAAGAAAGGGAGATAGAGAGAAAAAAAGAATTTTTATTTTACAGACCAAATTTTTAATTAAGACACAGACACACACACGCCCGTTAATGGTGTCCCTATTTACCAATGGGAAAATATGGTCACTTTACTCAACGACTCTCTTAAAAGAATGCAAATTGCCAGCTGTCTACAAGTAATATAAATCTTTCCATTCCCCACCATCCAGGGAAAACAGAGCTCAGGCAATTTCACTGTTTCCAGGGTCAGACCCGTGGGCCAAATCGGACCCAAAGCCTTGAGCATGACAAATTTTTACTACCACTCTGTGGGCATGGCTTATACAGGAGCCCCTGCATTTTCTTTCAACTTTCAGTGCAAATTGGGTGCTCTGGGGTGGAACTCCATTTTTCCCCCATCCAGGCAGCAGCCCACCCCTGTTGACACCCTTGCTTTAGGTCCTGTGAGAGGCAAGGATCTTCCATCTAACTTATTTTTGGTACATCATTCAAGAACATCTTATTCCACAGCGTTTTAGTTGGGGTTTTATCATGAGGTCCTTTTTCTCTTGATTTGTGATGGTCCAATTTCACTTTGACCATCGCGATATTGTTAGATCCTGCCTTTAATCATTGGAAGCAGAGCAAACCAGAAATAAAGTTATCAATCAATAAATACCTAACAAGAAGTCCAGGGCGGAGGCAAAACAACCTGTATAAAAATTAAAAGATGGTGATAGATGGATTTCCTCTATATTCGTCTTATGGGTAATCCCAAGGCAGGCAATCATCAGAGAAAGTAGCAGAAAGATGCCTAAAGACAAGAAAAGAGAGGTTTGGTCCACATATGTTCCTACCCCACCATTTTAGCTTTTACTTCTGCTTGGTTGGGATCAGACAATCTATAGCAGTGATGGTGAACCTATGGCACGGGTGCCACAGGTGGCACGCAGAGCCATATCAGACCAGATTCCCTACAGGACTGCCTTCTGCCACACAAATCCCAGCAACCGATTAGGTCCCACAGAGTTGGCCTTCTCTGGGTCCCGTCGACTAAGCAATGCCGTCTGGTGGGACCCAGGGGAAGAACCTTCTCTGTGGCGGCCCAGGCCCTCTGGAATCAACTCTCCCTGGAGATTAGGATTGCCCTCACTCTCCTTGCCTTTCGTAAGTTCCTGAAAACCACCTATGTCTCCAGGCATGGAGAAATTGATATACCCCTCAGCTATTATGGTTTATGTATGGGTTGTATGATTGCTTTTTATTATAACGGTTTTTAAAAACTGCTTTTACACATTGGATTTGTACACTATTATATTGTTTGTTGTGAGCCCTCCGCTCCGAGTCCGCACAAATCTAATAAATTATTATTATTATTATTATTATTATTATTATTATTATTAATTATCTGCTGGCATGCAAGCCATTGCCCTAGCTCAACTCCAGCACACATGTCCTAGCTCAACTCCAGCTAGCTGATTTTCAGCTCGCACCAGAGGCTCTGGAGGGCATTTTCGGCTTCCAGAGGGCCTCCGGGGGGGATGGGGTGAGAACGTTGTTGCCCTCCCCAGGCTCCAGGGATGCCTCTGGAGCCTGGGGTAGGTGAAAAGCAGGCCTACTGGGCCCACCAGAAATTGGGAAATGGGCTGTTTCTGCCCTCCTGAGGGCCTCCAGGGGGGCAGGGGAGGCAATTTTTGCATTTAATTATGGTTGTGGGCACTCACGCATGTGCAATTTGTGTGTGCGCATGCGCTTTCGGCACCTGGGACAAAAGTTTCACCATTACTGATCTATTGCCTAAAGCATAGTTAACAAGAGCTCACTGAGCATCCTTTAATATGATGACCTGATTCACCTAGCATATAAATGCCCAGTTTAAATGCTGAATAAGAAAACAAATCCAAGCCTTTTGGAGGAGTATAATTTTGGCCTGTGGTTCAAGCCCAATTGTTGTGTTCCAGCTTGTGAGCTTTGTCCCTCCATGTGAATCTCTGACCCTCAACCCATCAATATACAGTGATACCTCATCTTACAAACTCCTCATCATACAAACTTTTTGAGATACAAACCCGAGGTTTAAGATTTTTTTGCCTCTTCTTCCAAACTATTTTCACCTTACAAACCCAAGCCGCTGCCACTGGGATGCCCCACCTCCGGACTTCTGTTGCCAGCGAAGCACCCGTTTTTGTGCTGCTGGGATTCTCCTGAGGCTCCCCTCCATGGAAAACACCACATCTGGACTTCCGTGTTTTTGCGATGCTGCAGAGGAATCCCAGCAGCATAAAAATGGGTGCTTTGCTAGCAATGGAAGTCCGGAGGTGGGGTTTCCAAGCGAGAGGAGCCTCAGCAAAATCACAGCATCACAAAAATGTGGAAGTCCGGAGGTGGGGTTTTGAGGGCTTCTGTGTTTTTGCGATGCTCCAATTTTGCTGAGGCTCCCCTCACTGGGAAACCCCACATCTGGACTTCCGTTGCCAGCAAAGCACCTGCTGGGATTCCCCTGCAGCATCACAAAAACACGGAAGTCCGGAGGTGGGTTTTCCCATGGAGGGGAGCCTCAGGGGAATCCCATCAGTGCAAAAATGGGCGCTTCGGCTGGCAAAAGGGGTGAGTTTTGGGCTTGCATGCATTAATCGCTTTTCCATTGATTCCTATGGGAAACATTGTTTTGTCTTACAAACATTTCACCTTACAAACCTCATCCCAGAACCAATTAAGTTCGTAATACGAGGTATCACTGTATTTGGTTTCCCTTTAATTCCACCTTTCTGACTTCCACTACCAACTAAAAGGCCTGAATCACCAGATCTACATGCACTGCTCTATTATGTTCTGTCTATAATACAGGAATCTCTCCAGTGTGGTAGCCTATTGTTAGGAACAATTAAATAAGATATTTCTGCCTCTTGCCCTCCATCCCTATCTTCTACCCGAGACCCAGACGGATAATAATTCGAGTTGTTTTAATTGCATTTCCCCAACCCCCCAAATACCTGCGGAGAAATGAGTCATGGTAGAAATCAGCTTTATACAGAGTGCTATTTGATGCGACTGGGTGAAGTTCTCCAGTGATAAAATCAGGGAAATTAAAGAGGTGATTAAGGCGAATAGTGCAAGCCACTTGGCAGATTGTAGTACTTCTGGAGAGACTGAAAAGGAAGAGATATTGCATGACAAGACATCTTGAGATTTCTTGAGCCAAAATGATATAGAAACTGAAAGCATTCATTTCTTCCTCTACATTGCACCTCTATCAGACAGATTACTGAATTTGATCAAAGTAGTTGTGTGTTTACCATTTGGCAAAGTCGTTTGGTGACAACCAGAATTATCGCATTTGTGCCACAGCCCCATAAAGATAAAGTCATCATTAAAATTATTTGAGAGCCAAAAGGGAGTTAAAATGACCGTCAGGAAAACCATGAAATTGAAGAAGCAGAACAGGTGGTAGACAATTCTTCTAACCTTGAGGCTCTGCAAAAATAAGAAAGCCAAACATGAATCATTGCCTTACATGACATTTAAGCATTCAGAGATTTCGTAGTACCTGCAAGAAAGAGTTGAAATTGTGAATTAAACCTTTTGTGCTTTACACTATTACAAGACATAAATCAGTTTGGTAAAGTAGCAGGACTTAAAGTAAACAAAGAAAAAACTAAAATGTTAACTAAAAACTTAAAAGACAAAACAAAGAATTGGAGGAGAAATTGGGACTCTTAAGAGCTAAGAAAATTAAATATTAAAAATATTTTTAAAAAATTAAAGTTTTTATATTGCTGTTAGACCCCCAGAGTCCATAAGGAGTTGGGCAGCCTACAAATCGCATAAATAAACAAACAAACAAACAAACAAATAAATAAATAAATAAATAAATAAATAAATAATACACAAACAAACAAACAAACAAACAGATAGTAATAAATAGTAATAGTAAAGGTCATAGGCTATTGTGATTTAGAAAACCAATTTTACTTACAATTATTTTTTTTCCCATAGTATCTGACTCTCAGCATCAAATCGTACCCGACCTTGGCTCAAAAGACCTGGAGGGTGGGACAGAAAACTGGAGACAATTTCTCTAAATTTCTGCAGAAAGGAGAGAAACAGTCCATTGATCTTCTAGAGCAAACCCCTGATCTATGGCACATGTGTCACAGATGGCAGATGGAGCCATATCTACCAGCACATGAGCCATTGACCCAGCTCATCTCCAGCTGATTTTTGCCTCACATGGAGGCTCGGGGGGGGGAGCCTCTAGAACTTGGGTAGGGTGAAAAACAGGCCTACCAGGCCCACTGGAAATTAGAAAATGGGTGGGGGTTGTACACACATGCGTGTGGGTGTGTTGTAGCATAGGGGGTCATGTGAACAAGCACAGGGGCATGGTGCAGGGGGGCATTGAATTATGGGTATGGGTACTCACGTCTGCGCAATACCACCCGCACACTTTCGTCACCAAAGAAAAAAAGGTTAGCCGAGTTAGCCGACCACTACCTAGAGAGGAAGGAAGAGAGAGAGAGAGAGAGACTGAGAGGGAGAGAAGGAGGGAGAGAGAACGAAAGAAACAAGGAGGAAACAATGGTGTCCCCCTTTCCCAATCTTAAAATCTGCTCACTTTAGATGAAGCACTCACAAGGTCTGAAGGCAAACTGTTCCCTTGCTCAATGAGCTGCTTCTGTTGATCACCAACTGCCTGGAATCTTACCCCCAGTTCAAAGTTGGCTCAACCTTCCATCCATCCCAGGTCGGTAAAATGAGGACCCAGATTGCTGGGGGTTGACTCCGTAAACCGCTTAGAGAGGGCTGTAAAGCACCGTGAAGCAGTATATAAGTTTAAGTGCTATTGGTAATTGTCCTCACTGTTAGAACAGTGTATTGTTTTCAATTGTCCTCAGTTTTTTAGGAGAGTACAGCAATAGTAGTGTGGTTACTGGAAAAAAAAAACCTTGGAGAAGTCTGATTTAATAATCATCTAAGGGAGGAATGGATTTGAGGGAGAAATGCTTCTACCACAAGAGACAAAAGCCATTCCTTGGGCACCTTGTCATAGGAAATACTGTACATGTATTTCAGCCATGGGAATTTCTCTGAAAGTGTTTTCTCCTTTGAAAATAAATCTGTAACAAATTATTGAATCAGGGTGAGTTTCCCATTTTCGGCACTGCTCTTTTGCTGTATATGCACTCACCAAGTTCGTGTGCATGCCTGCCTTCCACACATGTGCTTTTTGCAGGCATGCTCCTTCTACACATGTGCCCAGTCTAAGCAACTGCTAGAGCAATAGCTCTTTTTTCTTTCCTTTTTTTGAATTTTTTTTTATTTTTTTTTTAAAGGACAAACAAAAACACACAACATTGAACAGTCAAGGAGCTGCCATTGCTCCGCTTATCATAGAAGTCTAACTACTACCAAAAAAACCCACCTAACTATGGTCAGATCAATAAAAAAGTAGCATACATTTATATTAGATATTTATTAAATTTGACTCTATATGTTAATTAATTACTTTGTCTGTAAAATACTTATTCAAAAACATACAGTCCTAGGTGGGAAGATTTGAACCTCCCAGCGACCGGTTAGGTCCCACAGAGTTGACCTTCTCTGGGTACTCTTGGCTAGACATTGTCTGTTGGGGCCCAGGAGAAGAGCCTTCTCTGTGGTGGCCCCAGCCCTCTGGAATCAGCTCCCTCCTGAGATTTGCACCCTCCTTGCCTTTTGCAAGAGCCTCAAAACTCATTTATGTCACCAGGCCTGGGGCAATTAGATCAAGCCCCCTTTCTCTGTTTACGAGATGTAATGTGTGGTTGTGAATGAATTGGTTGACTGTTTTTTTATTATGTATGGGATTTTAGTAGTAACTTTTAATTAATTAGATTTGTTGTTGTGCTGCTTTTGGACCCTGTGAGCCACCCTGAGTCAACGGAGAAGGGCGGCAAAGAAATCTAAATAATAATAATAATAATAATAATAATAATAATAATAATAATAATAATTATTATTATTATTATTAATTAGATTTGTATGCCGTCCCTCTCCGAGGACTCAGAGTGGCTCACAGCAACAATACATCATGTACAAATCTAATGTTAAAAACAATTTAAAACCCTTATAAGAAGAAAACAATTACACAACCTAACAGACCAACCTAGCAATAACAACAACAACTACTACTACTACTACTGTTTCAGGTGAATCAGTCCCAACCGGATGAATACCAGCTCTGAATTGAATGGACTGGTAGAGAAAATCCAGGTGAAATTCGCTAGTTACGTCCTCAGTATAAACCAGGGCACAGTGCTCTGTAGAGACGTTTTGAGGAGTTGAAACAATTTGTTTCCAGGATGCGAGGGGTCAGTAAATATTTTCAATGCCCTCTTTTTGACTCGTGCAGTATACAGGTCCTCAATGGAAGACAGGTTGGCAGCAATTGTTTTTTCTGAACATCAGGAAATTGAAATGTGACATTTTTTTCATTATATTTACCCAGAAGAAACAATATGGGCTTACAAGAATTTTACCAAACGAATGGCTTTATGATCAAACGGCAGCTCTCTTCGTTCTTAACAGGGCTGAATATAAACTTAAACTGAATCTTTATCAGCTTGGACCTTGGCTATCACATCTGCCTACAGTTTGTCCTGTGTTATTATGCAGCTCCTGGGAGGAGAAAGTGTTCACATGCATAATGTGTGTCATAGCCTGTTTGGATGAATTCATATGAAAGGTGCAAGGGACAGAAACATTAGAGAAAGAACCAAGGGAAATTTAAGCAGGGACTTGTGTCTCCAAAGAAGCTGTCAAGGTCTATGTGTTGGTGGGGGGGGGGGGAGAAAATATGTCTAAGCAACTGCTAGAGCAATAGCTCTTTTTTCTTTCTTTTTAAAAAAATATTTTAATTGAATTTTTTTTTAAAAGGACAAACAAAAACACACAACATTGAACACTCAAGGAGCTGCCATTGCTCCGCTTATCATAGAAGTCTAACTACTACAAAAAATAAAAACCTAACTATGATCAGATCAATAAAAAGTAGCATACATTTATATTAGATATTTATTAAATTTGACTCTATATGTTAATTAATTACTTTGTCTGTAAAATACTTATTCAAAAACATACAGTCCTAGGTGGGAGGATTTGAACCTCCCAGCGACCGGTTAGGTCCCACAGAGTTGACCTTCTCTGGGTACTCTTGGCTAGACATTGTTTGTTGGGGCCGAGGGGAAGAGCCTTCTCTGTGGTGGCCCCGGCCCTCTGGAATCAGCTCCCTCCTGAGATTCACACTGCCCCCACCCTCCTCACTTTTTGCAAGAGCCTCATAACTCATTTATGTCACCAGGCCTGGGGCAATTAGATCAAGCCCCCTTCCTCAGTTTACGAGATGTAATGTGTGGTTGTGAATGAATTGGTTGACTGTTTTTGTATTATATATGGGGTTTTAGTAGTAACTTTTAATTAATTAGATTTGTTGTTGTGCTGCTTTTGTACCCTGTGAGCTGCCCCGAGTCTTTGGAGAAGGGTGGCAAACAAATCTAATAAATAAATAAATTATTATTATTATTATTATTATTATTATTATTATTATTATTATTAATAATAATAATAATAATAACAACAACAACAACAACAACAACAATAATAATAATAATAATAATAATAATAATAATAATAATAATTTAGATTTGTATCCCGCCCCTCTCCAAGAACTTGGAGCGGCTCACAACAACAATACATCATGTACATATCTAATGTTAAAAACAATTTAAAACCCTTCTTATAAAAAGAAAACTATCACACAACCTAACAGACCAACCTAATAATAACAACAACAAAAAACAACAGCAACAACAACAGGTGAATCGGTCCCAACCTGATGAATACCAGCTCTGAATTGAATGGACTGGTAGAGAAAATGCTGGTGAATTTTGCTAGCTACGTCCTCAGTGTAAAAGTTGTAGAATTTCCATAGGAACTGATTATGTTTGACATTCTGCTCAGTTTCTGCTTTAAGAGTCTTGTGAATCACCCTGAACTGTATGATTGGAGTAGTATAAAAATGGCATAAAAGCAACAAATAATATGTGCATTAATTAACTGTGCAGTGTTTCTGCATATATTTAGACTGATAAAACATTCCAGAGAAAGCCCTTCAGTTTCACTTACAGTAAATGGTTGTGTACTGTAAATGAAGAAACTCCACTGGTGCATTGATAAAATACTGCAAAGGACAGAGAGATAGAGAAAGGAGGTAGAGATATAATTGAACTGAGCAACTGAAAAATGGTGGCACGGCATTGAGTGGAAAAGCTGTAAATAAAAACAGAACAGCCCTCTGAAGAAACTCCAAATGCCTCAGTAATGTTTGAAAAGTGAGAGCAAGATGTTAGGGAATCATTCCTACCTCTTCTTTCAAGACTCAGAATCAAACAAAGTCCATCATGGCTGGAAGTAACCATTTACCTGGTGCTTCATGCTCACCCAAACAATATAATTCAATAAACTGTCAGTAGGGAGATAGAGCTTCCTAGATAATCAGCCAATCACTTTATGGATTCGGTGTAACATGAAAGTAGATGAAAAGTGATCTTCCCTGCTCCCAAGCACATTGATGTGCAGTTGGGGTCTGGCACTGTCTTTGGCTTTGCAAGAACTTACTTAATAGCTGTTCTCCACCCTTAACATCACTCTCTCTTTCAGTTCTATCCATCCTCATTAAGTACAGAATTATTTCCTTATTCATAACCTTCTGATCCACAGGCATCTTGACATCAAATACTCTATAACGATTCTCTGACCAAATGTCAGTCCATAAGGGAAACAAGAAAAAGAACTTTTGCAGGGATGAAATTCAAAACCTTTCCCTAATGGTTCTGTGGTTGTGGCTTGGTGGGCGTGGCAGGGGGAAGGATACTGCAAAATCTCCATTCCCTTCCCCCTCCTGGGAGAAATACACTGCAAAATACCCATTCCCTCCCCACTCCTGGGGGAAGGATATTGCAAAATCTCCATTCCCACCCCATTCTGGGTCCAGCCAGAGGTGGTATTCTCCAGTTTGCCAAATTGCTCAAAATTTCCACTACCAGTTCTACAGAACCTGTAAGAACCTGTTGAATTTCACCCCTGAACTTTTGGGCATCCATTAGGTAGGGATTGATCCCATCAAAAATGCAGAAAACAATGTCTTGGTTGTTTATTTACTATTTTAAACCACCCTGTAGTCACATTTTCTGGGTGATAATAAAGCACACTAAAAACTACAACTGCATAAAAATATAGAAAAAAGAGTCAAAATCAAAACAGCATCTAATTTAGTTATTAGCTAGGAGGTCATTCATGAACTAAAAGAATATGAAATAGAATAAAATTAACAGCCATGGAAAATAGAAAGGCATCAAGCTCCAAAAGCTAAAAAAAAAAATATAGGAATTCTTCCATGCCCATTTCTTTATTGTTATACACCTGAAGACAGAAACTTTCCAAATTGAAGAAGACTACTAGCTACATGAAGCATATGTTGCATTCAATTTTGGTCACCATGATGTAAAAAGAATGTTGAGACTCTAGAAAGAGTGCAGAGAAGAGCAACAAACATGATTAGGGGATTGGAGGCCACAACATATGAAGAACGGTTGCAGGAACTGGGTATGTCTAGTTTAATGAAAAGAAGGACCAGGGGAGACATGATAGCTGTCTTCCAATATCTCAGGGGTTGCCACAAATAAGAGGGAGTCAGGCTATTCTCCAATGGACCTGAGGGTAGGACAAGAAGCGATTGGGTGGAAACTAAACAAAGAAAGAAGCAACTTGGAACTAAGGAGAAATTTCCTGATACTTAGAACAATTCATCAGTGGAATTCCTTGCCTCCAGAAGTTGTGAATGCTCCAACACTGGAAGTTTTTAAGAAGATGTTGGATAACCATGTGTCTGAAGTAGTGTAGGGTCTCATGCCCGAGCAGGGGTTGGACTAGAACACCTCCAAGGTCCTTTCCAACTTTGTTGTTGTTGTTGTTGTTGTAGTAATAATAATAATAATAATAATAATAATAATAATAATAATAATATAATAATAATAATAATAATAATAATAATAATAATAATACTCTGGTTATCCACTGGAACTTGTGCCGGAACTACCATTTACCAGTGGCAAAGAACTGGTGGGATCATAAGCCCGAAAAAGTGGTCGGAAATGAGCAAGCAAAACTACTGCCGGACTTCCGACTTTAGACTGACCGAATTCTGAAGCATAACACACCAGCCATTGTGATCGTGGAGAAAAAGAAAGTATGGATCATCGACATCGCAATCCCAGGAGACAGCAGAATTGAGGAGAAGCAGCTAGAGAAATTAGTGAAATATGAAGATCTAAAAATCGAGCTGCAACCACTCTGGCATAAGCCAGTGAAATTGGTCTCAGTGGTACTTGGCACGCTGGGCGCAGTACCAAAGGATCTCAGAGGACAGTTGAAAACCATCGGAATTGACAAAATCTCCATCTGTCAATTGCAAAAGGCTGCTTTACTGGGATTGGCAAACATAATCCGCCGCTACATCAGGCAGTCCTAGGTGCTTGGGAAGCGCCCGACTGGTGATGAAATACAAAATCCAGCATAGTGATCTCGTTTGCTGTGTTGTACTACTACTACTACTACTACTTCTACTACTACTACTGCTACTACTACTACTACTACTAATAATAATAATAATAATAATAATAATAATAATAATAATAATACTCTGGATACTCTTAGTAAGGAGCTGTCTTCATTCTTCTACCTGGGATAAAATTGAACCTTGGGGGATTCCATAACTCAACTACCATGAAACAGAATAACAATACTTAGGCATCATCTTCTGAAAATCCACATACAAGTAGGAGCAGACCATAGCACAATACCCCACATTTTAACTCTGACAGCTTGTCCAGATGGTATTAACAAAGTCTGAAAGGTCCAGAAGGAACATGTTCACCCTCCCCTCATGTTTTTATTGATAGAGGTCTTTTCATAGGGTGGCCAACTCAGTTTCTGCTCCATAGTCAGAGCTGAAATCAGCTTGAAATGGATCTACAAAATCAATTTCAACCAGGAGAAATTATTGCTCTCCATCTTCCTAAGCACCCTGTCAAGGAAAGGAACATTGATCATTGAGCTATGTTTGCTTTCATCCTTGGGGTCCTGATTTGGTTTCTTTAGGAGCAACCTGATCACTGATTCTCTTAAAGAAGCAGGAACACTCCCCTCTCACATGGCACCGGACCAGATTATCTCAGGGACCGCCTTCTGCTGCACGAATCCCAGTGACCAGTTAGGTCCCACAGAGTGGGTCTTCTCCGGGTCCTGTCAACTAAACAATGCCGCTTGGCGGGACCCAGGGCAAGAGCCTTCTCTGTGGCGGCCCCGGCCAACTCCCCCCAGAGATTAGAATTGCCCCCACCCTCCTTGCCTTTCGTGAGCTACTTAAAAGCCACCTCTGCTGCCAGGCATGGGGGAATTGAGATACTCTTTCCCCCTAGGCCTTTACAATTTTATGCATGGTATGTCTGTATGTCTGTTTAGTTTTTATTATAATGGGTTTTTAATTGTTTTTAGTATTGGATTATTATTATATGCTGTGTTATTATTGCTGTTAGCCACCCCGAGTCTTCGGAGAGGGGCGGCATACAAATCCAATAAACAAACAAACAAACAAACAAGCAAATAAATAAATATGTATTTATGACTTCCAAAATCCAACCAGCCAGCCCCTCCCTACTAGATTTAATAAGCCAAGAAGTTAAGGGTGAAGCACACAACGTAGATCAAATACATTCATTGTCCTTCTCCTCAGGCCTCAGCAACTTAAACTAATCCAATAAATCAGGACAGGAAGGTGCTCTGGATGCTTGCACTTCTAGAATTCCATTCCATTAATTGAAGATGGAAGGACTAAGAGACAAAACAAGTAACTTTATCTTTGAGGTGTCTTTATAATTTTCCCAAAGAAAAACCACAATGGATGCAGAGGAGAAAAAAATGCCCTTGCTGTCTTCATAGCCACTGAGTAGATCTTCAATATATTTGATTATATTAGGCATGACCTGAGTTCTAGCTGTTGTCTGCTAGCTTTTCAGTCTTTAGCTCAATTGAGATACTACTTAATCTCTTGCAAGTAGGAGAGGTTATTTAGCAATGATCAAAGGACAATTTTGTACAGGGATGGGTTCTACTTACTATCAAGCTGAAGCCATCATTTTGAATTAGAGACTTTGGCCTACCACAAGTAGAATGGTACTGTGGGAATTGGGGAGGGGTGGTTGCATGAGAGGCATAGATATTAGCCACAGCAAATTCTTTACAGATGATTCAAGGTCATCTTTTGTTGAGCACCAGCCGGAAACACAGGGAAGGATCATGGATGTTGAAAGAACCTGAGTGGTCCATGTGATGAACTTGTGAATGTGGGGACAAGGGGTGAACCTTAACCTGAGTGGAGAACTGTAGGAAAAGTTAGCATGACAACAGTTAATAATCAACATGGCTCTGTCAATAAATTGGAACTTGGGAGAAGGCCAAGGTTTGGACTCTGATTTATTTCTCAGATGTTATATGGAACGCTGACCTGCTCCACCAGTTCACATTTATTTATTTATTTATTTATTTATTTATTTATTTATTCATTCATTCATTCATTCATTCATTCATTCATTCATTCATTCATTTGATTTTTAGCACTTTTTAACAGAGCCAGCCTATTGCCCCCACAATCTGGGTCCTCACTTTACCCACCTCGGAAGGATGGAAGGCTGAGTCAACCTTGAGCCGGTGATGAGATTTGAACCGCTGACCTACAGATCTACAGTCAGCTTCAGTGGCCTGCAGTACAGCACTCTGCCTGCTGCGCCACCCCGGCTCTTTTTGTGATGGAAGTGCACATTTTACGCCTATCTGTCCCTCTACCCCAGTGTTTCTCAATTATTTTCTGTTATGCCCCCCTCCCCCGCCCAGGAAGAAGTAAACATTTTGCACACACACACAATTATTCACCAGGACAAATTATTTGCAATATTCAGCATATTTTCACTGAAAAAACTCAAGTGGCTTATCGGTGTGATAGGGGGGTTATGTGTTTAAGTGACATCTTAATTTGTTTGGCTTCATGCTGTCCGCTGCCAACATTTTTAGACATGGAAAACATTCCGATCTTTCTTCATCTCCCACTATCGTCACAGTGAAACTTCCTCATATTTCCTCATCTTAGCTTTCGGGAGACCTACGTCTGTCTCATTCCTTTCTTTTCATCCCTGTTAAATACTTTTCCATGGTATCTCTTTATTTATTTATTTATTTATTTGTTTGTTTGTTTGTTTGTTTGTTTATTTATTTATTCTTTGTCCAATATACAATACATATGGAAGAGAATAGACATTAAGTAATATATATAATGATAGAAAGTAAAAAGAAGAGAAGTAGATGGGAGGGAGAGAATATATATGATATAAGAGATAAGGAGAGAATATATATGATATATATATATATATATATATATATATATATATATATATATAATATATATAGATATAGATAAGGAGAGAATATACATGATAAATACGATAAGGAAAGACAATTGGACAGGGGATGATAGGCACATCAGTGCACTTATATATGCCCGTTACTGGCCTCTTAGGAACCTGGAGAGGTCAATCGTGGAGAGTCTAAGGGAGAAGTGTTGGGGGTTGGGAGTTGACACTATTGAGTCCGGTAATGAGTTCCATGCTTCGACAACTCGATTGTTAAAGTCATATTTTTTACAGTCAAGTTTGGAGCGGTTAATATTAAGTTTGAATCTGTTGTGTGCTCTTGTGTTGTTGCGGTTGAAGCTGAAGTAGTCGTTGACTGGAAGGATGTTGCAGCATATTTGTTAGATGCACTTCATATCTCCTACTCTCTGCTGTGTGCTATTGTTCGGTGCAAAATATCGCTAGTCCTTGTGGCAAAAAAAGCACATTCCCCAGGGTCATGCGCCCGAGAAATTCTGCCCTACCCCATGTCATGTTACTAGAGCACATGCTCAATACTTGAAAATCAGCCTGAAACACAGCTGAACTGATCAGCTGGGCTTTGGAAGAAGGAATAAAAGTCAGTATAAACCCAGGGGCAGAAGGGAGGGCCCACTTTCAAGCAGCAGAACAGGAAAAAAACTTCCAATTAAACCTTTTTTTTAAAGGATAGCAACACCCATGGACTAGCACTGACAGATCCAGTTTAGTGACATCACCAGTGGGTCTTTACCAGTTCAGGCAAACCAGTCCGAACCCATCTCTGATTCTGTATTCTACTAGAGCAGCCAATGTTCTTGGTTGACAAGAGTGTCAGTCATATAAAAGCAGCTTGTCCACCTTGTCCTACTGTCCTTTTGAAATGCCGCTGCCAGTCCTCTCTGGAATTTAGAAGAATCCATTAGTCTCTGAGGAGTGGGGGGGAATCTCTTCGTAGGTTTCTCACCTTGGTTAGTTTGTGGACAGGACTGAGATGCAACTGAATGATGGAAAAGTCACTGCTAAAAACTTCCAGAATGAAACTACTCAACCTTCTATCTCATAAACCTCTTACATGATTTAATCTGTGGCATCAATAGATGGCAATATGTAGAGATGATATGATATTTTTTCTTGCATTTCTCACGATTTTTTACTCTATTTACTCAGGAAAAAAAATGTATTTTAAAAATAGATTTATAACCCAGTGGTGTTATCATCTGTCCTTTAGCAAACTTCCTTTCAGATTGGCATCCAGGGTCAAAGAATATTTCAACAGTGATTTTTTTTTCCATAATGCAGAAATTGTTAAAGGTATGAAATGTAAATCATATTGGACACTTTTAATTTTACTTCAATTTACAGGTAAATGAAGTCAAATTAAATTCTAGGCCCTGGCCTCAACCATTACTTTTTGAAGGTGGCTTCCTTTATGCCACTTCAAAGCCAAGTGGAAGATTTGCTCTTGTAATAATTGCAAACCTCTGCCCTTTGGCAATCCATTTAAATATTTGGTAAATTAGGCATCAGATACCCGACACACCACTAATCATCTATTCACATTTCAAATTGCAATGTTCAATCTGTTATAAGAGTCAATATCTAATGCTCCGATAATGAGATGCCAGGTCTTTGGAAGATCTCAGTTTTAAGTTGGTTTTGGATCATATTGCACAGTAGAAATGAATTTAGGTTTGAATTCATAGACCAACATGCAAATAGCTGCAGCTATTTTAATGTCCAGATAAGAGTATCATTCCAGGCATTGGGGAGAGATAGAATTCAGGACAAGTAGCAATTAATGGTGATAGGAAGTCATTGTATACCATGAGGAACCTGACTGATGATACACCCGGACATGTTGGCTTAAAATGAAGAAGCTAGAAAAGAAGCTCTGCTGTTTCTATTGTGGACAAGGAAGGAAGGAAGGAAGGAAGGACTTCCAGGCAAGCTCTGAGCCAAAGCACACCAAAACTGCAACTTGAAACAAATTGTATAAAACCCCTTGTAGCTAGGCAACCAGAGGGCTTCAACATACCAACACTAGAGGAAGAGACTATGGAGAGATAAGCCAAGTTCAGGCTGTAATTGCAAAGCTGCAATGAAAGCAGGCTAGATGACAGGAAGGAAGGAAGGAAGGAAGGAAGGAAGGAAGGAAGGAAGGAGGGAGGGAGGGAGGGAGGGAGGGAGGGGGAGGGAATTTGATTGACCAATTTCATCCATCAGTCAGTGTTAGGTCATAATCTCCCCTTCAACTACAGGTAGTCTTTGACTTACAAGCACAGTTGGGACCAGAATTTCCATTGCTAAACAGGGCAGCTTTTAAATGAGTCATGCCCTATATTACAACCACTTTTGCTATGGTTGTTAAATCACACTGTCCTTAAGCATATTCAGGTTCCCTCATTGATTTGCTTGATGGAAGCCAGCCGGGAAACATAGAAGATTGACAGCAGAAAAAGACCTCATCATCCATCTAGTCTGCCCTTATACTATTTCCTGTTTGTGAATGGTGATCACATGACCCCTGGATGCTGCAACCATTGTAAATACCATATTTTTTGGAGTATAAGATACACTTTTTACACACACACCCGCTAGAAAGAGAGTGAAAACTTGGGGTGCATCTTATACACAGAATGTAACCCAACCTAGCCACTCTTGCCCTTTGGCCTCTGCCTCCCAGCAATTTACCTCCTTGCAGAAAACAGAACAGAGTCTGTTAAGCCAAGCAATTCATTATCAGCTTCCCAACCCTCAGCTGATTGAAGCTGCAGGCAGGCCAGCCACATGCTAAATTGAAAGTGAAACTAAAGCTGCAAGGAGGCAAATTGCAAATTCTCCAAAACCAAGGTGCATCTTATATTCCAAAAATATGGTACAAAAGCATAAATAAATAACTAAATAAGCACCCATATTTGGACTGTGTGATTGTGAGGATGCTACAACAGATGTAAATGTGGGAACTTTTCACCAGTCACTTTTTCAGGGCCATTGTAACTTTGAATGGTCATTAAACAAATGGTTATATGCAGGAATGGGCTACCATTCCCAGCCCTACCGGAACAGGCCGGGAGCATGCCCCTGCTTTCCCCCACTTGCATGTGCATGCATGCCCACATGCACGATTTCTGGGGTTTTTCTCTTGCGTATATACAGAAGCTAAATCTCACACAAGCGCGATTTCCTGGTTTTTTCACTTCTGCGCATGTGCAGAAGTGAAAAAACCCAGAAATGGTCAAACAAGTAAATGCCCGCTCGCCACTGCCCACCACTGTTTGTCACTCTTGGGGCAAATGGTGGCAGCACGGGAGGTGGGGGGAGCCGGCACAAGAGGCGAGTAAGGTGCGAACGGCGAGGGAAAGCAACGCTCGTGGAGAGGCAGGGCAGGCATAGGTCCGGGGAAGCGCCAGTGGTGCATGCACACACGTGCTCACCCAGCATCACCACCAGTGCTAGCCTACGCACTACCTGGCCGCCACCGGAACGGTGAGGCTGGGGCCCACCACTGGTTATATGTCAAGGACCACCTGCATACAGATGATGAATGTCAAACTAAATTTTAAGGGCAACTTTGCCCTTCAAATATTTATTTCTTCACTGGCTAGGAAAGCCTATCTCTGTCTCAAGTCTTTTTGCCCAGAAATTTTGAAGGGGGCTACAAGAATTTGGCATCATTTGATCAATCAGCTGGAGTGTTGGAGAAAACAACCCCCAAAATAGCAAATAACAGCTGACTTAATAAATAAATATGACCTGCACTCAGTCCTCTTTCAGATCATTTGAGTTTCTCCAAGCCATCCTACTTTATGGAACTCAAGCACACCAGTGCCCAGATGTGTTTGCAGTTTCATCTTCACTTTTCAAGCCCTCTGTTTCAGTTCATAAGCATCTGGGATCAGCGCTTCGGCCTTCTTCATTTCTCTTTTCAAGTTAAAGATGCACAAGCCCACAGATCCTCTTTCCTTGAAATGCTTGGCTGTGTCTAAGAGTCTCAAAATCAGAATGGCTTTGTGAAGAGAAAAGCAGCTGTTCCTGCCATCAGCACAGCTCATGCGTAATTGCATAACACCCCTTGCCTGTGGTTTATGCTTCACTGCAATCAATATAACCTTTTAAAATTAATCTCAGTTTTTTTCCACCTTCCCCTCTCTCTTTCTTCCCCCCTCCCACTGCCTCTTTCACGGGCTTGCACACTCATAAATATCACTGTTGAAACATTATGCAGGAAATGCTCTTTTATTTGGAAATTTATTGGGGCTTGTTGCCTTTTTCATACTTAAAGCTCAAGCATTAGAATCCTTAAATATATATATATATTCAATTATTTGAAGTACATGAAATTGATCAAGTATTAAAATTCTACCCAGAGTTCAAATGAATTCTTACAAATTTGACCTTGTAAGAGTCAGAACTGAAGTCCAGATAATCTTGACTTGCATTTCCTCCAAAATGGACCAGCAAGGCAAGGACTTGATATCCCATAATTCTCAGCATATTGCTTTGATGTTTAAAGTAGCTGTTGGAAGCTTATCCCAAATTTGTTTACATTCTTACTTGGTTAGCCAAACGAAGACATGGTTTATTTAACCAGGGTTTATGGAATAATCCACCACAGCTAGTGAAGTTCACACCCCTTGATAAGTGCTAAGGAAGGATTTAAAGAACATAATGGGTGGACTTCATATAACAAATAAAGCAAATAAAATTAAAGAAAACAAATAAATAAAATTAAAGAAATTGTATGTTGGTTTGATGCAGAAGTAGGTTCCTCCCAGTTTGGACCCGCAGTAAATCGGTGATGACATCATGGAGCCGGTTCTGTCGGTGCAGGTCCATGGCTGCCGCCATCTTGGTTTTGGCTTCTGCACATGTGCAGAAGCTGGTTTTGCTGGGTTTTTTTGCTTCTGCACATGCGCAGAAGCCAGGTTTTCAGCACTGCACATATGTGTACTCATGCAGTGCCGCCACACGGCACAGGAGGAACCAAACCAGTGGTGAGATAAGTTAGAACACACCCTTGATTTGATATGAACGCAGTCCTAACAGGATTGAGCTACTTGTCTCTGATACCACCTTAGTTTACTCTTTGCTGATCTTGGAGAGCTGATCGTGTTGTTCAGAGGGATATTGATCTCCCGCTGACCCTAACGAGGCAGTATACAACTTTTCTGCTTCCTGACCACTTCAAGTCAACGCACAATGCACAGTTAATAAGAAAGGTAGATCGTTTCCATCTATAGATTTTGCTTTCCTTGAGTCTCAAAAAGAATGGATTCTTCATTACTCTTTTGCTTAAGTAACATAATAATAATGGCTGCTGCCCAAACTCTCAATAGGTATTATAAAAATCCACTCGAAACAATTTGGGATACTTAAAGGAGAGTGTCCTGGGGGATACTCTTAGCATTGCTCATATATTATTCACCTGCTAAACAGGTTGTCCAAGTACAGAACATGACCTTCTTGTGCATATTAACAATTGGAATTGGGGGGGGGGGGGGGCTTTTAAAATTTTTTTGCACAGGCAGAGTGGGAGGGGTGTTGAAACTGCTCCTGGTTGTTTCTCACTTTGCTTGTTCAAGGTGTAGGGAGCAATTGTGATACTATAAAGCATTAATGGGCAGCCAAAATTTTTACTGCCACACTGAGGTTGTAGCTTATTTTGTGGGTGTGGCTTGCCAGCCATGTGACCAGGTGGGGGTGGCTTGAATGATCATCATCATTCAAGTGAACTGTTAAATCCTCGACTTACAGCCTCACCAGTGTCACTCGCTGGGGTGACAATTTGCTTCATGTTTCCCACCCTCTACTTCCTGGGTCGCCCCCTGTGTCAGAGTGGGTAGCTAGGAAAACAGGTGCCGATCAGCTGTTGAGAAAAGAGGGGGGAGGAAAAGGACCTCCTGCAACTCCTGCCGGTGCTGATCTCCCTGCTGCGTTCCGAGGAGGAGGAGGACGGGAGGGGTTGATTTAAAAATATCAGAAAACCGAGAGAGAGTCACAAGGTTATTATTGCCGCACAATGCCTTTTCATCTCAGTTGCGGTTGGAGTGAGGGCTTCGCAAGGGGAAAAAGAGGAGGGGAGACTGGTAATCCAGGAAGTGACTGCCACCGGTGAGCTGGAGCTGCGTATGCAGCTTCATTTCCACCGGTGGAACTGCATTCCACCTCTTCCTGCCTGCTGCTCATCCCTGCTATAAAGTCAGATTCTCTACTGTACTATCAGGATTCCAAAACCAAAGCAAATGCTCTGGGAACTGTTAAGGAGTGGCTGTCTTCACCCTCTTTCTCCCACACAAACTATCAGTGTGGTCTCTTTCTCCTATGGAATGCAGCCCCTCCCTCCTGGGAACCTGTGCTACTACATTCCATCACATTTAAATTAAAATTTAATTATTAAAAGCAACTGGTGCATTATGTCTTCTCTCACCTTAACCATAAATAAACTACTAATTTTATTCATGTGGGAGAAGGATCCCACCATTATTATTATTATTATTATTATTATTATTATTTTAAATGTCATTATAGAGGCTGTGGTAGTGCAAATTCAGAGAACCCCTGGCATAGACTGTTTGTTTGTTTGTTTGTTTGTTTGTTTGTTTGTTTGTTTGTTTGTTTGTTTGTTTGTTTGTTTATTTATTTATTTATTTATTTATTTATTTATTTATTTATTTATTTATTTATTTATTTATTTATTTATTTATTTATTTATTTATTTATTTATTTATTTATTTATTTATTTATTTATTTATTTATTTATTTATTTATTTATTTATTTATTTATTTATTTATTTATTAGATTTGTATGCCGCCCCTCTCCGTAGACTCGGGGCAGCTAACAACAATTGACTAGTTGTCAAGGTTCCAGGTAAATTGCCCAGGTTCACCTGGTGCACCAGTTGCGGCCCTATTTGGACAGGGAGTCATTGCTCACAGTCACTCATGCCCTCATCACCTCGATGTTCGACTACTGTAATGCTCTCTACATGGGGATACCTTTGAAAAGTGTTCGGAAACTTCAGATCGTGCAGAATGCGGCCATGGAGCCATCGTGAGGCTTCCTAGATTTGCCCATGTTTCTGCAACACTCCATGGTCTGCACTGGCTGCCGATCGGTTTCCGGTCACAATTCAAAGTGTTGCTAATGACCATTAAAGCCCTACATGGCATTGGGCCAGAATACATCCGGAACCGCCTTCTACCGCACGAATCCCAGCGGCCAATAAGGTCCCACAGAGTTGGCCTTCTCCAGGTCCCGTCAACCAAACAATGTTGTTTGGCGGGCACCAGGGGAAGAGCATTCTCTGTGGTGGCCCCGGCCCTCTGGAATCAACTCCCCCCAGAGATTAGAATGGCCCCCACCCTCCTTGTCTTTTGCAAATTACTCAAGACCCATGTTTATCAACAGGCATGGGGGAGTTAAGATATTCCTTCCCCTAGGCCATTACAAGTTATACATGGTATGTTTGTGTGTATGTTTGGTTTTTATAATAAGGGTTTTTAGTTGTTTTATTAATTGGATTGTTACATGGCGTTTTTATAATTGTTGTTAGCCGGCCCGAGTCTGTGGAGAGGGGCAGCATATAAATCCAATAAATAACAATAATAATAATAAATCAGAGTCCAAGTCAAAGTGCTCCTCAAAGTTCTAATTTATTGCCGTAGCCATCCTGGCACCTGCACTGGGAAACCTGAATCTGAGTTTCCCACTTAGTTGAAAATTCACATCACTTGTCCCCCACCCACAAACTTTTCACATTGCCCCCTCAGATTGTGCCAGTGTGGCAAGTCCTTCTTCTGCTTCCGCCCATGTGGGTGGGCATAGGATGGCCTTGAACCCCTCAAAAGAATGCTTTGTGGCTGCGTCTGTGATGAAAATCGCCCCTCCCAAGTTCCCATAAACATCAGGCCTCCTATGGATAGTGTGGCAAGCCGTTAATTTATCACCAACTTCTGCACTGGCTTGACATTAGCATTTTTCAAATGATGTCTGGGGAATTCTGGGAGTTGAAGCCTTCACATTAGTTGCCGAGGTCGAAAAATAATGGCTGAGATAATAACGGCCACTATTTTTAAGACACTTTTGCCTTCAGTCTGATCAATTTTATATATCAATCTTCCCAGCTGGGCTGCGGGAGATGAAGCGAAGCAGCTGTATGGAAGGGAATAAGTCAACTTGGAAATACAAATAGCAAAGAGAAATAATTGTTTTTATAATTTGCGTCCTGTCCCTTAAATACCCCCCCTAGTTTACACTTCAGATTTAACATCAGCTTTTCTAAACCAAGAGGTATCATGAACTTTTTGAAGGAGGTCTTCTCAGAGGCCCACCAGATTTCTGACAAGTGCTGGAGAACCGGTAGGGAAAATTTGAATAGTTTAGAGCAGTGTTTCCCAACCTTGGCAACTTGAAGACATCTGGACTTCAAATCCCAGAATTCTGGGAGTTGAACTCCAAATCTCTTCAAGTTGCCAAGGTTGGGAAACACTGGTTTAGAGAACTGGCAAATACCACCTCTGGCTGGCCCCAGAGTAGGCAGGGAATGGAGATTTTGCAATATAATTTCCCTGCCATTTATTTGTTTGTTTGTTTGTTTGTTTGTTTGTTTGTTTGCTTGTTTGCTTGCTTGCTTGCTTATTTATCCATCCATCCATCCATCCATCCATCCATCCATCCATCCATCCATCCATCCATCCATCCATCCATCCATCCATCTATCTATCTATCTATCTATCTATCTATCTATCTATCTATCTCTCTATCTATTTGTGGGCCGCCCAACTTCTTTCAGACTATGGGACGCGTAAAATCAATATAATAATATAAAACAATATAAAATCCCCTTAATAAAAACATTCAAGCTTGTGGTCCGGAGCTAAGTGTTATTGATCATGAGCTCCAGTCCTTCTGGCAAAGCAAGTCCTTACGGCTTTCTGGAAGGCCAGTAGGGTGGAGGCAGTGTGGATCTCTGGAGGTAGTTGGTTCTAGAGATCTAGAGCCGCCACAGAAAAGGCCCTCTGCCATGGTCCCAATAAATGGTACTGTTTGGCCGACAAGACTTGGAGATGGCCGATCCTATGGGATCTAACCAGTTTCTGGGAAGTGTGATGCAAAAGACGGCCCCATAAAAACCCCATGCCCACCAACCTGTGCCCACAAAACTGGTAGTAAAAAAAAAGGATTTCACCACAAGGAGAAATGTTAGCTGCAGCAGTGCCAAGTCAGAAGGCTGTTGAGAATCCCTGATCTCATTGAAGAAATTAGATTCTGATGAGCTCCTCAGAGCAGAGATGTGATAGTATAGCACCAGAGAACTTTAGCCTCAGGGCTCATATGATTTTTGAGGAATAGCCTGTTATAGATAAGTAGCTTCTCTAAGTGAATGTGCTGAAGTACATTTGGATCTCCAACCTGGCTTCTGAGATATAATATTAGTTAGATTGACTCCAGAAGGGTTGATAAAGGAAAGAAAGAAAGAAAGAAACAAACAAACAAAGAAACAAAGAGGGAGGGAGGGAAGGAAGGAAGGAAAGAAAGAAAGAAAGAAGGAGGGAGGGAGGGAAGGAAAGAAAGAAAGAAAGAAAGAAAGAAAGAGGGAGGGAAGGAAGGAAAGAAAGAAAGAAAGAAAGAAAGAAAGAAAGAAGGAGGGAGGGAGGGAAGGAAGGAAAGAAAGAAAGAAAGAAAGAGGGAGGGAAGGAAGGAAGGAAAGGAAGGAAGGAAGAAAGAAAGAAAGAAAGAAAGAAAGAAAGAAAGAAAGAAGACAATAAGCTGATATGTAAGGTCTTTGGTGCTCTCCAAACAGGTTATTTTCTTGCAGAGGTCTCATTACCCAACTAGGTTACATCATCTCTGCCACTGATGCTGTCATCTGGTTAGGTAATGGAGCATTTACAAGGAAACAATCAAGCTCAGAGAACACCAAGAGCCCCACAGTTCAACCCTGAGCTACAAATATTCACATATGTCATATGCAGATTTTCCTTTTTTCCAATTATGTGTCTTTGTTCACTTTCTCCTTCCCTGCCTCTTTCTTTACAAATTAGCTCTATATTTACACAGCCCTTCCAAACCATGCCCAGTTTGCTGCAGACATGCCCCTCTGCCTTATCACATTTTAGACCATTTTGTCAATCTGATATGCAATAGTTACTGTCGTCCAAACATCCAAAAAGGTTTACACTACAAAACCTACAATGTCTTACAAGAGTAGAGATGCGACTTGCCATTTCCACTCGCATCAAAATTGGAAGTGAATTTAGAGCATACTTCCTGCAGTGAAATATGTGATGGATTTACTTGGAGGGTTTCTGGATGTCCTTTGATTTATCACAGGGTTTAGCTTGAGATGAAATGTTGAAATTCTGCAGGAGATACATTTTGAGAGATGTTGGAGTGAGCCAAAAGACACATGTTCCCACTCATTGGGAGTCATAGTTCAGGCTTATAAGTGAAGCCGGATGCATCTGTGATGGCAGGAGTCATAAATAAGGTGCTGGCCAGTTGCTTTCTGGAATGACAGAGCTGCTTTTCTTGGGAAGTAGCAATGAATATTTGAAGACAGTTGTGTTTGAAAGCTACAACCTGCTTTCTTGAATTCCCAGGCATGAGCAGGTTGTTATAGTAGGGATGGCCACTGCTCAGGTATGAACACAGCTGTTTCCACACACTGATGGACAGCTGCAGCTTTCCTTCAATGTCCCTTGTTGCTTCCTTCCTACCAGGTGTCCTTTGAAGCATATGTCTGTGGAAGAAAACACTTTGTTTGATTTTTGGAGCATGAACCAAGTGGAAATTGAGAAAGTTGTCCTTACAATGGCTGACTAGACTGTCCTTCCAAAGCAATGCTAAAAAACTAGCATGAGATTATTAAGTTTACCTGGAACCTTTTGTTTGGGACTAAGTAGAGTGGGGTCATTGCTGCCAGGGATATCTTGCCTGATTTTAGATGGACCATTGGGCTGACTTGCTACAAGACAGTTTCTCATTAGTTATGTTAGGAAAAACGATATATGACGAGCAGAATCCGAGACCAAGCTACAAGAAATAAATTGGAATCACTCTATAATATGTAAATAGATATATTGCTCTTGGGTCAAGTGGACTATACAAGAACACCCCCGATTTGGTGGTGGGGAATGTGTGTGTGTCTGGGTGGGGGGCACTTTTCACTATGCACTGTTTTATGTTGTGTGTAATATAAATTTGATAAAAATTAATTAAAAAATTTAATTTAAAAAAAATTAAAAAATAAGGAAAAAATCAGCATGATGTCCATGGGCATTGTGTGCCTGAAGATATAATTTTTGATGCCTGCCAGATTTCTTTTCTCATTAGAAATTAATTTCAACATTGTATCAATTAAAACAAATGTAATAGAAATTTGGCATGTTATGCATCTTAAGTATGCTTGTCAGACTGCTGCATATATCTCTTAGTTCGATACAGGCAATGGCATGTTGGCCTGTGTGTATTGTTTTAATTTGCATAGAATAGGTGAGTATTCTGGAAATAAATAGTTTATAGCTAATGTTTCTGTCACCCTAGCCAAAATGTGTCCAAGCCAACCACTACTCTTCTTACCACTAGTAGACAATATGCACTTGCTATAAGTGTAATTGAGGCAACTGAGTGTCCACTTTATTTATCTTACTTAAAAAGTAATATACCTAAGGTTGACTGATCAAAAGCATGATGTGTGATAGAGATTGATATCTGTAGGTCTGTCTAGGGATAACCATAGCATATGGAAAATAGCAACTTTGCATATGAGGAGTAAATTTATCTATCTATCTATCTATCTATCTATCTATCTATCTATCTATCTATCTATCTATCTATCTATTTGTATGCTGCCCCTCTCCGGAGATTCGGGGCGGTTAACAGCAATAATAAGACAGCGTATAACAATAATCCAATACTAAAAACAGTTAAAATCCATTATAATAAAAAACCAACATACATACAGACATACCATGCATAAAATTGTAAAGGCCTAGGGGGAAAGGGTATCTCAATTCCCCCATGCCTGACGGCAGAGGTGGGTTTTAAGTAGTTTACAAAAGGCAAGGAGGGTGGGGGCAATTCTAATCTCTGGGGGGAGTTGGTTCCAGAGGGCCAGGGCTGCCACAGAGAAGGCTCTTCCCTTGGGTCCCGCCAAGCGGCATTGAAAAGTGTTCGGAAACTTCAGATCGTGCAGAATGCAGCTGCGAGAGCAGTCATGGGCTTACCTAGGTGTGCCCATGTTTCACCATCACTCCGCAATCTGCATTGGCTGCCGAGCAATTTCCGGTCACAATTCAAAGTGTTGGTTATGACCTTTAAAGCTCTTCATGGCATCGGACCAGAATATCTCCGAGACCGCCTTCTGCCGCACGAATCCCAGCGACCGATTAGGTCCCACAGAGTGGGCCTTCTCCGGGTCCCGTCAACTAAACAATGTTGGTTGGCGGGCCCCAGGGGGAGAGCCTTCTCTGTGGCGGCCCCGGCCCTCTGGAACCAACTCCCCCCGGAGATTAGAACTGCCCCTACTCTCCCTGCCGTCCGTAAAGCTCTTAAAACCCACCTTTGTTGTCACGCATGGGGGAACTGAAACACCTCCCCCGGCCATGTACAATTTATGTATGGTATGTTTGTGTGTGTGCTTGTTAATATAGTGGGGTTCTTTTTAAAACTATTTTAAATACTTAAATTTATTGAATTTATTTGGATTTGTACGATTGTTTATATTTTTTGTTGTGAGCCGCCCCGAGTTCGCGGAGAGGGGCGGCATACAAATCTAAATAATAATAATAATAATAATAATAATAATAATAATAATAATAATAATAATAATTGTTTAGTTGACGGGACCTGGAGGAGACCCTCTCTGTGGAACTTAACTGGCCGCTGGGATTCGTGCAGCAGAAGGCGGTCCCTGAGATAATCTGGTCCGGTGCCATGAAGGGCTTTATAGGTCATAACCAACACTTTGAATTGTGACCGGAAACTGATCGGCAACCAATGCAGACTGCGGAGTGTTGGTGTAACATGGGCATATTTGGAAAAGCCCATGATTGCTCTCGCAGCTGGTAAAATGGTAAAATGATGCAATTAGTGGTACGAGATGGTGGAAGACTCAGTTATAATCCCAGACGTTGTTCAAGGCCTATCTTGGAGTAGTTCATAAATTGATCATATGCAAGGTTTAAGAGGAGGAGAAGGAGGAGGAAAGAGAGGAAGAGGAGAAGAGGAAGAAAAAGAAGAAGCCAATTAGTTACTATGACATGATCTTGAGCATGCTACTGTATATACTCTTCATTTTCCAAGAGAACATCAGGAATGACTTTAAATAAATACCAAATCTCACTGATAGGGGAACTGCCAAAAACTGCCAAAGATCAAGAAACAGAAGAAAGCAAATTGACTGTCAGAACAAACAATGGAAATTGCGAGCAAGAGAACTCAAAGATTGCATTAAAGAACTTAACAAAGAATCTCAGTGAGATGTTAGAAGAGACAAGAAATAATATTACAACAACATCTGTAAAGACATCAAAGATGAAACAGACATGGAAAAACAAAGGAAGTCTTCCAAAATATCTCTGAACTCAGAAAGAAATTCCAAATTCAATTGACATGCTAAAGTATGCAAATGGAAGGTAATAATTGATTCAAAGAATATAAAAGAAAGATGGAAAAAGTTCTGTATATTAGAGATGTAAACATCCAAGATACTTTAAAAATTGCTTTATATTTACAAAAATGTCTTGTAGTAGAAAATGAAGTGAAAAATTAATTCACTGATGAAGTGAACAACAGATGAGGTCAGTCTACAAAAGAAAAGAGATTCATTGAATTTGCAAACCACCATATACTTAATTTCAAAAATTAATGCATAGGATCATCCAATGCAGATTAGAACCCTACATCGATATCTGATTCGCAGACTAGCTTTAGGAAATACTTCATTACTGCTAAACCTCGGATAATGGAGAAAAACGAAAAATTTAAAAAGGTCAGTAAGTTCTTCATTTATTATAGAAAGACTTTTGATTGTGCTAGTCATGTCAAGTGATAAATTTCCTTAGAGAAGTGAAAATCTCAAAATGCCTCTTCATGTGAAACTTATGCACAGCCACATAGAAAATGGCAAAAGGGTTACCGGTAATTCCAAATCAGGAAAGAAATTAGAGGAGTCTATATATTCTCTCTTTGTTTATTCAACTTATATGCAAAATATATATTGAAGGAAGACAGATTAGAAGATGAGTGAGGTTTCATAGTGGGAGAAATAAATATCAATAATTTGTATTGTGCTGATGATAATACACTGATAACTGAAGATGCAAATAATCTCGAGGCTATAATAATGAAAGTCATGAAGTCTTGTAGGGAAGAAATGGGAGTAAGCTTAAATATAAAGGAGACCTAACTAACACCAAAAAATATAGCAATCTAGTTTAGGACAGAGAATGAAAATGTTGAAATGGGGGATATTTATTTTATTTTAATTTAATTTATTCAATTTATAAGATGCCCATCTCCAGATGGATTCTGGGCAGCATACAACAATAAAAATAAAATGCAATAATTAAAAACCCCAGTATTAAAAGACATTAATCCATCTATGATTCATCACTTCTGGCCGGAGCAAGGTATTGTTGTATCTTTCTTGATAATCTATTTCCTATTTTCCATAAATCTGAAATTATGGGATTGATGGGAGAAAAAAGAGCAGAAGGAAACAGCCAACGGTCAGGTGGATGGATTCAATTGCAATGACTCGGTGGGAGTCATTGGATAACTTGAAGATACTGTAAGGTTGGTGATAGATCATCTTAGAGAAAGTTTATGTCAGGGTTCCAGATAGCACCCAAAATTAAATCAGAGTCAAAGTATTCCACAAAGTCCCAATTTATTATTAGAGCCATGTTGGTACATTTGGGTGAAACCTGAATCTGAAGTCATCCAGGTTTCCCCCAAAAGTTGAAAATTCAAGTCCTTCCCCCCCACACCCACAAATCCATCACATTGTCCAATCTTCATTTGCTATGCTGACAGAGTCCATTCATCTCCTTCCATTCAGGTGCAGAGGTGCAGAAACAAAGGATGACCTTTTCTAGAACGACTTTGTTATGGCTTCATACTAACAAACTCATACAATCAACCTCCCATTTTCCCACAGTAGAAAATACATAGTAGAAGAATATAAAGATGCAGGAATCACTTATTTTTATGATAAAATCAAACTCTTTATTTGAACACAAGCACACATAATGAAACACAGCTTTTAAAATGGCACAGAAGGATTTATCTTTCTTTTTAGAGCTAACTGTAATCTATGTCCTGGAAAAGTGCCCAAAACTCGGCCTTATCAGCATTCCTTAGATAATGTTGTGGTTAGCTCTGGCCCTGCTCCTGCCCCAAGGACTGTGGATGTGGGGGAGACATCCACATGCCGCAGGCCTGTTTTGCTCCCGGTGGAATCTGATGATGAAGGCTCCTCTGACCAAGAAGACATGAGTGACAGGGAGGAGGAGAGTGTGGCAGACAGCTCAGAAGGAGATCAATTATCTAGCTCCTCCTTGGATTCAGAACAAGAGTTAATGATACAGCCACACATGTGGAGAGCGATGCATAGGCAACAACAACTGAGAGATTATTATCAAAGAAAATGAGGCCATCTGCAGTTGGGTGGGGCTGTGGTAATTAGTGAGGCTGCTATAAAGAGCAGCCTGTGGGTTTGGCCATTGTGGAGGATTATCTGATCATTGTGTTTCTTGACTGCTTTACTGACTTTGACCTTTTCTGTGTTGCTTTCCCCCCGCTTTGAAACTAAACCAGAGCAAAGTGTGTTTCACTTTGTGAAAGAAGGACTGTGAATTGCCTCACAGCTGCAATCTAAGTATCACAGAACTGATAAGGGACTTGTACAAATTACCAGTTTGTTTGGAGATGAGTGCTCTTTGCTATACAAAAAAAGGGCTTAGTTTAAGTGAATTTTCGTTATAAAGAACATTGTTTTGAATTTTCAAACGTGTGTGTGTCTGAAATTTGTATCTGAATTTTCGGGAGGATTCTGCCAGAGAGCCCGACAGAACAGATAAGCTCCATTCATTACTTATACATATGCATTTGCTCACCGACAATTTCCAAGCACAGCATCCAACAGATAATGTCTTTTAGTGAAGCAGAAATCATGATTTTTAAGCCTTGTTCAATCACACCAACCAGTCTCACGTCTCTTCCATTGAACAATGTTGGAATCTCCACACCCCATTTCCCCAAAATCCTTTGCCTTTATACTGCCTGGAAGGCTGTAAGCTAATACCTTTCACTATGTAACTCCTCTCGCCTTCTCAACAATTTTCTATAGCGAGGATCAATCCATTGACTTTCCACTCTCATGTCTTCCTCATCCTCCGACTGGGACCAGTCCCCCATTGTCACATCAGTCCCCTCTAGTGGTTCCTTGGGCTCACTCAGGTCACTTTCTCCCTCGCTCTCACTCTCTGCTTCATCTGGCAACCCCCCTGGCCTGGCTCATCCTCCTCAGAATCTGACATGACCTGAGGTGGACAAGGAGCACTAACAACAGCTGGTAATCTACATAACAATGGATTTATTATTCAACCATCGCATTCGTACACAGATGTAAAAGCCAACCTGAGTTCTTGAGTGGATCCAATTGCCCTCAGGAACTTTCTCCCAAATTTGGCTGTGAACTTTACACCTCGGACGGAGATGACTCTTTTTGGCACACTGTGTAGACAGTAAATATGCTTAAGAAATAGTTTTGCTAGTTTTCTGGCCAAAAGGTAGGCCTGAGGAAGCAATGAAATGGGCTTGCTTTGAAAACAGGCCAGTGACAGTCCAAATAAACATATCCCTATTGCTGTCTAGGAGTTCTACAATGAAGTCCATGGGAATCTCCTCCCAGGGTTTGCTTAGGCTAGCTACCTGCTGCATGAGTCCAGGAGGTTTGCCCGGCCAATTCCTCCTGGTTGTGCAGATAGTACAACTTTTTATCTAACCCTCCACTTCAGCTTTCATCTTTGGCCACCAAAATTGATGTCTGGCTAAGTGGAGAGTTTTCAGGAACCCAAATGGCCACCTAGTTTGGAATCATGATTTCATTGCAGGACCTCCAGTCTCAAATTGGCAAGTATGCATAGTTTGGATCCAGTCTGGAACCCCTCAAATGCTACAGGATTTCCTCAGCTCTGGATCTCGGGCCACTGTGAATGTGTGCATGAAGAGCCATTCAGACCTGTCCTGTAGTCTCCCTGCCTCCATCTGAATTCCCACACTAATTCTTTGGCTGGGCGGCCTGCTTGTTTCAGTCCTTGGATTTCTTCCTCAGCTTCCACTTGTCAGGATACATCATTAAACCAGACCCTCATCAGGCAAACTAACTTGTTAGCATCTTTGAGTTCTGGGGCCGCTTTGTCGTGGAGCTCTGACACCCATTCAGCTTCTTCCCCCTCAATCATCCCCTCAGTAATTGAATTTAATTTCCAGAGGTAGCAAATTAACTTTTTATGATTCTCAAACAATTCCATTTAGATACTTACAGTTAAAAATAAATGCGTAAAAGCCTCTGGGAGATTATGTGCATCTATTTTAGGGATACCTGTCCAGAATATTCCAAAAATGGGCTGAACATGTTGGCCTATTTCTCTAATGACATCACTCTGCCACTATTAATTCTTCCACCCTTCCAGCATGTCTGGCTGGGGAATTTTGGAAGTTGGACTATACATTTTAAAGTTACCAAGTTTGAGAAATATTGCCTAGTCCTGCAAAATCTAGCAGAAAAGCTCATTCCCTGTCATAAACTTTATGTCCCTGCCTAAATTCAGGAACAATTCCAGAGAAGAAGATTTTTGAAAATACTCTAAGTTAAAAATAAGTCTGGATTGGAAAAGTAAATGTAAAAGTAAACTTCCAATTGAATTTCAAGGATATTGGAAGAGTGGCTGGAAATTTTCAGTGCCCTTATCCATCTCAACTTGCAAAATTCAATGGTTACTACCATTGAAAGCTCAAGAAAAACACACGGATATTCTTCGAAATGGTGTCCTTTGTTGTTCCTCGCCTATAGACAGAAATGTGGCCACGTGAGCTTTTGTGGGTGCACCTAGGTACAGCCACACTACACCAATCCTCCACGGACAGCACTGGTTCCTGATTGGTCTCCGGACACAATTCAAGGTATTGGTCATTACCTTTAATGATAGGCTTAGGGCCAGACTATCTTCGAGACCGCCTTCTACCATAGAGCTCCCAGTGACCAATAAAGGCCCACAGAGTCAGCCTTCTCTGGGTTCCATCAGCTAACCAGTGTTGGCTGGCAGGTCCATGGGGGAAGACCTTTTCTGTGGCTGCTCCAATTCTCTGGAACCAGCTACCTCCTGAGATCCGGACTGTCCCCATCCTACTGGCCTGCTTGAAAGATGTAAAGACATGGCTTTTCCGGCAGGCCTGAGGCCATTGATCGGATGGTGTACCATCAAGATCCGGACATAAATGGAATGCATGGTTTTTAAGTGTTGGATTTAAATTGTTTTTAAATTGGTTTTAGAGATTTTAATATTATTTGTATGTTTTATTTCAGATTGTGATATACAAATTGAATGGATGAATGAATGAATTAATCTTGCCAAAGTAAAGCAAACTACTAGCACCATTGAATATATGCTCTGAGAATATCTGAAGATGAGCTGTCAACATCTTCTTCCCAATCAAAATACCAAAACATCACTGCCTCTTGATCCTCTGGTATGCAGCTCCTCCCTCCCGGGAATCCAGACTACATCCCTCCACAGTTATTGATCTATTTCAAAAGAAGTGGCTTCATTGTTGAGTTGGGATTAGATAAATATGGCATCTCACAACAAAGATCTTCGAAGGTCATATAGGGATTGCATAGTGTTATTACCTTTCTTACTATTCCTTTTCTTGGTCAAGTAGGATCTTGGACAAGTATTTATATTTATAATTATAATCTGTCTCTTGTTCATAGAGAATCAGAGTGGCTCATGAGAAATTTAGCAATAGAGTTGTATGAATATAGGATACAGTAAGTTCTATCTTTTTAAATAACCAGGTTATTCCTTCATAGTTTACAAAACCAATATGGTTATCCAGCTGGTCACAAGAGAGTACCAGAATTTTATACTTATTATCTCCTATTTTTCCAATCAGTTGGCTGCATAGCTTCTTCCTTCTTGGGTGGGCAGGTTGTAACTTATTCACACTGAAGGAGGCAACTGGACATTTCCCCAAGCATCTTTTCTCCTTCAAAGGTCTTTGTGTGCTTTTTTAAAAGTTAAAAATACATATATTTCATAATTTGTGCAAGAACTACCGATTGCCATGTCTACTCACACTCAGCTTGAGTAGGAAAATGACCAGATATACAATTGGATGTCACATTATGTGCTGTGAATGGAGAATATGCTATTTAACATATATATTAAAACTACAGCAATTGCTAGGAGAGAGGATAATTTATAGTGTGAGAGAAAATAATAATTATAGCTGTAAATTAGCTTTAAAGGTAGTTATAGAGTCCCCCTCCCCCTCAAAATATCATCTGAATCATCTGAGGCAACTTTTTAGGTTTTATTATATAACGAGTTTTAAGTTTTATTATACAGAGAGCCTTTTTCAAAGGCTTTCTGTATCATAAGGTTGGAGAAATCATGACACTTTTCTTTTCCAACAAAAAAGAATCCCTTACATTGGAAATGAGCGTGAAATAGGATCCCATCATGCACTATTAGAAAAGTTTGTCAGTTTAACCATTGTGTACCAAAATGTACTTGTAGTAATAACTATTAAACGTACGCCCACCTTTCTGCTATTATAAGCAGTAAAGTACAACTACAATGTATTTGGGAAATTAGCATAAAAGTATGCATGTATAATGTCTGTGTGTCTCTGTGTGTATCCAACGGAAAAAGAAACATATAACTCTTCCCTGGTACAAGCTGAGAGGAGGAGAACCTGTAGTCTAGAGGTTAAAGCTACTGCCTTACAGGAAGAGTCCCCAGGTTCAAATCCCAGTAAGGGCATGGCAAAATAACTTGAAGTAGAGCTATACTAGTCTCCCTTCCTTTTCATTATTGGCAAAAATATGTTACTCTCTCTCTCTATATATATATATATATATACTTCTACTTAAGAACACCTCTACTTAAGAACTTTTCTAGATATGAACCGGGTGTTCAAGATTTTTTTGCCTCTTCTTAAGAACCATTTTCTACTTAAGAACCCGAGCCTGGAAAAATTTCCCAGGAAATTTGAGAGCAGCACAAAGGCCCGGCCAGTTTCCTGCCATTCCCCCTTTAATCCCGGCCCTCTCGGGCTTTTCTGGGCTGCCAGAGGAACCTTTTGATGGTGCTTAAGGAGGTTTGGCAGTCCAGACTGAACGAAACATTTTCTTTTCTCTGGGCACTTGGAGAGGGAATTAACCTCTGACAGCGCCCAGAGAAAAGAAACGCTCCCTTCGCTCTGGGCAGTGACTCTCCTCCTCCTCTTCTTCGTCCTCCTCCCCCCACCCAAATTCTGAGCTTTTATTTCTTTCCTAATGGGTTTGCACAAATTATTTGCTTTTACATTGATTCTTATGGGAAAACTTGCTTCTTCTTACAAACATTTGTACTTAAGAACCTGGTCACGGAACAAATTAAGTTGTTAAGTAGAGGTACCACTGTATATCAATATCATATCATATCATATATCATATTTATTTATTTATTTACTTACTTACTTACTTACTTACTTACTTACTTACTTACTTACTTATTTATTTATTGGATTTGTATGCCACCCCTCTCCGGAGACTCCATACCACACCACACCACACCGTACTGTACTGTATCGTATCGTATCATATTGTATCACATCATAGCTATCATCTTGTTTTTTGCTTCTGTGCATGTGCAGAAACTGCCCCGAGTCTTGGGAGAGGGGCGGCATACAAATTTAATAATAATAACTGGTTTTTTCTTCTGCACATATACAAAAGCTGCTTTTTTACCACTGTGCATGTGCATGCATACAATGTGTGCGCCCTCACATGGCACATCAAGGAGTGAATTGATAGAGAAGAAAACCAGAACCCATCCCCGAGCCAGTTCCTGAAGATAAAACTCAAATACTTTGGGCACCGGATTGGAGAAGATCCTAATGCTGGGAACAATTGAGAGCAAAAGAAGAAGGGGACAGCAGAGAACGCGGTGGCTGGATGGAATCACTGAAGTAGTCGGTGTGAGCTTCAATGGACTCTGGGGGATGGTAGAGGACAGGAAGACCTGGAGAAATGCTGTCCATGGCATCATGTTGGGTCGGACACAACTTCACAACTTACAACAACAAAAATACACACACGCACGCGCACACACTGTATAACTGATAAAGATTTTCCTGTAGGTCTATGTTTACATTTTGTAGAAAGACAGAGATATATACATAGATTTTAATAAAAGTTAACTTCCTATCCTTTTCTAAGATATTTATTCATTTATTTGTTAAATTTATATAACTGCCCCTTTCACATTGGTGACTTTGCATCACCCACAACAATACAAAAGAACATCATGCACAGTAAACAAAATACAAACAAGAACCAGAAAAGCAAAAAAAATAATAATCATACCAATACCTGTAATTAAAAACACAAATATATTCAGTAAACTCAGTTCTTCTCATTCCGAACAGCCTTTGAGCAGGATGTATACTGCAGACAAACCCTCAAACGTGGTGAGAAAGACAATCTTTAAAATCTTCCGAAAGGCCAGAAGAGTTTAATCTCTCTTCGATTAAAATGAAATCAATGTTGATGCTGTCTGTTTGTGTACTCTCTGTTAAAAATGAGCATTATAAGAGGGCCAATTTAATATTTCCTTCTGAATTTTGCTGCCACCACTAATTGAAAAAAAAAGGAGATTGATATAGCTATTTTTCTGGATATTTAGTGATAGCTATCATTGGTCTTTATGGTGGAATCAGTTAACCTTATGGGGAATCCAAGCTGTGATTTCAGCTTGCAGTATCATTGTCAGGAGATGTGCAAAAATGGTTTTCTGTGCCACTTCATCAAATTTATTGTGGCAGTTATGGAGCTATTCATCAGTTGGGAATCCACTGTATCTCTTAGAGGAGCATCTGTCTGGTCTTTCATTCCCTTTCTCCTTAAATATCAGGTGTCCATCTCCTGTGCACACCCAGCTGTCAAATATAACTTATTGGGTGCAGGTGGAGCTTAGTTTGATTGTGACTTATTAAAGCTGGTATATTGAATCATATAATCACAGGGATGGAAAGGACCATGGAGGTCTTCTAGTCTAACCCCCTGCCACAGGCATAAATCCTTACATCATCCCAGACAAACTGTTGTTTATATCTGTCTACACACACACACGCACACACACACACACACACAGAGTATATGTGTATGGGCAGAGAGATATGGCCAACCACTATGGCACCTCACCATGGCAAGTCATCACAGTCAACTCGCCATGGACAACTTGCTGCAAGACAACTTGCTGCAAGACAACTTGCTGCAAGACAACTTGCTGCAGGACAGTTTAACAATTAAATTAAATTATTTAAAGTTTTAAAAAAGCATTTAAATTTTTTTTGCCATTCACATTTCATTCATTGGCATCCTTTCTTGCATGATTCTAGGCCACTATTTCTTTGATATTAGTGTAAATCTTGTCAAGTCGGCCACGGCAAATTGGTGAATTAGATTACATTACTACTAGAATTGGAAGGGACCTTGTAGGTCATCTAGTCTAACTCCCCGCTCAAGCAAGAGTCCCTACACCATTTCAGACAAATGGCCATCCAATCTCCCTTTGAAGGTCTCAAGTGTTGGAACTCTCACAACCTCCACAGGCAAGCTATTCCACTGGTTGATTGTTCACACTGTCAGAAATTTTATCCTTCTTTCCAGGTTGAGTTTCTCCTTGGTCAGCTTCCATCCGTTATTCCTTGTCTGCCCTTCAGGTGCCTTGGAAAATAGTCTGACCCCCTCCTCTCTGTGGTAGCTCCTCAAGTATTGGAATTCTGTTATCATGTCACCCCTGGTCACTTCTCGTCGCCAGACTGACCATGCCCAGTTCTTGCAACTGCTCTTCCTATGTTAGTCTCCAGTCCCCTAATCATCCTGGTTGCTCTCCTCTGCACTTTCTCTAGAGTTTCAATGTCTTTTTTATAGTGTGATGATCAAAACTGAATGCAGTACTATAGGTGTGGTTTAACTAAGGTTTTATAGAGAGATATTAGTACCTCCCTAGTCCTAGATTATATCCTCTGTTAATGCAATTTAGGATTGCATTTGCTTTTTTGGCTGTCTCTGCACACTGCAAGCTCATGTGTAGCTGGTTGTCCACTAAATTGTCACAGACACCCCACACACATATACACACACTGCAAAAGAAACAAGCTTTCACAAGCCACATAAAGTATGGCCTGCCCTGCAGAAAAAAAGGGAACATGGATAGTTGACCTTCCTCCAAGATAAATTAGTGGTGAATTGGATTACAAATTTTGCATGATGAACAGATGTGCCTGCTGATTCCCTCAAGGCATTATTGTTGGAAGTATCTGGTGGTAAGCCAGGACACCATTGTAATGGTGCTGCTGAGAAAATCTTCTGAAACAGATGTTTTTTTGTATGAAGAACATTTGTGATAGATGAAAGAAAAGAAGGAAAGTTGGCAGCTGCAAACAATCCATTGATGCCATTCCTTTTAAGGTGCTTTATAAATGCAACACATGGTTTTTTAAAGGAACAGGCCTCACAGATGCTAACCTGACTTACCCCCTGCACATATCCATGGTATCTATTTATTTCACATGCTTTTATGCCTCTTCAAATGCTATGAATCTAAGCAGCTCACAGCAAAACATCAACAATACTGTCTGACTCAACATGTGAAAATCAATAACCACATCTTGAAAACATAAATTCCATTTTAGTCTCATCAATCCATGCATCTCACAAGGGTAATGGCTGGTCATTCTCTCCCTGTGACTTTGAAAGGGTTGAAAGTCCCAGTTGCATTCTAAATGTTATTATTTTTTCTCTCAACTACTGAGAACAGTAGAAGCTGCTCTCGGGTGAATGAACCGATAGTTGTCTTGGAGCATCGTCTGGATTATCAAATTACACTAAACTTCCTCATCCTTTCAGAATTGTCCGCATGATCTTGATTCTGAGGAATGTAAATCCAACCCAATCTTTAGAGCATGTTGTGTGACATTGTCACTTCCTGTAGTGAAATGCAAAACTTCCTCCTGGATGAAGGTTGCATTGGGCACCTTAGTTCAACAGCAGATGGGATGGGGCAGTATTCAAAATTGTATTTTATTTGTGTTTTACTGGAATTAAAATTAAATCTGTTTTATGATCATGCACTCCAACTATGCAGTCAATGTTTTCCCTCTTTTGTCGAATAAAATACTGTAGTTCATTATCAGCTTTTGCAGGTACCCATATGTGCAATAAAGATATTCAGAGACCACCTGTGAACCCAAATCTCAGCTGCAGCCCATCTGACTTCTTATACAACAGGGATTCCCAAACTTGGTAACTTTAAGACTTGTGGATTCTGGGAATTGAAGTACATAAGTCTTTAAGTTGGCGAGTTTGAAGACTTCTGTTATATAGGAAATCTTTCTAGGAGAAGAGAAATCTCACAACAGAGCTACGTTGCATCATGTTACCTGTTCTTCTTTTGAAACATCAGGGATCCTGGACATGCTTAGTTAATTAAGTTCCTGGAAGGATCCTGTTCTATGCCCAACAACTTGACATGGTGTTCAATTGCACCTTCCCCTAGTCCCCAATTGTTTTTCCTAATGAGTTCTCCATCACAATTATTTGTTATATTTTTGTTAGTACAGTGGTACATCTACTTACAAACTTAATTTGTTCCATGACCAGGTTCTTAAGTAGAAACGTTTGTAAGAAAAAGCAATTTTTCACATTGGAGCGTAAAAGCAAATAATGTGTGCTATTGGGGAAACCACAGGGAGGGTGGCGCCCCTGTTTCCCCTAGAAGATTCCTAGAAAGGCCCCATGGAGGCTTCTCCATGCCTTTTCTGGCCCTGTTTCCTCACAGGAGAATAAAAGAGAGGCTCCATGGAGGCTTTTCCCCACCTTTTCCAGCCCTGTTTCCTTCCAGGAGATTCCTCGAGAGGCCCCACGGAGGCTTCTCCCTGCCTTTTCTGGTTACAGTTTCGGAGGTTTGTAAGTAGAAAATGATTCTTGAGAAGAGGCAAAAAAATCTTGAACACCCAGTTCTTATCTAGAAAAATTTGTAAGTAGAGGCGTTCTTAGGTAGAGGTACCACTGTACTATGTATATAACTGGTTGGGTTTGGCAATATATAAACAAACTAACAATGTATGTTTAAATGTATTAAAACACTATTGCTTTAAGAATTAGTGGTGCAGTTAGCATAAGAGGGAGCCAAAAGGGTCTCTCTCTCTCTCTCCCTCTCCCCCCCCTCTCTCTCTGATTATTCTCTGTTATTTATGTTATGTTCTCTGTGACTTCTGTGTGTTAAAACTCTGATTCATGTATTTTGTAACCTGAAGAAGTAAGGCTTATATATGTATTGACTGATTTAACTGTGTATGACTAGGACTGTTCTTGACTAAGGTATTTGCCAAAGTAAATGTTTTATACACTTAATGTATCCAGATTGTATTACTGAATTATTACTCATATCTGTTCTGCCGGCATGTTTCAACCGCCCGTAATTACAGGGTAATTAGTCCAGGAAGACACACAACACACGATAAAAGGAAAACCCAAAAGTTTTTATAAACAGAAAAACAGAAACAGCTCCCTTTTTAAATGTCAAAGGGATTTTCTGTACACACAAGGCACAGGTTAAATGCAATCCAATTGCTCACCCAATAACTGGGAAATTGAGTCCAATTCTAAAGTCCAGAGAGTCCACACACAATCTTGAACAGCACAAAAACCACGATCTTGATGAAACAATGAATCAGATAAACTGCCATGAGCCTAAAACACCAGGCTGCACTTTTATCTGTAGCACTAATTACAGCAGTCCCACCCAACCACAGGTGGCCTCATTTTCTCTTGTTATAATCCTTCAGTCGTTGTCTCCTATGCATCACTCTACGCATGCGTGGATGTGTCATTAATTCTTGTTCAGAATCCAGGGATGATATAGGTGATTGATCTCCTCCTGGGCTGTCTGCCAAATTCCCCTCTTCCCTGTCACTCACACTTCCTTGGTCAGAGGAGGCTTCATCGGCAGATTCCATCGGGAGCAAAACAGGCCTGCGGCATGTGGATGTTTCCCCCACCTCCACCTCCACATTCCTTGGGGCAGGAGCTGGGCCAGAGCTAACCACAACAGAATCCCTGGGCTATCAGCTGGATATCTCCTAGAACTCCATGTTTCCTCTGTGCATGTGCCTCTTTGATCACTCAGAGATCACTCTGCACACTTCTTAACAATTTTTTTTAATATAAAAAGGTTGGGGTGCAGCCATCCACATTTTAAAAAACAAGGACTTCTATTATGTACATGTACCTGTATATCGTAAGTGCTCTTGTTTTTGTTTTGTTTTAAAGGTAGATGGAAATGAACCAACCCATTTTGGAGGTAAAGAAAAGGAGCCAGGATATCATTCCAATTCTCTCTTCTGGCAAATAGGTACTATTTTTTTAGGGCCACTTCATTTTGAGTTTGGTTAACTGCCCTTCCAGACTGTCATTTCATGGGCGTGTAGATAATATGCTTTCAAATCTCTCAAGAGGGACCTTTATGTAATACCAGTGTTTTAAGACTTGGCAACTTTAAGGTGTATGAAGCTCAACTCCCAGAATAAAGGCAGGCAAGCTAGGGATTTTAAGGAACAAGTTAAAGTTGACAAATTTGAAAATCATTGCTTTACACCTGCTTTACCAGGTTGTCCAGACAGCAAACAGAGCAAAAGAGCTACTTTCTAGTTTATTGCAAAGCTGCTGTACATTAATAGAATCTTGCAAGCCTGAAAGTACAATTCTCCTATTGTTTCCTGTAAAGCCAGAGAACCTCCTGAGACTTTTGTCCCACCCATTGTTTAGCTGCAGGCGACATTGTCTCTTTAGGATTTAGAATACAAGAGTTGTAGGTCATCTAATCCACCCCCTCCCCCAAGCAGGAGATCCTATATTTCTGACAGATGGCTGTCCAGTCTCTTCTTGAAAACTCCCAGGAATGGAATGCCTACAATATCGGAAAGCAACTTCTGTTCAATTGGTTGATTGTTCTCACTGTCAGAAAATTCCTCCTTGTTTCTAGGTTGAATCTCTCCTTGGTCAATTTCCATCCATTATTTCTTGTCTGGCCTTTGGAAAATAGCTTGATGCCTTCCTCTCTGTGACAGCGCCTCAAATATTGGAACACTGATATCATGTCTCCCTTGGTCCTTCATTAGACTAGTCATCTTTGTTGCTCTTCCCTGCACTCTTTCTAGAGTCTTCCTTATCTTCCTATTACCTAGGCTAGGGGTAGGCAAAATTGGCTCTTCTATGATGTGTGGACTTCAACTCCCAGAATTCCAGAGCTAGCATGATTGGCTCTGGAATTCTGGGTGTTGAAGTCCACAAGTTATAGAAGAGCCAACTTTGTCTACCCCTGACCTAGGCAGCATCTCTTTGTCCCATCTCTCGATGTCTTCCCTCCTTCAACATTACATTACAATACCCGGATTTACAAAGTGGCTGGTATGTGATTTCCAGATAAACCTTGCAGTGGTGGGATTCAAAAAGCAATGGAAACTGCAGTTTAATGTTTCCAAATGTAAAATAATGCACATGGGGAAACAGAATCCTCAATCTGAGTATTGTATTGGCAGTTCTGTGTTAGCATAAACTTCAGAAGAAAAGGATTTAGGGGTTGTGATTTCTGACAGTCTCAAAATGGGTGAACAGTGTGGTCAGGCGGTAGCAGCAGCGCACTACCATTCCCGGCGCTACCGGAATGGGCCAAGAGTGTGGAGCGTGTGCGTGCCCGGTGCAGGATTCGGCTTCTGGGCATGCCCACGCGGCACGGGAGAAAGTGAACCAGCAGCGAGTTAAGTTAGAACCCACCCCGGTGTAGAGAGAAAGACAAAAAAAAAAGTAGTGATTTCCAACTTTCTTTTGTGCAGTAGAATACAACAAAAACAACAAAAATGTCAACTTCAACTTTATGTTTTACATGTCTAAACATTTCTATAATCAAAACTAAAATCAAGGTTTCATTTTTGTTTAGTTTTGAGCACAAAATCCAAAAGTGGTTTTTCAAGTAGGAAAAAAACACACACGATAGGTTCTTCTCTTTAATTAAAATGTTTCTTGTCAAACAACACACCCACAAACCCAGCTTCCAAAAAGGAGGACTTTAAAGAGATTTCAAGTTTTGCTAAAAGATTAAGATTTTAAAAAATGACTCCTTTCAAATACACACCAAACTCTAGTGGCAGAAGTAGCACCAACTGAAAATCCAAATCTTAATGTAGCTTTTGAGCATTTCATAAGATATGCAGCAAAAATGATTTGAATCTTCACTTTATGCCATTTGGAATTTAGATCCTGCACACACACACCCCTTCTGGCTCTTCTTGTTATTTGCACTTAAAGGCCTTTTCTTTGCAGTCAGGTGGAGCATGTAAGGATCAGGGATGGAACTCAATCTTCCCTGTTCTGATGAAAACTTAATGTGTGCAGCATGTTTTTTCCATTATATGTGCTGCCCTCCCCATTAGAAAAAAAAAGAAGCACCAGCAACTGATTCATATTATAAAACTTTTAGGAAACGTGAGACATTTTCTTTATCTATTCCACAGATTTTAGTCTTTCTTTCTATTTTTGTTTGCATTATTTATAGTATTGCATACAATTCTTCAATAAAATAAATTTACAAGGCATGTGAATTGTTTTTTTTTAAATAATCTTAATTGAGTTTTATGAATAAGACAAAAACAAAGAGAAGGGAGAATCAATAGTACATAGTGATTAACGTTCAAATCACATAACATCATAGTCATATTGATATTATTTTAAAAAGAGAAAAGAAAGAAAGAAAGAAAGAAAGAAAAGAAAAATAGAATAGGTGATAGAAAAGGAGAGAATGGGAAAAGGGATAATAGAAAGGATAAAGGGGTAAAGGGAAGAGGGGGAGAATTGGAATTAGAGAGAATGTCTAGCCATTTGGCTAGTATCGCAGTTAGTTACAATATCTGTTTCAATGGTGTATTTGGGATATTATTTCCCATAGGGTTGTTAGTTCTGGTCTTTAACTGTTGTATGTAGATTTTATGAATTATTTGTCACAATTTTTGTATTTGTTTATATTTTATCTTTCAATGAAGATTAATTTGTTGAAATGTTGTCTTTTGTAATGTTGGTAAATATTGTTTTTTTGTCTTAACCATTTGTACTACTTGTCCCAGGCTTGATAGAAATCTGTGTCATTCATATCTTTTATTTCCAAGGTCAATTTGTACATTTCGGCATATTCCATGGTTTTGATTAAGAGGTTTAATATGGTTGGAGTTCCTTTGTGTTTCCAATGTTGCACATATATGGTCCTTGCAGCAGTTATAATATGTAGTATAATATAAAAGTCATCTTTCTTGAAATATTGTCAGGGGATTCCTAATAGGAATAATTCTGGTTTTAGTTGTATGTTTAGATTAGTAATTTGATCTAAGATGTTTTTGATATTTTTCCAATAACTTTGAGCAATTTCACAGGTCCACCAGAGATGGTAGTAGGTCCCTGTTTTTTGCCTGCATTTCCAGCATAAAGGGGATGTATTTGGATATATCTTCACAATTCTGGCTGGTGGCAAATGCCATCTGTAGAACATTTTGTATTGGTTCTCCTTCTGCATGACTGCCATTTTATATTTATAATTTACTGTCCAAATTCTTTCCCACTCGTTTAAATGAATTGTGTAGCCAAAATTTTGTCCCTATGCTATCATTGAGGTTTTGACTGTTTCTTTTATGGTATCTTGTTGTAGTAAATAGTTGTAAATTTTAGATACTGTTTTTTTTTGTAAGGCCAAATAGAATCTTATCTAGTATATTATTTTTTTGGAATCTGAATTTGTTTTTGTGTTTTTTATATAGTGATTGGATTTGGGTATATTGGTACCAATCGAGTGTAATTCCATTTTCGAGTAAGTTTTGTTTTGGGATTAAGTAATTATTTCTATCCAGTAGGTATTCATATATTATTGGTTTACTAAGCGGAAGAACATTTGGGTAAGTAACAACTTCAATGGGGGATATCCATTTAGGGATGGATGTATAGTGGTTCTTCCTTATATTTTGCCATGAATTGATTAATGCCCTTTGGATATAATGCTGTTTAAAATATTTTGGTATTTCATGTAGTTCTGTTAGTAAGAAGGCATGCCATCCTGACAAAAGATCGTATCCTTCCAGTGTTAGTAGTCTTTGATTGGTAAGTAATATCCAATCCTTCACTAAATTAAGAATTACCGCCTTATAATATAATTCCAGATTTGGAAGGCTGAATCCACCTTCCATGGAATCCAGGAAGTGATCACCATGGCTTCCTTAGCAACCTGCCGGTGATGTCAAAGCTCCGCCCCTGGAATCTCTTCGTGGGAGGGATTCCCTGTTCAAGTTCGAGTTCGGGTTCGGTTCAGGTTCGGCCAAATTTTGCCAAACCTGAACACCGTTGGGTTCGCCCATCACTACCGTAGTAGTAACACCATACATCTTGTAAGGCAAATGCGGTAGCTAATTGTTCAAATGCTGCTGGGAGATGTTAGGGAAATGTTCCTCCTTGCCACCTCAGAGTCCCTATTTTTTTTTAAGCCTTAAAGTTTTGGATATTTTTGATTCCACTCCCCTCACCTTCTTCCTTCGGCAGCGACTGTCCTCCTCCTCTACTTCCTCTTCCTTCTCCCACCCAAATTCCGAACTTTTATTTCTTTCCTAATGGGTTTGCACACATTATTTGCTTTTGCATTGATTCCTATGGGAAAAATTGTTTCTTCTTACAAACTTTTCTACTTAGTCATGGAATGAATTAAGTTCTTAAGCAGAGGTACTACTGTATTGTCATATACTCTACCACCTATTTATTAACTTATCTATGTTAACACATTTCTTTATTTTGATATATTACTATTTTCATCACATTGCTGTTATAATTATTACTATTAACCTATTACTGTTTTCGTCTGATGCTTTATCCTGCTAACCCAGTGGTTCCCAAACTTGGCAACGTTAAGACTTGTGGACTCCAATTCCCAGAATTCTCCAGCCTGCTATGCTATGCTATTCAATCTGTATAGTCTGGACAGAAGGAAAAGGGGGGACATGATCGAAACATTTAAATATGTCAAAGGGTTAAATAAGGTTTAGGAGGGAAGTGTTTTTAATAGGAAAGTGGACACAAGAACAAGGGGACACAATCTGAAATTAGTTGGGGGAAAGATCAAAAGCAACGTGAGAAAATATTAATTTACTGAAAGAGTAGTAGATCCTTGGAACAAACTTCCAGCAGACATGGTTGGTAAATGCACAGTAACTGAATTTAAACAAGCCTGGGATAAACATATATCCATTGTAAGATAAAACACAGGAAATAGTATAAGGGCAGAGTAGATGGACCATGAGGTCTTTTTCTGCCATCAGTGTTCTATGCTTCTATGCTATGCTATGCTATGCTATGCTATGCTAGGCTATGCTATGCTATGCTATGCTATGCTATGCTATGCTATGCTATGCTAGGCTATGCTATGCTATGCTATGCTATGCTATGCTAGGCTATGCTAGGCTATGCTAAGCTATGCTAAGCTATGCTAGGCTAGGCTAGGCTAGGCTAGGCTGGTTGGACAATTCTGGGAATTGAAGTCCACTATTCTTAAAGTTGCCAAGTTTGGGAACCACTGTGCTAACCCATACTGCTGACAGTAAAGCAGACTGTAACCTCTTTTACAACCAGTTTTCTGTTTGGTTTTCCAAATTGTTGTTGAAGAATACTGAGACAGGCAGGTTCAAAGACGGTTCCTTTATTTAGCTCTTTTTGGAAAGTGACATTCAGCAGGGAACGCGTCTGCTGTCAATGAGAAAAGCCGCTCTATTTATACTTTTGCGGCTCACGCCAAAAGGAACTGTCATGCGTCTGAACCAATCAGACGCGACCTCTTATTATTTACATTATCTGCCCGGAGACAGCTTTGTACAAGATTCAACTATTTACATAGGATTTAACACCCCTCCCTCCTTAGTCTGGAATATGTCAATCAGTCAACCATGTGATATAGTCCTCCCTTTGTGAATGAGCTCATACTGGTACCCCGAAAGAAATAAGGCCCACCTAATTAGTCTGGGGGACATAAATGGAGGTGTTGGCTTGTTAGAAGCCAGAAGGCCCAATAAAGGCTTGTGGTCAGTGATCAATTCAAACCTCCTTCCAAACAGATAGTTATGGAACTTTTTTACACCAGCCACTAAGGCTAAAGCCTCCTTATCTAGTTGGCTATAATTTCTTTCAGTGCTGGTCATTGTTCTGGAAAAGAAAGCGATTGGGGCTTCAGTATTATTAGGCAGTACATGTGCCAATACCCCACCTACCGCATAAGGTGATGCGTCGCACATAAGCCTGACGGGTAGTAATGTACTATATTGAACCACCACGCTTTTGGAGGTTAATAATTGTTTAATTTGAAAAAAGGCTTCGTGCTCAGTTTTGCCCCAGGTCCAGGGAATTCCCTTCTGAAGCAGCCGGTGTAGGGGTTCTGCTGCCGTTGCCTTCTGTTTCAAAAAGATAGAGTAAAAATTAAGAAGGCCTAGAAATGCCTGTAATTCTGTTTTATTTTTTGGTTCTGGCGCTTCCCTGATAGCTTTTAACTTTTCGGTAGTGGGGTGGATACCATTTCCATCTATCCTATATCCTAAGAATTCCACACTTTCAGTTCCCCACACGCATTTGTCAGGTTTGATCCTCAGGCCCTTAGATTGCAGTCTATGCAAAACCTCTCTTATTCTTTGGTTTAGTTGCGATTGGTTTTCACCACAAATTAATATATCATCAAAGTAGGGGATAGTCCCCTTAACCCCGGACAATAAATGTTCCATTATGCTCTGAAAAATCCCAGGGGCTATGCTTACCCCAAATTGTAGTCTGGTGCATTTAAAGGCACCCCTGTGGGTGATGATAGTCTGTGCTAGTGATGTTGGCTCATCGACTGGGAGTTGTTGGTAAGCCTGTGCGAGGTCGATTTTTGCGAATACCCTCCCTTCCCCCAGGGAGTGAAGGATTTGTTGTACCACTGGAATGGGGTATGGGTGATGTTGGAGGGATTTGTTGAGTGTGGATTTATAGTCCGCACAGACTCTTAAGGAGCCATCTGGTTTTAGAGGTGTGACTATGGGCGTTTCCCAAGGCCCTTGCTCTACGGGGACCAGGATGCCCTGGGCTATGAGTTTATCGAGCTGTAGGTCAAGCTTCGGAAGAAGAGGTAAAGGCACCCTTCGGGGCTTGAGTCTGACCGGGGGGACCTTAGGGTCAATAGAAAATGATATAGGGGGCCCTTTATAAGTTCCCAAGGTGGGGCTAAAAACCTCTGGAAATTCCTGTAAGAAATTGGGAATGTTATCAGAGTTAACAGTACAGATACCCGAAATTTCAATACCCAATGGGTCCATCCAAGTCAATCCTAGAAGAGAGTGTTTAGCCCCTGCAACCACAACCATAGGAAGGAGACATTTAACATTTTTAAAGTTAACAGGTACATGTACTTTCCCTAACACAGGTATGATGTTCCCTTGAAAATCTCTAATTACCAATGTAGTTTGTAATAGATCAGATTTTAAGAGGTTAGGCATGTACATCTTAAGTTTTTCCCATGGCATAATAGTATACTTAGACCCCGTGTCCAGTTCCAGATTGCATGGTCTGTTGTTTAGGAGCAGCGAGATTACGATTTTGCTCCCATTTTTCGTTGTTGTGCTATTTACAGAAAATTGTTCGTTACCTCTTGTGTAGTCGCGGTTAGCGGTTGAGTAGTTTCTGCGGCTGGAACCTCGGGGGAATCTGTTGTCTCATGGTTGAGTTGTCTGGTTGGAAAATCGAGGAGGACGAGGAGTGGAGAAGGATTCCTCGGGCAGAGGGGCTCTGCAGGCCTCGGCGATGTGGCCACGTCGGTTGCAGCGGCGGCAGATGGCGTCCCGGAAGGGGCAGCGTTGGCGCGGATGGTTCCCTCGGCAGCTGGAGCAGGGAGCAGTGGGGCGAGGGTATCTGGGTTGTCTCGATTGGTCACTCTGCAGTAGGAGACAGTTGTCCTCGGAGATGGCAGGTGGGCTGAGGTCGTCTTGGGCCTCGGCGCGGGAAGCTGAAGAGACGATTTTGGAAACGGTTTCTCTCTTGTCATGTTCTTTTAGCTCTTTGGTGGCAGCGTCGGCGACCTCGGCGGTTTGTGCCAACTTGATTACCGCCTGGAGAGTAGGCTCGTCTTCGGTGAGGAGCTTGTTGCGGACTGTGGCATTTTTCATTCCGAAGATGAGGGCATCGGTGAGGCGAGCTTCCGGGCTGTCAAACTTGCATTTTGACAGCACCGTTCGAAGTCGCGTGGCGAATTGGTTAATGGACTCGGAGTCGAGTTGTGTCATTCTAGAGAACTGGTGCCTGAACACGACGGCTGGCTTCGTGGGTTTGAAGTGGTTAGCGAGCCTTGCTTGTAGGTCGTCCCACGGAACGGATTTTGCTGGCAGCGGGTCGGTTAGAGTCTGGGCGAGGTCAAAGATTTCTGGGCCGCAGTAGTTTAAGAAAATTGCCCGCTTTCGGTCAGCGTCCCGCATTCCGGCGGCTTCAAGGAAAATTTCGAATTTGGCCATGTAGGCGTCCCAGGATGACTTCTCCGGATCGAAGTATTCAGGAGCCCGGCCGATTTGAAGGTTGTTCATCTTGCATGCATGGTTCCTCCGTCCGTCGTCGCCAGTGAAGAATACTGAGACAGGCAGGTTCAAAGACGGTTCCTTTATTTAGCTCTTTTTGGAAAGTGACATTCAGCAGGGAACGCGTCTGCTGTCAATGAGAAAAGCCGCTCTATTTATACTTTTGCGGCTCGCGCCAAAAGGAACTGTCATGCGTCTGAACCAATCAGACGCGACCTCTTATTATTTACATTATCTGCCCGGAGACAGCTTTGTACAAGATTCAACTATTTACATAGGATTTAACAGTTGTGAATCAAGAAAAAGTCTTGTGAAGAAATTTTTCTACCCTCCTTCTCTATCAGATCCCTATTGTGATGTTGCCATTCTTCTGGAGAAAGGGGGACACCATGAATGAACTATTTAGTCTATTGCTTTCTTCCTCACCTCCTCACAGCCAGTAACCTTTCACATTATAACTTTTAGCCTAGCCCCCAGCTGTCCTGAGATTTTCTCACCTTTGGGGGAATGTGTGGGGAGGAAGGGTCATATGGGTTGCATCACTCTGAAAGCAGGGGGGGGCAGGAGATGACCCTGAGAACATTGGCTTATCATGCCCTCAGGACAGCCATTACAAAAACATCTCCACCCCTTCAGATTGGTTGAATACACTTTGTAGTGAAGGGATGGGGTTCTAATTCTTTTTATCCTAACTGTATTGCCTGGGGGAACCTCAGGGTCTGCTTTCCTTTTGTCCTGCTATCATTCCTGTTCAATAAAAGGTTCCTTTTTGAAATGCCAAAGTTTCAAGAGTTTTAACTTTCTTGAATAAGGAGAGGCTGAACTTTAGGCACCCTCCCTCCCTTCCCCTCCCAGCAGCAAGTTGAAAACTGAAAAAGAAACACACACAAAAAAAGGATAGCAATGAGGAGAATAATTTCTAACGAATTAAAAAGCAATAATTGAAAATTACAGTTTGATGAAACAATATATTCTTTTATTAAGCTGTTTCAAGGTTCCAAGCTACTGGCTAAAAACATCATACTATCCTGCTGGTTTCTAGCAAAGGCTATAAATATATATTGCAAATTCTACTTTTTGCTCTTCTGCTGCAATAAGAGGCAATCACACATATGCCCCAAACCTGGAAATTTATCTGTATTCTCTTCTCTTTCTTTCTACCTTGGCTTTCAAGGGATTCTGGGAACATACCATTGTCATCAGAATGGGTAAGAGTCACATTGTCAGTCATTTGGAGACATTGGATATTTTTTAATTAGGATGAGATGAATGTATTATGGAACGCAAAATCTTAAGACACCCATTTTAATGATCTTTTAAATGAAGCTACCACAGGGGAACAAATCAGACTGCTTTGAGTAGCTGCAAAATACAAACTGGTGATCGAAATTTGTCCCATAGGCCACAACGTACTGTGAGCAGATGTTCGCCATCACTGCCATAGCACATTAGACTAGGCTAAAGGTTGAGCAGCTTGTGGTTTGGCCCATTGCAGGAATGCCATCATTTTCTCAGACTCTCTGTACAAAGCAAAGAGTTACACTACACCACAAGATACTTCAATTATTCGACATAGCTTATTATATTGAACTGAGTGTAAGAATGTTGTAAAACAGAAAATGATGAGACTAGTGACATCCACAGCAGTGGTGGGTTGCACCTGGTTTGGCCCAGTTCTGTGAACCGGCAGTGGCAGCAGTGGCAGGTGACTGCCTACCTGCCCAGGAGGTTTCTGTGAGCATACATGTGAAATAGCAGCAACAGGTTTTAGAACCTACTACTGATCCACAGGGTTTTTCATCAGAATAACAAACGCAACATTGTGGTACAAGCTCCATCCCACTGGCTGTAACACATATAGAGACAAGACTTGGCTTGAACTGAGATGTTGTATGTTCTGTTGATTTGTCTAATCCCCCTTGACCCCCAAAGAGACCCCCAGTTGCTGAAATCCAAGGTTTGTTTGTTTGTTTATTGGGATTTGTATGCCGCCCAACTCCCGAGGGACTCTGGGCACAGTTCTTTGTCATATGCACAGAAAATAAAAAGAAAGTTAGTTTTAACAGAACAATTCCTTTCCTTTTCTATCCTTCCCTTTCCTCCATCATTCTGTCTCAAATATTTCAATGAAATCACAACTCAGATGCTAAGTTAATGTAGTTGGAATTGGCTGGCATGTAATTTAATTAGAGCACGCTTAAAAGATTATATCTATGATTAACAGAATTTATATGGATTAACACAGACCGGTTTTTATACTGCTGCCAAAATTCCTGAAAGCAAAGAGGCAAACAGTGGCATTCCCAGGAAATGAGAAAAGGCAGATTTGGTTTTAGCTATAACTTTTGTTTCAAAGATGAACTGAGGGAGGGCAGAATAAATGTTTCAAAAAAAGAGTCTGGATGGGTATATAGAATGGACATATAAACTTCTGATCACATGCAAATGAATGTTTACCCTCCTAGATATGCAAAGGAACAGAGATCAAAGCCCTCCAAATAGACATCCTTCTCCGTACTAACAAGAAACCGAGAAAAATGTATGCCATGTGTTTGTTTAGATGGTTGTCTGGGCCCTCTAATGGGTTTCTAATGGAAAGCAGAAATCTTAGTCCAGGTTCCCCAAACTTTTCAACTTTAAGACCTGTGGACTTCATCTTTTCTGCATGGAAATGACCTCTGTGCATGCACAGAAGCCTTTGCGCATGTGCAGAGGGTAATTTTTCCAAGCTGCAGCCACCAGAGAACTGGTTCAAGAGCATGGAGCACTGGTCATCGCTGCCAATGTGGCGAGCTATAGTAAATTTCTGCTACCGCTTTTATAGAAATGATCTGAATCTGTAGTTTAGTCTAGTTTAGTTTAATTGGATTTGTATGTCGCCCCTCTCTGAGGACTGGGGGTGGCTCACAGAATATACAAAAAACAATAGTAGATTAATCCAATTAATGTACATATATATAAAACCAATCCTTAAATTTTAATTTAAAAAAAACTTCCATTAACATTCATTCAACAATTGTATTAAAAACATTCATTGGTCAGGGGGCAGATCTAGTAACCCCAGATGTGGTGGCAAAGATGAGTTTTTAAACTCTTTCAGAAGGCAGGGAGGATGAGGGCAGCGCGAATCTCTGGAGGGAGCTGATTCCAGAGGGCCGGGCCCCACACAGAGAAGGCTCTTCCCCTAGGTCCCACCAGCCAACATTGTTTGGTCGACAGAACCCTAAGTAGACCAACTCTTTGGGACCTCACTGGTCACTGGGATTCATGCGGCAGAAGGCGGTCTCGGAGATGGTCTGGTCCTATGCAATGTAGGGCTTTATAGGAACCCATCTCTGCACGAATGGCTCATGAAGATACTCAATTTATCTAAAGATACTGAAGTTGGAATGCTACCTGCATACTGTAAACGCTGGGAATTGGAGAAGTTGCTTTGATATCTACAGAGAGGAAAATAATGTGAAAGGAGTCCGATTCACCCACCAATCAGTTTTTTTCTTATTTTCTTCCTCCAAAACTATGGTGCGTCTTATACACTGGCACGTATTATAATCCGAAAAATACAGTAATAATTGTGAGATAGTGTATACGCAATCATTCAATCAGACAAACAAAAAAAATAAGGTGGCAAATGATGGAAAGGTGATTTACAGAAAAAGTTACCAACAATTATCTCCTTCTGCTACCTATAGGAGTAGTCAATTCCAAATTAGCATCAAAAGGAGTGGAAAGGGCTGAGTTGAAGAGACAGGCACTAGAAGAAGATACTTTTTCAAGGGATACAGAGCATACGAAAGGTCCTCTATGATGGGATATATCACAGCAAAGAAATTAAAGTCTGCTTTGCATTCATTATATTATATAGGAAGAGAGATGTGTTAGTCTACGGTAGCCCAAAAAGAAAAAAAGAAAACACAGAAAGTCTGGTAGCACCTTTTGTGATTTACACATTTGATCAAAGCTGATGCCTTTAATACAATTACTAATTGGAAAAGGTGCTACCAGATGTCTGCTGGATTCTGATATTCATATCAGAAAAGGAGAACTTTGAAATAGAAATCCAGGTTCATCTCTCACTTCCAGAGGTGGGTTCCTTCCGGTTTGAACTGGTTCACCCGAACTGGTAGTGACCTGCTGATGACATCACAATGACATTACAGGACTGGTTCGGTCGGTACTGGTTCATGGGCACTGCCATCTCTGTTTTTTTTTAAAAAAATGAGCATTTGCAGAAATGGAGTTTCTGTCACTGTGCATGCGGTCGCCATCTTATTTTTGGCTCCCCCCCCCCCGATTTTCCAGTACTGTGCACGAGGCACAGCGCACGAGGCGCAGCCATGCAGCCTGGGATGAAGTGAATCAGAAGTGAGGTAAGTTAGAACCCACCCCGGCCCACTCCCCATAATAAGTAAAACCTCTCATAATGCAGAAGTTCTGCATTATACATTTGGAAATGAATGCCCATATCAATCTCCATCAAAGGAGGATTGATGCTGGTGATGAAGAGAAGGATGTCTTATCTAAAACTATGCAGCTGTTTCACTACCTCTTTCATCAAGGGAGAACTCTTGTGCCATAAATATGGTCTCAACTGAAGATTGATGCATTCTTTCTGTCTAGTCCAGGAAGTCCTCCACTTATGACCACAATGGGGACTAGAATTGACACTGCTAAGCAACGTGAATCTTAAGTGAGTTGTGCCAGAGTTTATGATTTCCTTTAACATAATTGTTCAGCAAATCAGTGCAGTTGTTAAATGAATAATGCAATTATTAAACAAAACTGGCTTCACCATTGACTTTGGCTTTAAAAAACCAGCTGAGAAAGTCACAAATGGCGATCCGCTGACCTCAAGACAATGCAACAGTCATGAGTGTGAATCATTGTCAAGTGTCTGAATTTTGATTATAAGACCATGGAGATGCTATGACAATCATAAGTGCAGGAACCATAAGCCATAAATCGCATTATTCAATGCCTTTGTAAGTTTGAATAGTTGTTCAACAAATGGTTGTAAGTGGAAAAACTACCCATATATTGTTTTATTCTTGCACTGAACATGCCAAGGGATATATATAGAAAATGAGGAATGTCAGAATAACAGAATTACAGAGTTGGAAGGGACCAACCCTCTTCTCAAGCAAGAAAGCCATACCATTTCAGACAAAGATCTCACCAAGACAACTAGATACAAGAACAGTTTTTTCCCCCCATCACTCTGCTAAACAAATAATTCCCTTAACACTGTCAAACTAATCACTAAGGCTGCATTACTATTACTATTAGTCTTCTCATCATTCCTATCATCCATCTCCTCTCACTTATGATTGTAACTTGTTGCTTGTATCCTTACGATTTATATTAATGTTGATTGCTTCCTGATTGATTATTTGTACCCTATGGCAATCATTACATCTTATGCTTCCTAATTCTTGACAAATGTATATTTTCTTTTATGTCCTTGTGTGTCCAGTCACATTTGGCTGATAAAGAATTCCATTCTATTCTATTCTATTCTATTCTATTCTACATTTTACTCTACTCTATTCTACATTCTACTCCATTCCACTCCATTTCATTCTATTGTCCAATCTCTTCTTTAAAAACCTGCAGTGTTGAAACAACCACAACTTCTGGAGGCAAGTTGTTCAATTGATTAATTGTTAACTGATTAAATGTCTACCCACATCAGTCAATCGCATCAGCTGAATCAGCCTTGCTGTCACACTTGACTCGACTCCATAAGTAGAACCTCTAGTCGTGACCATAATTCATTCCATTACTTTTGTTGCAAGCCAATTTTGTCATGACCTAAATCTAATTGTGGAAATTTGTTAGTTAACAAAATAAATAGCATAGAAAGGGAAATTGGCCAGAAAATTTTGCTGTTCTGTTCGGGTCGTATGTGACCCGAAGCCAAGTTTGAATCACCTGTAAAAAGTTTTCCCTGCATATCGGAAACTTGAAATTTCATGATTTTCATCATTTCAGGGGTTCTCTCTATGAGAATTTTTTTTGGGGGGTGGGGGGTTTCTTTCTTGCTGAAAAAAAAAGTCACACTTCTTCTGTTCCCGGGTCACCCTTGACCCAGACTGAAAACTCTTCATTTGAAGTGCTTATGTTTGGTCAATTTGAATACTTTTTTCACTTGGAAAGTAGTCTGAACATTTCTGCACACAATGATATGAAAATTGAAATGAAAAAAGTAATTCTTATTGGTTTATTTTGCTGATAGAATGCGTGCCCCCCGTTTTTGTGAAATATTTTTCAATTTATGGATAGTTTTGTTTGCAAAATGTGTTCAATTTTACTAAAGTTGGTGTGGGATTGGTAGTTTGAACATTTCTGAATATAAGAAAATATAAATGAACTGAAAGAAATGATTCTTATTGTTTTTTTAAAATCAGAAATAAGCCCTCCCCCCCTCCCTTGGCTGCTTGCAACCATTTTCACTTTTTATTTTTTTATGCTCCAAATCCGAAATATTCTTTAAAATCTTAGGCATTCATTTACTCAATTTAACAATGCTGATCATCATAAAATATTTGTGGGGGTGGGGGCTAATTTTTTTCTGGGGAAAACAAAAAAGTCACGTTTACTCTGTTCGGGTCATATAGACCAGAACAGAATGATTTTTTTTAGGTACTTGAATTTGGTCTTTTTGAAAACTTTTTCCACTGGAAAACTGGTTTGAACATTTATGAACATAATGATATGGAAATTGAACTGGAAAAATTGAGGCTTATATTTTTGTTTTGATCAAAAAGCCCCTCCCCCCCATGCTTTCTGAATTTTTTGTCAATTTATATTTTTTTAGGCTACAAATCTCTAAGGAATATTCCCCCAAAAGTTTTGATATACTAAATTGAACAATCCTAAACATAAGAAAAATAGAAATGAACTGAAAAAAATGATTCTTATTGGTTTATTTTTGCCACAAAAGGGCCACACACACCCCGGCCTTGCTGTGTGCCATTATTTTCACTTTATATATATATTTGGCTAGAAATATTTGGAATATCCTTTTGAAAAGCAAGCATATTGTAGCCAGACAATTAATTTTATGAAAGAAATCCATTTTACTAAAACCAAGTATGTAAGTTTGAAATTAACAGCATAATTTTTATATCAATTAAAATAGGCCGGGAGAGACTTTTATTTGCAAAATAAATGAATATGCATCAATTTTTACAGTTCAATTTTCATATCATTATGTTCAGAAATGTTCAAGCTACCAATCCCACACCAACTTTAGTAAAATAGAATGCATTTTGCAGGCAAAATTACCAATAAACCTAAAAGAAATTCACAAAAACGGGGGGGAGGCACATTTATGTGCAAAATAAACCAATAAGGATTAATTTTGTCAGTTCAATTTTCATTCCATTGTGTGCAGAAATGTTCAAACTTGTTTCCAGGTGAAAAAAGCTTTCAAAAAGACCAAATATAAGTACCTAAAATGATCAATTTGCAGTCTGGGTCAAATAGACCCAGGAACATAAGATTAGGGAGTTTTTTCAAACAGAACAGCAGGGTTAAAGTGAATTTTGGGGTTGGAATCCAATTTGGTCATGGTCAGAAGCATTCGTGACCAGAGATTCTACTGTACCTGCTTTCGCTCACAGTTTTGCCAAACAATGCTGGCTTGGGAGATTGGGGAATTCCTAAGGGTGGAGGGAGGTTGTGGGATGCAAGTAAATGTAACAGAGTTGAAAGGGACCTTGGAGGTCATCTAGTCCAACCCCCTGCTCATGCAGGAGACTTTTACTTGGGATTAGAAATGCCAAACTGCTGACTTTTCTGATCAACAAACTCAGTGTCTTAGCCACTGTGCCACTTACTCAGGATTAGTGAACCATCTGTTGCTGGGGAGCCATTATTTGCAAGGCCAAGTGATGAAGAATGTTTTGACAAGAAACAGACAGCTTTTCTCAAAGCAAAATAGATGAACTCAATTGGTGAACTATGAATTGTGGGCGGCCTGGAAAGGAAAAAGAGAGTTAATGTGGGTTTTTGTGGGAAAAATCCCAGAACTGTCTTTGCTTCTGCCGTGCCTAGAAGGATTTTTCAATATACTCTTGGTTAATCTAAAGAACTGGGAGTTTCTTTTGTTGAATGTGCCAAATGGAATAGTTGACACTTGCTGCTCAATGGAGTGGCAGATGGAGTAGCCTAATCATTCTGTCACCCTTGTTCTTATATTATATACAACCTACACTTTATTGACTCCAAGAAAGTCAACTGCAGAAGATAAATATAACAGAAAACAAATGAAAGTAATAGCATTAAGCCATTGATCAATTTCATGACCATGGTTGCTTAAATCTGCATCATCATGTTTCATAAACCTTTTCCCTTCAAGTTCCCAGGAAAAAACCCCAACCATTAATAATAATAATAATAATAATAATAATAATAATAATAATAATAATAATAATAATAGTTGTTGTTATTATTATTATTATTATTATTATTATTATTATTATTATTATTTATTAGATTTGTATGCTGCCCCTCTCCGAAGACTCAGGGTGGTTCACAACAGTAATAAAAACAGTATAACAATGGGACAAATCTAATAATAAAAATATATTAAAACCCCAATAATTAAAAACCATACAGCACATACACACCAAACATGAAATATAAAAAGCCTGGGGGAGATGTCTTAGTTCCCCCATGCCTTGCGATATAGGTGGGTCTTGAGTAACTTGCGAAAGACAAGGAGGGTGGGGGCTGTTCTAATCTCCGGGGGGAGTTGATTCCAGAGGGACAGGGCTGCCACAGAGAAGGCTCTTCCCCTGGGGCCTGCCAAACGACATTGTTTGGTTGATGGGACCCGGAGAAGGCCAACTCTGTGGGAACTTATTGGCCGCTGGGATTTGTGCGGTAGAAGGCAGTTCCGGAGGTATTCTGGTCCAATGCCATGTAGGGCTTTAAAGGTCATTACCAACACTTTGAATTGTGATTGGAAACTGATCGGCAGCCAGTGCAGGCCACGGAGTGTTATAGAAATGTGGGTGATTCTAGGAAGCCCCACAATAGCTCTCGCGGCCGCATTCTGCATGATCTGAAGTTTCCGAACACTTTTCAAAGGTAGCCCCATGTAGAGAGCGTTGCAGTAATCGAACCTCGCGGTGATGAGGGCATGAACGACTGTGAGCAATGACCCCCTGTCCAAGTATTATTACTATTACTATTACTATTACTATTACTATTTCTATTACTATTTCTATTACTATTACTATTACTATTACTATTACTATCATCATCATCATCTTACTAATTTCCAGAAACTTTGCTTAGTAAACCCATTCTGGCTGATAATTATTTGAAAAGACACCATAGCATTTAAAGGCATCTGTGCAGTAGCTTTAGTTAATAGCTCACATGTCCAAATCTAAGCCATTTTCATTCCTTTTAATGCGCTCTTTAAAGGATGCCCAGAGCTGGGAGGAAGAACACATAAATGCTCAGGTTCAATATAAGAGAGACTTTGCTTAGCCTGCTTGTTACGTGGGAGGAAGGTGGGGGAAAGGCAATTTGACCCCAAGCAGGTACAATGCAGTGTTAACTCTTCTCGGGGGCTTTTATTTTTAGCCAGAAGTGGCTTAGCTTGAACATTTCTCTCTGCCTGAGCAGGAGAAGATGTACACTCCATCTAAATGGGAAGGAAAGGGATGTAAATGAGCAGAGACATTACAGTGGTCATTTTCACTCAGATACCATGGTGTCTGGAAGTAGGACCATTATCCAAGGCGGTGTAATTTACACATCAAAAGATTTCTTCTGGCCAGAAGTCCTTCTATTCCTTTTCTGATTTCACATAGGACCAAATTGGAGCACTTAAAAAGAATTTTGAACTGAATCCGCTGCGTTGCTTGACCCTTAAGTGCACATTGAAAAGGTAGATGACAGGGCCTTTTCTTGCAGAGTGAAGAAACTTTTTCTGAACTGGGGGTTACTTTTGAAATGCTGAAAACAGGAAATGTTTTCAAGAGGGGAGGGGGTGGGGAGACCGGCCTGTTCCCAACATGACTTGCATGGTTGGTATGGCTGATCTGGCAGTTAATTTCCCTATGGAAAAACCTCATGAGATTCCTCCCCTTAACCCACAATTAGCTGCCAGAATGGACCAACATTTGCATACAGCATCTCCACTCACCCTGCTAGCTTTTTAAATTTATTTTTTTAGAGTTGGAAAGGACCTTGTAGGTCATTTTGTTTGTCTGTCTGTCCGTCCGTCCGTCCATCCATCCATTTATTATTTATTTATTTATTTATTTATTTAATTTTACTTCTATGCCGCCCAATCTCAAGGGACTCAAGGCCGTTTACAACAGTACAAAATTATCATATAAAATGACAAATAGCAATAAGAAGAAGTGAAGAAAAAAGTAAATTTCTAAAACCCTGATTAAAACTCATAATGAGGCAACACACGACCCACATACATACCATTCACAAAATCATGTTCATACAGGTGGTCGAGTTGGTGTTAATTTAGGATCCCCAAGTATGCCAGCATAGCCATGTCTTTATGGCTTTACAGAAAGCCAGCAGCTTGGGAGCAGTGCAGACATCCAGTGGGAGTTGATTCCAAAGAGCCGGGGCAGCAACAGAGAAGGCTCTCCCCTGAGCTCCTGCCAGTCTACATTGCTTGGCTGATGGGACCTGGAGGAGGCCAACTCTGTGTGCTCTAATTGGTCTCTGGGAGATATGTGGCAGGAGACGGTCCTGTAAATCTAGTCCAACACCTTGCTCAGGCAGGAATCCCTATACAATTTTATACAAAGTGTTGGAGCACTCACAACCTCCGCAGGCAAGCTGTTTCACTGATTGATCGCTCTCACTGTCAGAAAGTTTATTTCCAGGTTGAATCTCTCCTTGGTCAGCTTCCATCCATATTCCTAGTCTGGCCTTCTGGTGCCTGACCCCCTCCTCTCTATGGCAGCCCCTCGGGTACTGGAACATTGCCATCATATCTCCCCTGGTCCTTCTCTTTCCTAAACTAGCCATGCATAGCTCCTGCAAATCTTTAAATAATTAGAGTTTAAAAGAGAATCCTTAAAAAAAATAGGCAGGAACCTAGCCACCATCAAGAAAATCAGCAGAAAGTGGGTATGTCCATTCCAATGAAGAGAAGGACTAAGAGTGTGATGACATCAATCTTCCAATATTTGAGAGAAGGTCACAGAGAAGGGGCGAGTGTCAACATATTCTCCAAAGCACCCATTGGCAAGACAGGAAATAAGGGATGGAAGCTTAACAAAGAGTGATCCAAAGAGAGAATTCCCTGCCATTGAGAACAATTAGCCAGTGGAATGGCTTATCTCCAGGAATTGTGGTTATTCCATCACTGAAGTTTTTAAAGAACTTGGACAGCCATTAGTCTGGAAGTCTCCTGTTTGAGCTGGGGTAGGGGGTGGGGATTGGATCAAAAGGCCTCTAATAACTCTATTATTCTATTATTTTGCTTTTTGTTCCACTCTCATCAAGGCATTAAGAAAATGTGCACTGCTTCCACCACTCATACTTTCATCCATCTCCAATTATTTTATGTTCCCAAAAATGTGCACATAAAACCATTGGAAAACATGAACACGAAACAAGATTTAAACTATGCCTTATCACCATTATGCAAACAATTTATCAAGACTTTTTAGGATTTCCTGAAAATTCTTTGCAAGCATATTATTGCCTGGCCTGGCCTTGCCTTCCCCTGCCTTCCTTCACCATTGCCTTCAATTGCTTTCCATTGCATTGCTAGATATAGATGTAAAACAAATTAGATCAGATCTCTTTATTACAGTCTTTGACCAATCTTTACAATAAAAATAGTACAGTAAAAAAAAGAGAAATACTTTAGCACATTTAGCACATGGGGAGTGAGGACAAATAGGGCAACAATGAACCTTTATGAAAGGTTTTATGCAATTGCATAATTTGGTAAGGACATTTGGCTATGTGTTATGTGAAAGTGGGTTTAGCATCCTAGCTCCCTGCCCTTTCCCCCATGTCATCACTTTGCTAAACATCTAATTCCCTCAGCACTGTCTCAAGCCTAAAGGTATTTTGTAGTAGGACTACAAAAGAACTGTGTTACTATTATCCTTTTCATCTTCTCATCTTCTCATCTTTCTGATCTTCGCATCTCTCTCATCTTCTCATCTTTCCTACTACGTTCTACTATTATCACTTGTTTATATTTCATGACTTACGATCAATGACTTACTACTTTTTTGTCATTTGGATGTACACTGAGAGCTTATTCACCAGAGACAAATTCCTTATGCATCTAATCACACTTGACCAAAGGTGGGTTCCTCCTTGTTTGGACCAGTTCACCTGAACCGGTAGAAACCTGGTAATTAGTTTAGTTTTATTAGATTTGTATGCTGGGTGGGTGGGCGGGCGGGCCGGCGGGCCGGCGGGCCGGCGGGCAGACAGACAGACAGACAGACAGATGTTAGATAGATAGATAGATAGATAGATAGATAGACAGACAGACAGACAGACAGACAGACAGACAGATAGATGCTAGGGAGGAGGGAGGAAGAAAAAGAAGGAAAGAAAGAAAGAAAGAGAAAGAAATGGTTTTTAAAGGAAAAAAAGCTGGTACAAATTCTATGCAGTCTTATATTGCAGCTGTTAACACACTTTCAAGATTGAACCTTTCTAGATCTCTACTCAATTCTAGATCTCTACTCAAATTAAGTCCTTAACAGTGGTGAAATCCAAAATTTTTTAGTACTGGTTCTGTGGGTGTGGCTTGGTGCAGAGGTGGGTTCCTCACAGTTCAGACCAGATCGCAATCCACTGGTGATGTCACAATTGGCAGTGCAGGTTTGTGGGCACCACCATCATTTTTGGTGTTTTTTTCCCCAAAGGTTTTTACTATTTGGAAGATTATTTTCTCTGCTGCTGCCCCCAGGTTTATGCTCACCCACCTGCCCCCAGGTTTATGCTCACCTTTATTCCTTTGCTCGAAGCACAACTGATCCACTCTTTGGCTGTGTTTCAGACTGATTTTAGCTACTGAGCATGCAAGGAAGCAGAATTTCATGAGGGGATGAGTCTGTGCATGCTTGCTATGCTTATGCACATGAAACATCACAAAGTAAAACAGTGATGAAGCTAACTGGAACCCACTCTTGGCTTGGTGATTATGGTGTGGCTTGGTGCATGTGGCAGGGGAAGGATACTGCAAAATCCCCATTCCTTCCCTAATCCAGGGAGAAGGATATTGCAAAATCTCCATTCCCATCCCACTCTTGGGCCAGCCAGAGGTGGTAGTCGCTGGTTTTCTGAACTACTCAAATTTCCCACTACCAGTTCTCCAAGCTACTCAAAATTTCAGCTACTGGTTCTCCGGAACCTGTCAGAATCTGCTGGATTTCACCCCTGCCTTAAAGGATAGTTTACTTTGTATTTGCAAATTGGCTTTAAACTTTCTCTCTGCTCTTAATAGAGCCTCGGTGACTCAGTGGTTAGAGTGCAGTGGTGCAAGCTACTTCTGCTGATCACCAGCTGCCAACAGTTTGGGAGATCAAATCTCAGTAGATTCAAGGATGACTCAGTCTTCCATCCTTCCAAGGTCGGTAAAATGGGGACACAGATTATTGGGGGCAATATGCTGACTCTCTGTAAATTGCTGAGAGAGGGCTGTAAAGCACTGTAAAGTGGTATATAAGTCTACATGCTCTTGCCATTGCTATTCTTCCTGTCTGCAATGGCCAAGACAATGAAGCATGTGAAAAATGGAAACAAGAGTTTTTGTTATGCTTTTATGAGATCCTTGTCCAGAGGCTGCCATGCCCATGCTTATACGTTCATCTCATGAACCGCTAACATTACTGGCAATTCAGAAAAAAGAAACAACCCTGCTGTCAATTAGAAATGGTCATGTTCATCAGATGTTGGTGCAAAGCTTTCTTGTTTCTTTCATGGAGCACTTCATCCCTCTCCAATTGAATATTAAAGTCATTAGTCAGACCCTGTGCACAGATCTAAGTCCGAAAAGACTAATTAGCCCATTGATTGATGGTCTAATTCTTGCCACCTTAGCCACAACGACAGCTTGAAGTTGAAACAGAGACTGTTAGAGGGGTGGGGTGGGGGAGGAGATCCAGATTGCTCTGGAAACCAATTGCGTAGGTCCACCAAGCACGGAAAAGCTAGCTATGTGACCTCTGTAAATACTTCTGAATTATTCTGAAATTAGAGCAATCGAGTCAAAGTTAATTAGATGATACTTTCTTCGACAGGAAGATCTTTGAAGAATTGTCAATGTGTAACCTAGTTCTTAGATTGTAGAGTTTAAGAGGGATGAAAAATGTGAGATTTGACAATAATGCTGAACAACTCAAATGAATAATTTGTTTGTTTGCTTTCCATTGTCATTTATCATTTATTAATTTCACAGATACAGTATCTGTCCTTCAAGGGCTGGTTGTCAAGTCAACAGGTCAAGAAACACACTCCACAAGCAGGCCGAGTTTTTAATAGCAATAAATAACCTAATCTTGAAAGCTTAACTGTGGTTTGAGTGATGGGCTTCTACAGGTACGGCCAGGTACACAGAACCGGTAGAAAAACTTTGGTCCACTATGCAGAACTGGTAAAAAAAAATTGATTTCCCCCCCCTTCTGGGCTCAGGGTACGTTTTTTCCTATCGCAGTAAATGAGGTTGAATGTGAATAATTTTATAAGAGCTGTACATGCGTGCGTGTGTGCACATACATATACTGTTTATATAGTAGATAACATATATTTTTGCATGTCTTTGTGTAATATGTATGTACACATACATGGCATATATACATAGAATTACACAGCATATTTTGGATGTTCAGTAATACTAAATAGATAGGAAATTGTTTCTCTTTGAGATGAGGAGAGGTCAGGCACCCTAACCTTAACCCAAACCCTTGACGTGAGTGACATCAGGGAGGCCACCTTTAAGCCAGTCACATGATCTTTAAATCATCCCCAGTCACATGGCCACCAAGCCACTCCTACATGATTATATGCCCCCCAGCCACACTCACAAAAAAGCCACAGCCACAGTGTGGTAGTAAATTTTTTTGACGCCCTTCACTGTGTGGTTTCCTTCCCTTCCTTCTGATCCATAGTTCAAACAGAATCAGTTTGTGTTTCTCTCTAATGTTTTCTTCATTTTAGTAACTGTTACCCTATGGTTTCTCCAACAACCTCTCTCTAGTTTGTTATGTAGAGATAAGAAAAATGAAAACGATGAGGAAAAAGGAGGGGGGAAGAGAAAAAAGGAAAAGAATTTTAAGAAATGAGATATGCAACATGCGTTTTGCTGTCAACGTTTTAAAAAAGAGAAAGATTTATATCTCTATGTTAAAATATAAGGAAGCTTTCAAAAGTGAAAGTGAAAGCGAAAGTGAAAGGAAAGGGCCCAAGTTGTGGTTATTGTGCATGGAAATTCATGAAAATTATTTTTGGAGAGGTTTACGAGTACATTGTGTTTTGCTGTTGTGAGCCGCTCCGAGTCCTCGGAGAGGGGCGGCATACAAATCTAATAAATTATTATTATTATTATTATTATTGTTGTTGTTGTTGTTGTTGTTGTTGTTGTTATTATTATTATTATTATTATTATTATTATTATTATTATTATTATCTATTCTGTGAGCCACCCCAAAACTTCAGAGAAGGGCGGCATACAATTATTGTTGTTGTTGTTGCTGTTATTATTATTATTAACAACAACAACACAATAACAACAAAATAATAATAATAATAATAATAATAATAATAATAATAATAATAATAATAATAATAATAATATAGTTTGCTAATTCACCTTCTGACCTTCTGTTTCTTCAATCTATTGGCTAACCATTTCCCTGGCTTATTTGCGTTTTTAAAAGGGTTTTGTTTAGAAAATTTTATTTGCTGCACTGGGTCTTCCTTCTTGATAATGTTCAAATTGTGTTTAATTAAATCCATTTGTTGTTTCAACTCATGTCTTTAGGGTTCCTTTTGTAATTCTGCCCCTAGTTTGCCAAATTCCTCCTCTAGGCTTTTCTGCCTCTGTCTCTTTATTTTATTTTATTTTGCCATATGGGCGATTGCAACAACTTTCATATAAGCTTTTGCCCTGTCTTACAAATTTTGACTATTTGTATCATCTTTCTTATTTTCCTGGAAGAATAGATGTATTTGCTCTTCCGCCTTTAATCTAAATTCTTTATGTTTTAAAATTGATTTTTTTTGTCCTTTCCATCTAATTTTCACTGGTTACGATCTGCCCAAAGATTCTTGTCAATTACAACTTCTTCCACTTCCAAATTTAGTTCTATTGGCATCCAAATCATGTCAATTCTGACCCATGGTAAGCATGGAGCATAGATATCCACGAGTTCAATCCATTTTTTGGTTTAATGTTATCTCTACTATTAATATCCTGCCTTCATTATAGATTTGTTGTGCCAGAATTTCCTCTCATGCAAGCCAAAAAAAGAGAGGACTCTAACCACAGGCTTGATTAAGCTGGCCTGGCCTGGGTCAAAAGAAGGTCCTAACCTGCCTAACCGAAAACAGGCTCCATTGAGTTTAGTGTGATTTACTCCCAGGTAAGTGGGTAGAGCAGCCTTCCCCAGCCAATAGTTGTAACAGAAAATAATTGAGAAGCACTGACCTAGATAAATGGTAAAATGATTTATGGGAGAGAAATAGAAAGTTAACCCTAACAACTGTGTACAAAGAAAACCTATATAAGGTGTTTTATAGGTGGCATCTCACATCCACAAGATTAACCAAAATGAATAAAAGCTTATTGCTTAAGTGTTGGCAACCTAGGAACCTTCTACCACATGTGTTGGGTGTGTCTGAAAGCCAAGGCTTTTTGGCTTGAGATAAGAAGGTGGTTGGAAGAGATGTTAAATCAAAGCATAGATTTAAAGCCAGAACTCTTACTATTAGGTATTACAAAGGATAAATATAGCAAAGGAACAATATATTTAATGTTGCATATACTAATGGCAGCAAGACTGGTCTTCGTGCAAAATTGGAAAAGTAGAGACCCTCCCTTAAGAAGAGATAGTACACAAGTTACTGACTTGTGCAAAAATGGACAGGCTAACTTTAGAAATCAAAGACAAGGGTGAGACAGAATATTACGAAATCTGGAATAAAATATATGAACAGTTGGAAAAGATGAGGAAATGTTGGGATATAAAAATATTGATAAGTTGACCATTAAATAACTATATGTTAATATATGAATATGAAAACATAGGAATTATACTGGTATTGAATATAACTTTTGTAGACAAAGGGATTTATGTGTTTAAATTGTAACAGATTGTACATATTTAAATAGCGAATATGAATTGTATTTCTTATTAGGTAAAACGTTTTGGGAATATTTGAACCGAAAAAGTCACATTATGTCAAATGTTTTAAACTGCATATTTAATAAAAGAAAACTTTTAAAAATTGTTGAGCAGGTGATGATATGGTATCACATCATTCCCCTAAGGCATTTTGAAAGTCTGGATCACATGGGGAAATGTTGCCAACAAATGCTGGTTACTTCCAAATCCAAGCTTGATATTTATTTATTTTATTTATTGGTAGAGTTGGAAGGGACCATGTGGGTCATCAAGTCCAACCCCCTGCCTAAGCAGGAACCCTATAGCATTCTAGCCAAATGGCAGCCCAATTTCCTCTTAAAAATGTCCAGAGTATTGGAGTTCACAACGTCTGCTGGTAGGTTGTTCCACCGGTTGATCGTTCTGACAGTCAGGAAGTTCTTCCTTATTTCCAGGTTGAATCTCTCCTTGGTCAGCTTCCAGCCGTTGTTCCTCGCCTGGCCCTCCGGTGCCCTGGAGAATAAAGTGATCCCCTCCTCTCTGTGGCAACCCCTCGTATACCTGTAGACTGCTATCATGTCCGCTCTGGTCCTCCTTCTCTCTAGGCTATCCATGCCCAGTTCCCGCAGTCTCTCTTTGTAAGTCTTGGTTTCTAGACCCCTGATCATTTTGGTTGCTCTTTTCTGCACCTTCTCCAGAGTTTCAATGTCTTTTTTGAAGTGTGGTGACCAGAACTGAACACAGTACTCCAGGGGTGGTCTGACCAGGGCGTAGTAGAGTGGTATTAAGACTTCCCTGGTCTTGGAGTGTATTCCCCTGTTGATGCAGCTTAGGATTGTATTGGCTTTTTTGGCTGCTGCTGCACATTGTTGGCTCATGTTTAGTTGATTATCCACCAAGACTCCAAGGTCTCTTTTGCCGTCGCTACTGCTGAGAGGGGTTTCTCCCAGGCTGTATGTGTGTCCAGGATGAAGCTGATTGGCAATCATGGTACACATTCTTCCTTTCTATGAAGATGTCATGGAAATGCGTTGGTTGGATGCAAACTTTTCACCATGACTGCAGATGCAAAATGGCATGTGTTATGTATCAATTGTCAGCATGGTTTCATCCAGGTCCAGCGTTTGAGCGGGAGATTGCTCAAACAATATTGGTTGTTGCGTCTGACAGCTCCCTATAAAAGGACTAGCTGTCAGACTGCAAGTTGCCGGTTGTACAGAGAAGTTGTCTAGTAAAGAAGTGTTCCTTAGAAGTCTGTCTCCTGTCGTTACTCCCACAACTCAGCAGTATGAGTGCTTTCGGTTCTCATGCCGTCCTGCAAAATAAGCACATCAAAACTTCCTAGAAACTTCTCTTAGCTAGAAATTGACTAAGAATGTTCTTCCCTTCTGAAACAATACAACAGAGTTTTATTTCCTGGTTGATAGGATGTCATCAACACAACATGTCTTCTTTTTTTCCTTTTCTTAATGCTTGTACTACATCAGTCGTGTTCAGTGAGCTTATCAGCAGGAGTGTCACTGATGGAGAGCAAAGCTAAGATAAACAAGCCTTCTTTTCAGAATCTGCGGTAATAATTACCCAATGTTATAAGGTGCAAAGAAGGCTGGTGGAATTTGCAAAATATTTTTTTTTTTAAAATGAAAACAAGGGATACAAAGACAGTATCAGTTGCTTAGGAACCAAATCTAGTAAGCATCTTTATGCCATAATAATAAACCCAAGGAATCAACTTTTCCATACAGCGCAAGTGGCAGTTAATTCATCTCAGTTTCTTCTGAGAGACTGTATCAATTCACAACAGATTCTTCCTTATCAGGATAATCCTCAGATGTTACTCTGATGTAAACTTGCCAAGCCTTCAATCTTTTCGTGTAACAGCAGAGGACATCACCTGGATGTTACCCCACTTCTGTTCTTCGGGGGATTTTGTTCCCACGGCAACTTATTTTCTAGTACGTCTAAAAAGAACCTCCCCTTAAATGAAAGTGAATGGAGAGAGCATGGAGAGATCCGCTGGAAAGCCAGACTACCTTACAAAAAGGTGAAGCTGGAAAGGATAGGGATTTATGAAAGAAAAGGAGATGACCTCTAAAATCCATCTATCACCATAGTGCATGAAATATCAGCTATTAGGGGCTCTTCACTTGTTTTGTAACTGATCAACTTAGTTTGCGTTGCCAACAGCAAGAGAAGGGGTTTCTAGGAATGGTAGTCATAAGCATCCAGGGATGTTGTATTACAGTTCACCACTTAAAAATTGCTGGCAGTGTTAGACGCTCTATGGCTGAAACCAAGATAGGTCTGGAGCTCCTAATTGTAGCAGAGAACAAATAGCCACAGTGGATAGACAAAGGAGGCATGATTGGAAGCATTGGACTAGCCTTTAGAACAGTGGTTCCCAACTTTTTTTTTTACCATGCCCTACGTAAGCATCTCTAAAATCCCGATGACATCTCGCCCCATGACATGTAATTCTTACTATTCAAAAAGTGAACTCCCACTCAAGCAGAGGATGACTAAAAGGCCATTAACTTGGTTTAAACAAGGTTCCAATTGCTCCCATTAAAAATCAAATTTTATTTTGATTGGGGCCCGCATTGGGAACCACTGCTTTAGAAGAAGCAGGACTTGCAATCCTCACTTCTAGCTCATCTTGCTGGGTATGGGAGGCTAGCTTGTTGGAAACTGTCAACCTCCCAGATAAATCAGACCGGAAACATGACAAGATGAGCTAATTCTACTTTATTGTAAGGCTAGAATCTTACAGGTTCAAAACTCCCACCATCTTTTTACCATCTGATCAGGTCCTACTTTCTTTCTTTCCTCCCCCTTTTAACTTATCTTTCTCTAGCCAACATCTCTTCCCTCTATTTCCCAAGGTCATTCTCATATACCATAGCAACACAACATTTATGGAGAGGGGCACAACATCTACGGAAAGGGGCGGCATGCAAATCTTTCAAAATATTATTATTATGCTTAAATCTGCATCATCATGCTTCATAAACCTTTTCCCTTCAAGTATCCAGGGAAGGAAACAAAGCCAACCATCATCATCATCATCATCATCATCATCATTATTATTATTATTATTATTATTATTATTATTATTATTATTATTATGAATGGCAAATGAGCACCATGGTCGGGAAGTCTTTGCCCAGCTTTAGTTGTAATGTTTGGTGTAACTATGGGCTCCTGGACCATCATTGATCAATAGGCTTCGTTCTAGCTAGTTCTAGCTATCTAGACCCCCACCATTAAATAAATGAGATCCCCATGGGTTGCGTTCTGCAGCTGGAGAGAAAGACACATCCTTTTATTTTTCATAAATCAAAGAACTTCTTGATAGTTACCCCTATTAGTAGTCTAGGCAGGGAGCCGGACCCAAGTCAACCCCTGACTTTTTTCCTCTCTTTAATTTGCTACAGAAGTGAAGCAAATTGCTAATAACCCAACCAGATGGCTGGCATGTGAATGCACTACCTTCCCGTTTGCAATTAGATGAGAGAGCTTGGCATTCATGCAGAGACCATTTTATATCCCTCTTCCCCCACCCAACCCCTTTGACACTTTTGTCTGAAATTGCTGGCAGATCTCATCTGCGGGAGGAGCCGATGGAGGGGAAAATGCAGGCTGTCTCTTGAAAGTGCCATTATGGTGCCCACTTTGGCATTAGGGGTGTGCCACAATTTGCTCCTGGCTGATTTTATAAGAAGCAGATTTCTGCCAAGTTGGCTGAACCAGAGCGCATTGGGGAAAGTTTTCAATGCCTTCGGAACAATAGCAGTGTGTGAGATTAAGCTGAAGCTTGATAAGAACTATGTGTCCTGTAAAAGACACCAAGACCAAAATGAGAATATTCCTGGGACCAGAACATCCACTGCCAGTTTTATTCCTTTATAATGTGATTTTTCTTGGAAGGTAATGAAAAGGAAAATGCTGACAACTCAATTGAATGTTTATTTACTAGACATAATAGATATTAATATAAATAGTACTATTGATAACATATTATTCATCATTGGCATTGACAAATTCACCATCCGTCAATTGCAAAGGGCAACTTTACTTGGAACATCTTACACCCCATGCTAATTACTCTAATATCTGCCTATCCTAGGTAGGTTCTTGGGAAAGATTTGATAGGCGGATATACATGCAAAATCCATTTTGAATATTTGGCTGACTGTGCAATGAACCTCAACAATAATAATATGCTGTAGATAGTACCAGTAATAGCAATATCAATAGCTAGCAATAGGTCCTCATTTTATTGACCTTGGAAGGATGGAAGGCTGGGTCAACCTTCAGCTGGTCACCATCAAATTCCTGGCAGTGGGCAGAGTTAGCCTGCAATATTGCATACTAACTACTGCACCACCACAGCTCTATTGATATTAATATTAAGATAGGAATATTAATATTAATAGATAATATTTAATAGATATTGCATATCACACAGTTTTATTTAAATAATGCTTACAGTGATAAAGGACCTAAATCATTCTTTCCTTGTTAGTGACACACGGGAGGCAACTTCTAGTAGTTTCAACTGAGAGAGAGAGCAGTTAATTTTGGGAAAGTTACAAGGAGTATGGAGACTTAGAACATTACAATGCTCAGTTTTATTTTCCATTCTTGCACAATAGTGTACCTTACTTATTTCCAACAATATCAACTCTCCAAAGATTGGCAAATTTTGGTACGAGGCTGCCCTATTTTTTCAGACTCATCAAACTCCAAAAGGCTGTCAGGGTTAGAAGGGTGGGTTGTGGATCTTGTCGCTCAGAGTTGCACTTCCTACTTGGGTGCACTTTGCGCACAAGCCCTTGCAGCAATTAAAAAAAATAGCTTCTATGCATGTTCAGAAGCAAAATTGAAAATGGCGGTGCCCACAGATCAGCACTTGCAGAACCAACTTTGTTACATCATCGCTGCTTTACTAACAGTTCTAAAGAACCAGGGGTGTGTAAGCCACAGAGAAGAGGGAATAAAACTATTCTCCAAAGCACCTGAGGGTAGAACAAGAAGCAATGGATGGAAACTAAACAAGGAGGGAAGGAACCTAGAATTAAGGACAAATTTCTTGACAGTTAGAAAAATTAATCAGTGGAACAGCTTGCCTCCAGAAATTGTGAATGCTCCAAAGCTGGAAGTTCTTAAGAAGTAATGATGATTATGATTAATATGATGATTATGATGATTTCTCCAAGATACCACAGAGACCTTATCCACCCAAGCTGGCTGTTAGCTTTCTCACCTACAAGGAACTTTGAAGCTTTAGGATGGATCTAAGTTGGATAGGACAGAATGAGATCAGACATTTTTCTTGATCTCACCCAGAATTGTACTTGCAATTTTTTTAATATGCAAATCCTACTCTTTGTCAGAAGTATGGATCTCAATAGTCCAGTGGAGGTTAAAAAAAATAATTCAAAGCATTAGATGCACCTTGAGTGATGGTATTTGTAATGTTATTTCCTCCTAAAATAAATTTGGGAGAATTTTACTAATGACTTGCTTTAAAGTGGAGAACACACAGCAGGAGGCTGGAAAACGTTTTATGCCTTGTTGTGATTGAAAAGTGGCTCTGGCCAGGGCTTCTGCTTCCTTGGAGGGAGGAGGGGTCTTCAGACACATGAAGACATATCATTAGTAAGCTTCAGTAAGAATTAAGGTACCAGTTTACTCCACCAAAACGTTTTTTAAAAAAATGCAAAAAGCGTTTACATTTTGGACTACACCTAGCAAAAGAGACTCCAGGAATGACCCTTTAACCCTTGCTGTATAAAGAAACAGGTGATGGAACAATGGGCCTATAAATAACCTTTTCATGCTTATCACTGTCCCTGTTTTCCATTCTTTGTGACTTGAAGTAAAAACAAATTCAATAATCCAACTGGAGATAAGCCTCCTTTGTATCTTTATTTCCCAAAATAATTCGTTAACTCAGGTAGACTTCAATATTTCTACCATGTCTTTTGTTTAAGGTTGGTTAAAATGAATCATTTCCCTTCCTACTTATTCTAAAGAAGTAAATATAAAAATTTCATATGGTTTTTTTTAAAAATCCGAGTCATGAAATCTGCAGATTGGGGCAACTTTTTATACAACACAAAAGAAGCTGACATTTTCACAGATTTCCAGTCTTTCTTTGCTCTCTCTTGCATCATCAAGAGATGGATTAATCAGAGGTTATACTGATTACCAAGTTGGGAGGAAAACTCTTGGCTAATTAAAACCTCTAATTTTATTCCCGGAAGATGTATCAAATAAAACCCATTACGGTCAGGATTTCTGTCTGCTAAAGATGAGAATGCCTTGTAAATCCAAAATTGAAGACCATGGCAAAAAATTGATTTAGTGGCTTAATCCTCTTGAAATTTCTACCAGTATAAAATGCTTAGCACTAATGTTGGCTAGCAGCAAGAGAGATTTAGTTCTTTCTGAAGTGACCTAATCCTGTGCCGGAGCAATTTTATACAGACTTTCTTTAAAAATCCAAGTGTGCTAATAGGTTTATAAAGCAACCCATCTATTTTGATTGGTAGACATCTTCCTCCCTCTCCCCCCTCTCTTTCAAATATCATATTCTGCACTAGAAAGTGAGAGCCTTTTAACAACAAAGAACTTACAGCTGGCTATATATTGACAAGGTATATACAGAGAGGGAAGAAAAAAGAGAATCAAAACCTGCTCTGGGAATGAGGAAAAAAATATCTATTTTCGAAAGATTGCCAGGAATATTGTTTCTGAATTTGCATGACTAGTGTTGGGCGAACCGAACCTGTACAATTCGAGTCTGTACTGAATTTTGCGATGCTCGGCATACCAGACCCGAACCCAAATTTTTTAAAAAATTTATGCTCCGGTTCGGCATTCGTGCCGAGCCCCACGAAGCGCCACTGCCTCCTCCTCATCTGCTGAGAAGAGGAGGAGGAGCCGGGTGCCAGTGGCGGCAGAGGAAGGCAAACACCGGGGAGCTGTTGGCTGGTCAGGAGGTTGGGAGGGAGGCACAAAAGGAGCTGGGGAATCCCACAAAGAGATTCCGGCGGTGGAGCTTTGACATCATTTATACCGGCAGGTTGTTAAGGTGATAACTTCCTGGATTCCATCCTCCCTCCATTATTCTAGTGCCGCCCCCAGAATCTAAGAAAAGATCACCTTGGCGTCCTTAGCAACCTGCCGGTATATGTGACATCAAAGCTCCGCCCCCGGTATCCCATCGTTTTTTATTTTTACAGATTTTTTATTTTTATTTATTTTTATTTTTATTTTTATTTTTATGAAAAAGGATGCCACGGTGGCACTGCAAGCAAAATGAGGTCCTAATTTTTACGTGAAAGGACCTCCCTTTGCTTGCGGCGCTGCTGTGGCATCCTTTTTTGTAAAAATAAAAATAAATAAAAATAAAAAATCTGTAAAAATAAAAAAGGATGGTATTCCGGGGATGGAGCTTTGACGCCATGGACCGTTTGGGTTCGGGTTTGGGTTCGGCCAAACTTTGCATGAAGTTTTTCCGAACTCGCTGAACCCGAATACCGTTGGGTTTGCCCATCACTAAGCATGACTAATAAAGAGGGTTTTTATTTACAGTCAATCAATTTTTATTAGGGTCACAGACCAGCTTTGCAAATAAAAGCATTAAGAAGAATAAAAAAATAAATAAAAAGACAAAGACAAAATAATATTATTAGCAGTGGATTATCAGTGAGTTAGAATCTGCCTAATTTTGCTTATATTTGTGATGGTGAACCTATGGCATGGGTGCTGCAGGTGGCATATCAGAGGGCACGCAAGGTGTTGCCCTATGTCAACTCCAGCATGCTAATCAGCTCATTTTTGGCCTTGAGGAAGGCCATTTCACCTTCTGGAGGCTTCAGGGAAGCTTCCCTGAAGCCCTGGGGTACAAAAAACTTCCTAACGAACAAACTGTGCTGTTTTTCACACTCCGGGGCTTCAGGAAGCTTCCCTGAAGGCTTCAGAGTGTGAAAAACAGCACAACGGGCATTTTCCTGAACTTCCAGTTTGCCTGTTTGGCCATTTTTTCACTTCAGTGAGGCCTGTGTGCATGCACAGGAATTGGGAAGGGGATTGTATGCAAGTGCAGGGGCAGCATGGGGGTTGGACATGCGGGGGCAGGGAATGGGTGTGGGCACTTGTGCACCTGCTAGCACACACAAGCACCCCCTTTTGGCATGTGAACCAAAAAAGATTCACCATCACTGGCCTATAGTAACTATAGTTCACTTAGTGACCCTTCAACGTTATGATGACACTGAAAAAAGTGATATTATAACTATTTTTCATACATTTTTCATCATCCCCATGGTCATGTGCTTAAAATTCAGACACTTGGCTACTGACTCAAATTTACGATGGTTGCAATGTCCAGGTGTCATGGGATCCTTTTTTGTGACCTTCTGACATGCAAAGTCAACAGGGAAGGCTGGTTCACATAGTTACTAACTTACGTTCAGGGATTTACTTCTCAACTGTGGATAGTAACGTCGTAAAATGGGGCAAAATTCACTTAAAAACTGTCTTGCTTAGCAACAGAAATTTTAGGTTCATTTGTGGTTGTAAGTTGAAGACTAGGTGCTAATGATGACATTATCCATTCAGTCGTATCCAACTCCTGGTGATTCTAAAGGACTGAAGAAGCTTTTTGGAAGAGAAGTGAAATGTCTTCAAAATAAAAAGAAAATCCAGTTGCCTCTTGAAAAAGCACCGTTGGGACAGCCTTGATCTGGATAGACTCAGAATTTCCATAGACACTTATCTATAGGACAAGTCTCTTTGCATCTTCACAACTTTTATATGTTCTTTGACATATTAAGTACGCATGCTGTGTACAGGAAGCATGGTAGGCAATTGAACCACTTCTACATAACCTGTCTCTGTAAAATTCTGAAGATCCGGTGACTGGATAAAGTGCCTGCCACAGAAATCCTCTCCAGAGCAGGCCTGCCATCAATTCCCACCATGCTGACGAAAGTCCAAACACGCTGGGCAGGCCATGTTGCTAGTATGCCAGACCATCACATCCCTAAATAGCCCCTCTATGGTGAGCTGTCTAAAGGAAAGTGATCACATGGGGGACAAAGGAAGCGATACAAAGACCATTGGAAGCCTCCTTCAAGTCCCTGGATATCGATAACCTCCTGGGAAACCCTGGCACAAGATCGACCAACATGGCACACGCTGATTCACCATGCCTGCCAGACATCTGAGAACAGAAGAACAACCATAGCACAAGAGAAGCAAGCACTCTGCAAAGCCAGAGCTGCAAATGTTGTGACAATGATACCCACACATGTCTGCCCAACATGTGGCAGAACGTTTCATACCCATATAGGCCTTACCAGCCATCTGCGGACACGTCGTGGACAGCCCACAACCTGTTAGATGTCAAGATTAGATTTATTGGATTTATATGCCGCCCCTCTCCGAAAACTCTTCGAATGGACGGACATCATCATTAAGTATGCAAAATGCTGAGGCTATAATGTTATTATTTCCATTCTACTGTGCTGAAAAGAATAGGAAATAATACTTTCCTTTCTTTTCCCCTTTATCCTACACTTTTCTTTCTTCCCTTTCTGCCTCTCTATTTCCCCATTATTTTCATTTTCTTTTGCGTCTTACACTCTGATAAATTTAATAAAATTATAATTAAAAAACCAAACATTTATATTTTAATTTTAAACGAATTTCTCTCTAACCACAGTCTGGAAGAGTTGAAGAAATTCAATCTAGACCAAAGGCATTTCAGTTCTAAGGATGTTAGATCCATGGGCTTCCATGGGCTGTATCGTCTTGGCCACCAGAGTGTCATTAAAAGTCTTAAATAAAAATATTGGGGAAATTAATCCCCCAAATAAAACAAGAATTAAAGCAAAGTTCATTAAAAAAGAAGATAAGGGAAGCACAATAAATAAGGGTTGATTATTATAATTATTGGCCCTTCTGTCCAATTTCTACATCTGCCTGCAATTAAAAAAGAATACCAGTAGCATGGAAATTTGTAATTACTTTTTGCATGCAATTTTCTCTAATAGTCATATTTACAGAATTCCACAACACTTAGAGAAAGTATGGTCCCTTTATGACTGATTTTCTTGTCTCCCCTCCCCTTCCCCAAATATCCTTTGTACCTCTGGAAGCATTAACAGCTTCTTCAACAAAAACCAATTACAAAATAGCTTTCTAAATGAGCCACACCTCCTTCATAGATCACACCACAGAGACATATTGCAGTAAAAGTTATCCAAAATAACCTCCCGATCTAGGATATTTTTCAAAAGGTAATTAGATTTTGCTACAATTCCTCTTGAAAATGTTTTGCTTCTCATCCAAAAAGCTTCTTCAGTTCTGACTGAGTGGTGGAGGATGGAAGGACTTATCTTTCTTGCAGTCATCTGGCCACTTTCTGTGGGTCATTGAGGCCACTTGGAGGTTTATCTGTGCCCTCAAGGTCACCAGAATAGTGCAAATGGCTGTGGGCTAGTCTGATGCTGTTCGAAATGTTTCCCTACTGGTTCTATGTCAAGGGAAGGATACTGCAAAATCCCCATTCCCTCCTCACTCCTGGGAGGAAGGATGCTGCAAAATCTTCATTCCCTCCCCATTCCAGAGGAAGGGTACTGAAAAATCCCCATTCCCTTCCCGCTCCTGGGGGAAGGATATTGCAAAATCTTCATTCCCTCCTTACTCTGGGGCCAGCCAGAAGTGGTATTTATCAGTTTTCTGAACTACTCAAAATTTCTGCTACCGGTTCTCCAGAACCTGCCAGAACCTGCTGAATTTCACCCTTGGTCCATTGGACCCAAGATTTGAAAATGATCAGTCTCCACAAGCTCTGACGGGAGTGAATGGCAGGGCAGTCTTCTGGTCTTTTGATGAGGGATCAGTTCCTTATAGGAGAATCAAAGATAAATGCCTTGACCAGGGACGGGTTCCAGTTATATTTTGCTACTGGTGTGTATCCACACACGTGTGTGTGTGCATCCCACCATGTGAATTCACTTCTGAATTTATTTATTTATTTATTTATTTATTTATTTATTTATTTATTTATTTGTTTGTTTGTTTGTTTGTTTGTTTGATTTGATTTGATTTGTATGCCGCACCTCTCCGTAGACTCGGGGCGGTTCACAACAACAATAAAACAATTCAAGACAAATCTAATAATTTAAAAACATTTAAAAAAAAACGTTATTAAAGCAGACATACACACAAACATACCATACATGAATTGTATAGGCCCAGGGGAGATGTCTCAATTCCCCCATGCCTGACGGCAGAGGTGGGTTTTAAGGAGTTTACGAAAGGCAAGGAGGGTGGGAGCAGTTCTAATCTCAGGGGGGCACTGGTTCCAGAGAGTCAGGGCCACCACAGAGAAGGCTCTTCCCCTGGGACCCGCCAAACAACATTGTTAGTCGACGGGACCCGGAGAAGGCCAACTCTGTGGGACCTAATCGGTCGCTGGGATTCGTGTGGCAGAAGGCGGTCCCGGCAACATTACAAGCTGAAACACAGCTGAGGAGCTTCTCAGCTGTGCTTTGGATGAAGAATAAAGGTCGGCATTAATGCGAGGGCGGGCGGGTGGGCGGGAGGCAGGCGGGGTTTCCAACTTACTGCTGCTACCGGTGCTGATGTGCGCATAGCTCTGAGTGACTGGTGAGCGGGCGCACGTGCATCCTTTGGACGTGCATGCATGTTGGAATGAGATTTGGCTTCTCCACACACACAGGAAGCAAATACTGTGAGAAGATGCACGGGAGAATGAGGTTGCCGAAAATCATCAAAATCTCTCTCTCGCGCGCGCCCTCTTGTGAAACTTTGTTTCCTGCTCATGGACAGAAGCCAAATCTCACCCCGATGGGCACGCCTGCCCGGCAATAACCTGGAGTTGTGCACGCAGCTCCATTTCCATTACCAGTGCAGCATCCCCCCTCCTGTTCCAGTAGCAACCCAATCCTGGCACCAGGGCTTTTTTCCATCTGGAGAAGCCATCTAAACCCAGGAAAAAAAAACCCACTGAAAATTGCATCATCACTGGGCTCCTACCAGCACGCAGCGCCGGACCGCACTGATAGGAACCCACCACTGCCTTAGACCATCTTGGAGGTTGGGGACGAAAGGGATTGAGGCCCTGATCTCTTTTCCCATGTATTCTACCCACAGTACATAAAATATGGCTGAAATCTGTGGATTTTATCTCAGAAACCATACTTCTCCTGTAGCTACTCATTGTGGCCAATTGTAATCAAGCTGGGATAATGGTAGGCAACTGATGACTGCATGGGGGCAGTCCTCATTCTTGAGGGTAGGGGGAAGGTGTCTCTTCGAGAAGTCTTCAATCTACTTCAGGAAACCTCCCAGGGTGCACTTTGAAAATTATGACTTACTGCGTGCATCTTTTCTGATTTTTTTTTCTTCCCTCTAAAGCCTGTCTGCAAATGGAAACAATTCTCAGCCAGAAAATGAACTGCTTGGCACGTATCCCAACTTGCTTATGCAGAAGAAAATGCAGCTCCCATCCCCACTCCTTTCTTGTCCCTTGCAAACATTTCCTCAGCTTCTATTTAGGGTTGCAGATGAGCAGAAACTTTGTGTTATCACAGGAACATGGAGAATAAGCAGTTAGTGATCCTTCAGGACTCATAAAACACTCTTAGCCATTTGGGGTTTTATATCTGACTATCGTCTACATTAGACATTTAAATTAAAACATTTATAATTAATTGAGGCAATCATTTCCCTCCCGTTCCCCTGCTTGGGGGAGGGGGCATTAGCAGCATCTGAGCCTTCAGTAAATTTGAGTTTCTTAAGCAACAGGGTAGCCATTTGGTTTACTGAGATTTCTTTTTCTGTTGGGCATGAATCAAGGGCAAAGAGGGGAATGGCTTTCACATGAAAATCAACTGATTGGCAAGGCAGATGAATGCTAAGTCCCTAAATTGGAAATGAGACATAGAAGGAGAGAATATTATGAACATATCCAATTCACACAGGGGAGAGGCACTCATCACTGGATATAATGTGGAGAGATGGTGATGAAAATGAATATAATAGTACATCAGAACTGGAGAGCTGAACCACTACAATCCAGGTTAGAGATCAGATATGGTCTTACGAGGAAAAGTTGCACGAACCGGGCATGGATAGTCTAGCGAACAGGAGGTCCAAGGGGGGGCATGATAGGGGTGTTCCAATATTTGAGGGGCTGCCACAAAGAGGAGGGAGTAACATTGTTTTCCAAAGCCGCAGAAGGCCAGACAAGGAGCAATGGATGGAAGCTGACGAAGGAGAGATTCAACCTGGAAATAAGGAAAAACCTTCTGACGGTGAGAGCGATCAACCAATGGAACGGTTTGCCTCTGGAGGTGGTGAACATTCCAACACTAGAGCCTTTCAAGAAAAGTTTGGACTGCTACTTGTCTGGGGTGGTAAAGGATCTCCTGCACTAGAAGGGGGTTGGAATAGAAGACCTACAAGCTCCCTTCCAACTCTAATAACAAATAAAATAAAATAATAAATAAGATCCAAGTGACATGAATTCTAAAACCTAGTGAAGCATTCAGAGAACCTGGGGAAATGGTTATTGCACAGCCTAATAGGATAAGAGTCATTATTTTTCTTTTAAATTCCAACACTTTAGCAATGCCCTTGAATCCAAAGTACAAAGCTTTATCACAGCCAACTTTTGGGAAATTTCAAAGGAATAATTTATTTATCACATTTTGCCATTCATCAAGAGTGGTTTGCTCCTGGAATAAAATAGAATCAAGTTTGATTTTTCTGTTTTGTACAGATGTTTCAGTTTTAGTGCTATGTTGTTTTTACTGTTGTTTTGATAATGTCCTATCCATTTTCTATAGGTAAGCTGTTCTTAAAGATAGCCTCGAAATGTTTCTAATAAATAAATAGACTTAGCTCTGGATAGCTTTTCATGCATACCAATCTGAGAAACCCAGAACAAATGCTAATATAATTTTAATGTATGAGGGATAAGTCTAGTGAAATATATTATTCCTTGAGTAGGTGATGTTAATGCTGAACTAGGTTTCTTTCCAATTTTTGTCAATTCACGTAAAATATAAATGAAATCCAAAGAGGAGCTAAAGAGAGGATAAATGTATTTTTTATTAAGAAATTCATAAGGAAGGAAGAAGAAAAAGCATTATATTTATTTCATGAAGTATGAGATACCTCAGAGGCATTTTTATAGTTTTGACATATTAGGAATTTAATTAATAGTAGCATGTTTGATTTTTAATTTCATGATACCTAAGGCAGTTTACTTCAGATCAAAATTCAATAAAACTAAGGGAGGAGCTTCATCAATCTCAAATAATATTCAACTTTGTGAAATCTCTAGTTGATACCTTCAGTTGAGTGCCATACTTCAGAAAGGGTATCAGTGAACTGAATGAGGAGATGGGTGGAATATATATCAGATTTTCAGATAATACGATATGCAGGGGTGGGTTCTACCAGTTGCTTCCTCCTGTGCTGCGCTGAAAGAATAAATACCTTGCTGTCAGTTCGCTTCCTCCTGCGCCACATCATTTTTAAATAAATAAATAAATAAGGGCCCAAAACAAGATGGCGATGCATGCGCAGTGCCAGAAACTTGGCTTTTGTACTTAAGAAAAAAATATTAAAAATTCATTAAAAAAAAAAAAAGATGGTGGTGCCCATGGACCGGCACCAACTGAACCAGTTCTGTGACATCATCGCGACATCGCAAGCGGTCCAAACTGGGAAGAACACACCTCTGATGATACTGAGTGAGATGATGTGATGCAATGCATCCCAGAATTGCAGGAGGGAGGGTCTTTTTCACAGATAGCAAAGAGACAACATAGCTTAGAATCTTTGGTAGGGGAGAGGGTGAAGGTCGACCTTTCCTAGCAATTCACAGTGTGTAGTTTTGCCTATAAGTGCTGTAGTTTAGTAAAATTTATATCTATAGGTTAACAAAGTGAGTAAGCAATAAATAAATGACTTTTTAGCAATAAAGAAAGTAATCCCTTGTTTATTTGTTTATTTATTTATTGTTAGAGTTGAAAGGGACTATGAAGGCCATTGAGTTCAACCCCCTGCCCAAGCAGGAGCCCTATAGTACACCAGTCAAGTGGCAGTTCAATCTTCTCTTAAAAATGTCCAGAGTAGATTGTTCCATTGGTTGATCGCTCTGACTGTCAGGAAGTTCCTCCTTGTGTTTGTTTGGCTTTCTGAAAGGGCCCAAAGATCTGGCTCTGTCAATTGGGGATTGACCAATGGGGGCATGTCATTCTGGAGGTGCTAAATGGCCTAAGATAAGACCCTCACTTCCTCCTTGTATGCCTCTTACTCCCGTCCTTCCTATCGTTGTCAATTTTAAATCAATGTTAGGGTCAATATTTATTGTTTTAATGTTTTGTTTTGTTGCTTTTATTGATTATAAGCTGCCTAGAGTCACTTTTAGGCAAGATGAGCAAGCATATACATTAAACAAACAAACAAATAAATATTCCTCAGCTGCAAAAGTCATTAGATGATAGATCCAGAGAGGATTCAAGCAGAGGCAAACCATTCATCCATCACCCCAAGGTTTTTCCTCAAAATGCAACTGGACTTCCTTTGTGTTGTGTTCAGATATTGAAGAGGCAGGAGACTGGCAGTGAGACTTCAGCTCTTTATTGGTTACAGTGAGCAAACATCAGCTCCTGCCTGCTTTTGGCAGGGGTTTAACTTTGCTGCACGGTTCAAAACCACTATACACTTGTATTGTTTTCGAGTCTGTGACTCGAACCGAAAATTCTTTATTTTAAGTGCTTATATTTGGTCAATTTGAAAACTTCTTTCCCTTGGAAACTAGGTTGAACATTTCTGCACACAATGAAAGGAAAATTGAAATAAAAAATAATGCTTATTGGTTTATTTTGCTCATAAAAGCCCGCCCCCCTTTTTTTGTGATTTTTTTTTCAATTTATAGATAGTTTTGCCTGCAAACAACGTACAATTTTACTAAATTTGGGGTGGAAAGCTTTGAAAAGATTTGAGCAGGTAATTCTAATAATTTAGTATCAGAAAGGTTTGACTGTGTAAAACGTATCAGTGGAGCAAGAAATAAGTCCATTCATATCAGCTGTTCATTAAAGTCTCAAACATAAAGCCAAAACTCCCAAATAGTTCCCTTTGATCCAATCTCTAAGTAACATGACTCACTCTGAGTTGGCACAAAGCCCAGATATTAAGATTTCACCCTCTTAGTTTGTAGTTCACACAAATAATCCAAGAGCCAAATCCAAACATTCATTGCTCACATTTGAAAGTTGACTCGCTTGTCACAAGACTAACCCTGCCAAAAAGTGTGGCCAAGTATTCTAGAGATCTATTCATGCAGAAATCTCCTCCTGCTCAGCCACTCATGTCTTCTGACACTTCTGCAAACTCTGGCATCAAGAAGAGGCTTTTCTTCTTCTCCTGAGTCACTCATGGGCACCTCTGGAGGTGCAACAGACCCTGGTTGGCTTTCAGCCTCTGTCCCCACTTCCTCTCTGACCTCCTTGCTATCAGACTTGGGTGCCAAGTACACTGGCCCAGGATACCAACCCACACCCATCTCTCGATCCTCAGAATCCATAATCAGCTGCGTGGGATCAACAACATCCAGTTAAGGGAGCCAGTATTCCTCTACACCAAGTAGGAAGTTGGATATATCTGCACTCTATGCCTGGAATTAATGGAAAGAAATTAGAGCTCTCAGCATGGGGTGGAGGATAATAAATAATGTGCTAGAGAGGGAGGAAAAAAGGAGACCCTCTAACATTTATACTTAAGTATTCAATTGAATAATTTGTTATGGAAGAGAAGGGAAGCAAAAGAAAAGAAAAATTGCCCAGTAATATTCAGAAGGAAGGGGGGGTAAAAGGGAGATGTCTTCTCTCATCTCTAAAAGATATAGAATTGATCTTGCTGCATTTCAGTTTGTCATTCAATAATGAGCATTTCCTGAGCAACAGATAGACAAAATGAAAGATTTTTCAATTACATTGTAATTTTGTGAGGCGCACTCTGCGGCTGCTATTCGGAGCTGCTGAAATAAACTGTCCATGGTAATAATTATTATTTACAAGCAAGATGTTCTCCAAATGTCACAGAGATATGAAATCTGCAGTATTGACTCAGTTGGCCACTGACAACCAGGATTTCCCCCTTTAAACATGCAAATAAATAAGACAGACAGGAAATGAAGTGTGTGTGTGAAGAGGGAGGGGATTTCCTGAGATGGGTTTAATCAAAAATAGTCACAAGGCCTCCATTGTGTTCCCAAGAACTGATCAGATTCTTTGGCACTGTCCTTTGGATACTGTCAAGGGTCCAGATAAGATCCAAACTAAATGAGAGTCCGAGTCAAAGTACTCCTCAAAGTTCCAATTTAGTTTTGGGACCATCCTGGCACCTCCACTGGGAAATCTGAATCTGAGTTTCTCAATTAATTGAAAGTTCACAACCCTTGTCCCCCACCCACAAACTTGTCCCGTTGTCCACTCAGATTGTGCCAGCGTGGCAAGTCCTTCCTCCACTTATGCCCAGGTGGGTGGGCATAGGATGGCCTTGAACTACTTGAAACTACTTTGTGGCTGCATCTGCTCCCTAATGAAATCACTTCTCCCAAGTTCCCATAAACATCTAATCAAATCAAGTTTATTACTGCAGTCAAAACCCAGAGACCAGGACAAATGAAAACACTCAGTGAATATTGAATCAAAAATTCTAGAATAAAATGATTAATAACAGATCAAATCTATATTAAAATCACAATTTGGCATCCAGTCTGTCAGTTTATTTTATTAATTAAAATAAAACAAATGAATGAATTAATTAATTAATTCGTTCATTGATTAATTCATTAATCACAATTTGGCATCCAGTCTGTCAGTTTATTTTATTAATTAAAATAAACCAAATTAATGAATTAATGAATGAATGAATGAATGAATGAATTAATTAATTAATTCATTAATTTGGTTTATTTTAATTAATAAAATAAACTGACAGACTGGATGCCAAATTGTGATTTTAATATAGATTTGATCTGTTATTAATCATTTTATTCTAGAATTTTTGATTCAATATTCACTGAGTGTTTTTATTTGTCCTGGTCTCTGGGTTTTGACTGCAGTAGTAAACTTGATTTGATTTGATGTTTATGGGAACTTGGGCAAGCCGTTGATTTATTCCCAACTGCACCGGCTTGACAGATATTTTTTCAAGAGGCAACTAGACTTTCTGGTTTTTCTTTGAAGATGTTTCACTTCTCACCCAAGAAACTTATTCTTTGGATAGTCCAAATGAAGAAACCTCTTGGGTGAGAAGTAAAATGTCTTTAAAGAAAAACCAAAAAATCCAGCTGCCTCTTGAAAAAGCCCTTTTGGAACAACCATCACCGGATGACTGGGAATCTTCCATAGACTCTTTGCCACTGTGTTCCTGACTTCTCATTGAGTTGGAAGGAACCATAGAGGTCATTTGGTCCACTCCTTTCAGTTACATAAGATAGTATCTCCCCTGCCAAGTAAGTAACATATGATTAATCAGCCCTAGCTATTTTATACAGCTAATGTAGCAACAGGGCCGCCATCAGGAATTTTGGGGCCTCATACAGCCTAAGCGTCTGAGCCCCCCCCCACCATTTTAAAACTACTTTATTTTGCGACATACCAATTATGAAATTTACCTTTAAAAAAAAAATTAAACCCTGCCACTACAACAAGGTACACTTGTTTGACAGATTAATAATATGTTAATAACGCAGAAAATATATTCAAGTGACATCAACATATTACATACATATAAATAAATAACCAGAACAGTGCAAATACACCAAATTAACAAAATATTATTAATTTTGCCATCAACCATATTAAAAGCAGCAATAAGCTGGCACAAAGGATAAAGACAAAATACTCCTGCATCATACTAGAAAAATATTTGTTTTCACAATAATACCAATAAATAACAGGTAACCAGAAGATAAATTATACGCAATAATGTTTAAAACTATAGTAAACTCCACCATAGGTGTAAAAAGCACAGTGCAAGAAAAAAGAAGAGAAAGAGGAGGGAAGAGCAAAAAACCCTTCCCTCTTCTTCTCATTAACCTCTCCACCTATCTCCTTATAGCATTTTCCAAAGTTTGCAAAATTTTAAAATTGCTTTATAAAAAAGAACATACCCTCATGTATCATCAAATCCACATTATGAAGCAAATGTGCAAAAAATCCAAGATTTTTTCTCATACATGTACCTGCTATTGAGTTCCATAACTTAATATATTTAAGCTTTTAAATGTGCAATGTATAATGTCTCTTAACAAATAGCATGTCCATGGCTCTAAGAGCAACACCTTTTTTTCCTCTTTATTCTTTCTTCTTTTCCTAGGATGTTATCATATCTATTAAACATACGGTGAGATATTACTGTGTATGCATTTAATATAATTTAGAATGTGAAATTTAAAATAACAAACTCCCGCTTCAGATCTTCTCTGCACAAGTCTCAAAATATGATGTGGTTGTTTGTTTTTTGAAAATCCTTAATCCTTAGCTCTACACAGCTTCTCCTTTGCATATTCAAATCTTCCCATTTCCCAGAATGCTTGCTTCTTGAATCCAGGATGGTGTTTGCTTCTTGAATCTAAAATGGTGAGATGGCTCCAAAAACCATGTCAACACCAAAGCAACACATCTTTTCCTCACATTTAGAAGGGAACAATTTCAAAAAAAACCTAACACCATAATCAAAATGTATACCAAATTAGCTCTGATCCAAACTTCATCTTTAACAACTATGAAGCTCTTCAGGCAGAATAAAGAAGATTAGGCATTTTTGCTGACCTGTGCTCTTGCCTGCTCCCGATTGTAACAATTTTGCAACTGTGCAACTGAATCCAATTAGCTTCCTTAGCACTCTCGCCGGGGCCCCCTCATTTTTCAATTTGGCCGGGCCCGTGATGCCTGTACCGGTAATAGTGCCCTATCGGCGGCCCTGTGTAGCAAACCCTTTTCCATGACTAATTTTTTGTATGTTGGTCCACACAACTTAAAGTTGCCATGTATGAGAAGCACTGATTTAGACAGCTAGAAGAAGAGAAAGGGGGAAATAAATCTGGTCCACACCCACTGAACAATTCCAAAATTCTGGGGAGGGTTAGAAAATCAATATGTTTGCAACATTTAAAAATGAACCAAAGAAAAATCACCATATTTTTCAGAGTATAAGACACACTGGCATATAAGACGCACCTTAGATTTTGGGGAGGAAACTAGGGGAAAAAATCTGCTACTGTCCTTAGTCTGATCAGCTTCAGCATATTATTTTATCCCCTGGTTAAAGGGCTTAAAAAAATATTCTGAGAGAGTAACAATGAAAGAGTTTGTAAGCCAGTAAGAGCTGGGAACATCATTAGCACTTGGAAAAAAACAGTCTGAGCAAGTAGAGCAATGGAAAAAACCCTGCCCTGATTTAGGGCTTGGAAAACATTCTTCTTTGCAGAGAGTAACAATGAAAGAGCTTGCAAGTGGGTAAGAGCTGAGAACATTGTTAGCACCTGGTTAGGGCTGGAAAGAAACTTATTCAGGTCAAATTAGAGTAATGAAAGAAACCCTGCAAAGACTTAGGGCTTGGAAAACATTCTTTGCAGAGAGAAACAATGGAAGAGCCTGCAAGGTAAGAGCTGGGAATATTGTTAGCAGCTAGTTAGGGCTGGGGAAAAAAGCTACATTCAGAATATAGGACACACCCTAATTATCAGCCTCTTTTAGGGAGAAAAAAGTGCATCTTATACACTGAAAAATAGGGTATGTTAGCAAATCATAATTGAAATAAATCATGGGTAGTTTAATTCTAGCATAGCATTAGTTTCTTCTTTTCTTTATCATTTCAATTAAAGTTAGAGCAAGAGCTACATCTGTATTCTGATGCTTTAAAAATGTACTGCACATTGATTGTTGATCGATTGCAGCCTGTCCTTTTAGAAGAGAAACATGTTTCTTTGCTTTCTCACCTCTGAAATGAAAATAATATTTTCAAAGCTACTTTGGAGTTTAGCTAATGCTACAGTTTTTAAACCATATAATGCATTCATAGTCACTCATAAAGCAGGATCTTGTTCTGACTGATGTTGCAAAATTCAGCCCAGTTTTTTGGGGAGTGGAGATGAAAAATAATCAAGATTCTTCAGGCATCACAACAGTCTGTGAAATAGGAACTGAAGCAACAACCAAACATGGAGAACAACTAGACTATATATATTAGATTTTCTTATTTTTTGAGTAAACAGTTTCCCCATAGTAAACAATAAAAGTAAATGTTATATCTAGCGTTTACAATCTGTTAGCACAATGCTTATTTTAAAAATAACTCCATTGACTAAGTTTTCCGTAAATTTCATGGTAGGTAGCACTCAGTATTACACGGTCGGCCGGCTCCAGGGCAACGAGAGCATGCCCCAGAATTTCCTGCTGCTCTAGGCATTGCTATCTCATGAAATCTCATGAGATCACGATGCCGGAAATGTGCTTTTTTGCGCAGTCATCGGCAGCCTGGGGATGGGGCTGGCAAGCCCTATAAATAGGACTGTATGCCAGGCCTTCCTCCTTTCACCCCCAGCTGCAAGGAAGCGAACACCTGCCACCCTCCTAATTTTACAGGATGCCTAAAGGGGGTCACCTTATAAGGAGACGAATAGGAATTTTTTGCGATCTCAACATTTTAGTTACGGACGGTTTTTTACCTATTCCACACTGACGAGCGAGGATGGACTGGTTAGGAGGTGTTTCGCCCTTAGACACAATTAGGTTGATTGGCTCCCCTTTGGTCACTGGAGTAGGCAGGTTAGGGGTGGAAATGGGCAGGTTAGCAACTGTGTGTTCTCCTTTAGGGCATCTTTTAAAAGATGATAGGCACCCTCTCACCATGAACTTACGGTAAACCACGACCTGGGAAAATGGAGAGGGGGGGGCTCTTGGGGCTCACCTAACCAGGAACCGGATGGGGATTGGAAAGTGAGCCCTACCACATGCTAAGGCGTGGCCAGGATCCAGGTGAAGGTGTGGTACCTTCCCCTGGTTCAACAAGGAGCTATGCCCAGAGTTGCTCAGGAAATTTATTGTTAATTATTTCCGTCCCAAATTCATTTTGGGGACCTCTGCAAGTCCTGTTTGATAAAGATAACGCTCTTTTGTGTACGTGTTCTTATTCTGCATCCGGTGCAATAGACTATCATCCCACATATTTTTTGGTCCTAGGATAAGAGCCACGTCTCCTTGTTTTGTATTGGAATCTGTATTCGAAAATATGAAAATATGTTTCATTCTTTTTAATCAGAACAGAATTTACTGAAAACATTTTGATTGAAAATTCTTAGCAGGGCTGTTCTTTTCCGTGTTTGGATCAAAAGTCTTTTTTTCCCCTTAAGAAGTTCTAAGATAAGATATAAAAAGAATTGTTTTAAAAAATGAAGGAACACTCTCAGTTTAAAGACAATATGAGAATCAGAAATGAATGCATTCAAAAAGAAAATGAAAGACTATAGAAAAAGATGGAAATTGGCAAAAAAAATTGAAAAGAGAACAAGATTTTTTTTAAAAAAAAATCTAGTTACATATCATCTGTTGCTTTAAACAAGGCAAGACTAGCAAAAAAAGGTATCTAGATCTCCAAACTCCCATCAATTCTACAAATGTTGAATTTTGTGTAATAGTTTAAGTATGTGCTTAATTTTTGCTAATAAATTAAGTGTGGTAAGACCACATATGGACTATTGCACAGTTATAGTTGTTACAATATAAAAAAGATAGACTCTAGAAAGAGTGCAGAGCTGAGCAAGAGGGATGATTAGGGGACTGGAGACTAAAACATATGAAGAACAGTTGCTGGAATTGGGTATGTCTAGTTTAATGAAAAGAAGGGCTAGGGGTGACATGATAGCAGTGTTCCAATATCTCAGGGGATGCCACAAAGAAGGGTGGGGGTGTCAATCAGTAGCGGGTTGCAGCCAGTATGGCCCAATACAATGTCCTGGTAGGGAAAATAGAGCTGTGAGCGCAGCTCCATGTCCCCGATGCATGCATGCCTGCACCAGATTTGGCTTCTGCGCATGCACATGCGTGTGCGATTTTCCGATTTTCATGAAGCACAAAAATGCCAAAAATTGGTGAAATCTCGTGCACGTGAGCATCCCCACGTGAGATTTGGCTTCCTGTATATGCGCAAAGCCAAATCTTATACCGACATGTGCCCACCTGCCAGATGTGCGTGCGAGTGCACCAGGAGCATCGGCGGCAGGGAACACTTGCCTGGTGTCAACCTATTTGCAAAGGATCAGAGGATAGGACAAGAAGCAATGCATGGAAGCTAATCAAGTAGAGATCCAACCTAGAACGAAGGAGAAATTTCCTGAAAGTTAGAACAATTAATTAGTGGAACGATTTGCCTACAGAAGTTGTGGGTTCTCCATCACTGGAGGTTTTTAAGAAGAGATTGGACAGAAGAGATTAGCCTGAAATGGTATAGAGTCTTCCGCTTGAGCAGAGGGTTTGAGTAGAAGATCTCCAAAGCCCTTTCCAACTCTATTATTTTGTTATAATTTTACAGAACTAAAATTTACCTATCACTCTTTGCTGGAGAGACGGAGTAACAACACGGACACCAGAGCTGGATTTAAAATTGGGTCATTTTTATTAACATAAATTTGCATAATTTATTCAAATATTTTGCATAAATTAGCATAAACAACTATGACCCGGAAATGGACCTGCAGGGTCAAACAAATACTTCCGGGGCGGAAATGACATTATGCCAGCAAACATTCCTGGGCAACTCATGGGCGTATCTCGATGCAAGGGCCAGGTGAGGGCCAGGCCGTCACCTGTGACCTTTTCTGCCATGCTGTGCATGAGGGGGGTCCCACCGGCTAACCCGAATCGGGGAATTAAAGGTGCAGGACCCAAAGACAGGTTCCCCCCAGCTGCTCAGGCAGAAACTCCCTCCATGAGCTTGCGGAGAACCTGTCAATCATCCCCAAAGATGCCCAAGGGAGAACGCGCGGTTGCTAAACCACCCAATTTTCCGCCCCTAACCTGCCTACCCAAATGACCAAAGGTAAGCCAATTAACCTAATTAATGCAAGCACCCCCTAACCGCACATCCGTCACCCCAGTGTGGAATGGGCGAAAAAACAGCTCAGCTAAGAGGCAGAACTGCAAAAAATTCCCATTCGGCCCCCTAAGGGCGACCCCGAAGCACACTGCAAAATAGTGGAGGGCGGGCGGGTGTCTGCTCAGGAGCTCAGTCCGGACGAAAAGGGAGAGCCCCGGGCCTGCTCGCCCTTATATAGGGCAAGCAGGCCCCGCCCGGACCAATCAGGGCCTGGCCAATCAGGCCCTGATCTCCCGAGCGAAGTCTCGCATCGCGAGACTTCGCCCGGGATCCAAAATGGCGGCCGCCATGAGGGACCGTGTCTCCCGGTCCCTCCAGCAAAGCCTGCCTGCCGGGTAAGTCCGGCGCTGCCCTTGCTGGAGAGACGGAGTAACGACACGGACACCAGAGCTGGATTTAAAATTGGGTCATTTTTATTAACATAAATTTGCATAATTTATTCAAATATTTTGCATAAATTAGCATAAACAACTATGACCCGGAAATGGACCTGCAGGGTCAAACAAATACTTCCGGGGCGGAAATGACGTTATGCCAGCAAACATTCCTGGGCAACTCATGGGCGTATCTCGATGCAAGGTCCAGGTGAGGGCCAGGCCGTCACCTGTGACCTTTTCTGCCATGCTGTGCATGAGGGGGGTCCCACCGGCTAACCCGAATCGGGGAATTAAAGGTGCAGGACCCAAAGACAGGTTCCCCCCAGCTGCTCAGGCAGAAACTCCCTCCATGAGCTTGCGGAGAACCTGTCAATCATCCCCAAAGATGCCCAAGGGAGAACGCGCGGTTGCTAAACCACCCAATTTTCCGCCCCTAACCTGCCACAGGAGCGGGGGTCAGATCTCTATCTTGGCCCCCCGACTCCCCCCTCTAGCTGCGCCAGCTCACGCAGAGACTGCTGCAGGTCCTGTAAGAAGATGGCGTTCCCCTGCTCAGACAGGTGAACGCCATCATCACGGTAGAGCCATGGCTGGTCTATTGATATAAGGGGATGAGGTATTACCACTCCACCCAATTCTCTAACCGTTTTACCCATAGCCCTATTCACCCGTCGCCTAGCCCGGTGAATGGCCCTAAGGGAAGAGGCGTCCCTCCACACAAGCCTAGGTAATATTTCTGACCACACCACTTGCGTGGTGGGCCAGACCTCACGAAGCCTTCGCAGGTCTTCGCGTGCCTGGATGAGCAGCGCCAGGCCTCCCAGTATGCACAGGTCATTGCCCCCTAAGTGCAATACCAGCCACCTGGGTGCGGCCACAGGACGCTGCCCACCCAGACCCCTTTGGGCGCGACTCCAGGAGCCGCCCCCCATATTGCCGGGCGCAGCCACAGAATGCTGACCGCCCAGCAACGCCGGTAGGAGACCCTCCCACCGCATACCTCTCCGGCCCATCCAGGTAACGTTGACCCACCGCCCCAGGGACAGGTGGGTCCCGATGGCGCTCCTGGCTGCCGCGCGGCCGGCCCAGAAAATCATGCTGTGGCCACACAGCAGCGCCGTCGGTTTCGTGTTAGCCTGGGGACCTGCAAGAGGACACAGACACAGAGAGGTTACCTAGCCTAAGCCCTGCCTGGGATCCTCAGCGGGCCTAACATAACCCAAATATGCCACTGACCGCCAGCGGCCGATCTCCCGAATCCGATGGGCCGGGAAACCAGAAAGTGCCACGCTAGTGGCGGCGCCGATACGGAACGAATGCGTTCCATAACCGGCGGGATCCATGCCCACCTGGGCCATCGCCCTAGATACTAAAGCCCAAAATTGGAAACGGGTCAGAGGGGTACCGTCACAATGCCTAAACAGGTACCCCTGACCTGACCCCCTCATACCACAATAAAGCCGTAGGGCGGCCACCGGACACACCGACTGGTCGGTGGCCGTACTAAGTTGTAAGGTAACCCCTCTGCGTAGCTGATCCGTTTTAGACCTTCTCACTACAAGGGACACCCCCCCTTGTCTAAAGGCCAGATCAGCGAACTGGAAGGCCCGGAGCGAAGTGTCAGCCTGAGACGAAGCCATGGCCTCGCTGACCCGAAGGGCCCCAAAGAACATGACACAAGCCGCTGCCCTAAAAAGACGGGCCTCGTACAATAAGGAACACAGACTGCCAAAAACCACGTTGATTGATGACAGCTGCTCCACCGTCAGGGGCTGACGAGTGTCACCTGGGGCCCCCGCTTGCTCCCTAAGCCAGCCCTCCAGCATCTTCCGGATGCGAAAGTCACCCGAAAGATCTGCAAACCCCCCCGCCTTGGACAGAAAGGCGAGGCCGGCTAACCGGGACCGGATTGTCCTAACTGACAGGCCACGCTGCCTAAGTTGGACGCAAAACTCGGCCAAATGCTCTACAGGGACAGGCCAACTAAGCTGGTAACCCCTGCCCTGCCTAAACTCCCCAAACTCCTTACCTGCACGCTGGTATGCCCTGAGGGTGCCGGGCGCTACAGACAAGGAGATTGCCCGGGATGCCTCGCCTCTCCACCACTCTGGATCCCTCCCAGACTCCAGAGGTGGCTGGGGAACGCTTCTGGCAATTCTCGGGCCCACGGGGCCAGGGTCCGAAACCTGGACAACTGACCACGGGACAAGGCATCAGCAACCCCGTTATCTAACCCGGGGACATGCTTAGCCAAAAACAATGCGTTTAGAGACAAGGACCTGTGCACAAAATGGCGGACAAGCCGCATGACCCTGTCGCTCTTTGAGGACAGGGCATTCACCACATGGACAACCGCTAGGTTGTCACACCAAAAGTGCACGGTCTTGTCCCTAAACTGCTCCCCCCAAAGCTCTAAGGCCACTATTAAGGGGAAGAGCTCCAAGAACGTCAGGTCCTTAACCAACGAAGAGGCACTCCATTCCGGAGGCCATGCCGACCAGCACCACTGGTCACCTAACACCACCCCGAAACCACAAGTCCCCGCGGCGTCAGAGCAGAGCTGCAACTCAGCTTCCAACAGAAGCTCGTGCCTCCAGAAAGACAACCCATTAAATCTATCCAAAAAGTCCCGCCACACGCCGAGGTCAGCCCTGACCCCAGCGCAAAGGCGGGTACGATGATGGGGCAAACGGAGCCCCTTCATCGCATCATACAACCTCCTGGAAAAAGCCCTTCCAGGAACAACTACCCGACAGGCAAAATTAAGAATGCCTGCCAATTCCTGAAGCTGCCGTAGGGTCACCTTCCGGCAGCCCAGGACCTCATCAAGCTTCCGCTTAATCTTAACCAACTTCTCCAGGGGCAATCTAGAAGATTGCTCCTCTGAGTCCAATTCAATACCCAGAAAGGTAATCCTGGTGGCGGGGCCTTCGGTCTTCTCAGAGGCTAAAGGCACCCCTAATTGAGCACAAAGGGCTTCGAAGTCCCGCATCAAAGCAAAACATTGCTCTGAATGCGCAGGCCCCGCCAACAGGAAATCATCAAGGTAGTGAACGACTGTACCCAGACCACTTTGCCTCCTGAGCGCCCACTCCAAGAAGGTGCTAAAACTCTCGAAAAGAGAGCACGAGACAGAGCACCCCATGGGCAAAGCTCTGTCCACGTAATAACCCCCCTCGAAACGGAAGCCCAACAGCTCAAAGTCGTCTGGGTGTATGGGGAGGAGCCGGAATGCCGACTTAATGTCGCATTTACCCATAAGGGCTCCCACCCCACACTTCCTAACCATAGTCACGGCTGCATCAAAGGATGCATACCGGACTGAACACAACTCGTCAGGAATGAAATCATTCACTGACTCCCCTTTTGGAAAAGACAAATGGTGAATCAACCTAAATTCACCACTCGCCTTTTTGGGGACCACACCTAAGGGAGACACCCGAAGATTCGGGAAGGGCGGCTCCGAGAAGGGCCCGAGGACCCTGCCTTCGGCAACCTCCTTCCCAATCTTCTCCCTAACAATGTCTTCATGACCAACAACCGACCTAAGGTTGTCAGACATGAAGGCCTTCCTAACACCCTGGTAAGGGATCCTAAATCCCTCTGAAAAACCTAGCAAGAGAGCGGCCGCTCTCGAGCGAGGGTGGTAGTCGCCCAACCAACCCTCAAGCACCACTAAATTAATTGGGCTGGGCCCCTTTTCCCCCAGCAGGTGGGGGAGGCTTTGGGAGACCCGAGCCTTTCTTTTCAATCCCCTTCTTGGGGCGGGGGCACACGGCTGCGGAATGGTTTCCCCCACAACTTCCGCAGGCGTGACGAAACCTGCAAATGGGGCGGAAACACGCCCCCTTTGCAGCGAACTCGTGACACACTAAAGAGGCCCCTTTTCCAACGGCACCCGCCACGGCCTTGGCCGGCGCGGGCGTCGCAGGCTCCTCTTCCATAAAGTGACCGCTATCGGTCCTATCACAGCCCTCCTTCCCCGACATATGCGTGGCCTGGAACCACAGGTCCGGTACCACCATATCCCAAGGCAAGTAGGGGTCATGGGCAATACGCATCCTGAACCCCTTGTCGTAATGCCTCCATATGGTGCCCCCATATTCAAAATGGGCCCTCGCTATAAGGTCGATGTACTTCAGCAAGGCAGCGGCCCTACCCGGCTGCCTCTGAATGACCACCGACGCAAAGGTCAGAAAGGCATACAGCCACGAGCTGAAGCATTTCGTGACCTTTGTCTTTTTAACCTTCTCCCCAGGGACCACCTCCTTGTCCTGTTTAGGGACCTCCCTGTTCAAAATGGAGAAAAGGTCAACGTACTCACCCCGCCAGATTGCCTCCTTAACTGACGGGTGAAGATGGTACCCTAAAGGTGTCGCGGGCAACCCACAAGGGATGGCCCCAGGCTTGATGCTGGCGAACGGGTCCCACACCGTGGTGGCCCCCGAGCCCAGCACCCCAAGCCCCGGTGGATACATGAATGGGACCGGTGGCATAATGGCCGGTGGAGGAGGGATCCAACCCCCCACCCCCGCCCCAGGTGGGACAGGCACCCCCGGCGCCCCCACTGGCGGAGCCGGCGGGGACCATACCTGACCACAGGTGCCTGCAGCAGACCCCATGAAGCTGTTGCCACCCCCCAAAGCTGGCGGGATGAACCCGGGACCCTGGATGGGCAGGAGCGGTGATGTGCCTACATGTGGTGCAACCTCACCTGCCCCGTAAGGGGTAGAAGCCATCCACGGTGGGCCCATCCTGGTTGGGCCCTGGAACGATGACCACTGCCCAGGCTGGGCCATCTGCCCAGCGTGGCCCGTCTGCCCGGTGCTGCCCGTCTGTCCGGTGCCAGCCATCTGCACGTCGTGGGCCACTTGCCCTGCTGGGGCCGACTCCTCTTCGGGGTCTGCGCCCCATGCTGCGGTGGCAGCCGAGGAAAGCCCCTCCGGGCCTGCCCCCGACCGCCACCTCTCCAACTCGTCGAGCCGCTCCAGTACCCTGGCCCAGGAGAGAGAAGGGGACACCTCGGGTTGAGGGATTGTGGGCATAAACCCTACCACCCCCCCCCACCGGGATCCCCCCCGGGGGCCCCTCTGCCGCCGCCCGAGCCCGGGCAGACGGCCTGGCAGCCCTCCTAGGCCGCACCACAGGTTGGGCCGGGAGGGCCTTAGCTGGCCGCTTTTTAGGGGCCATACCAACAAAATCTAATTTTACACAATAAAGAATAGGGCGGGACCAAACCCTCCCCCAACGGGCCCTGCACCACTTGAACAAGGCCTGCCCGAAACAGCAGGCCTCAGTAGTGCAAACCCACCCAGGAAGCTAATCCCCCCTTTCAATGGGCGACAAGGCCCAATACCAGGCCTTTATCCCAGGCCTCAAGCCACCCAGCGACCCCCGCGGGCCCGCGAGGCCACCAGAAGCCAGCACCTCCCTCCCTCTAAAGGAACAATGAGGCTCCAAACCGGAGCGGAGCCAGCCGATGCTGGCTCCGCTGAAGCTGTAAAAGGCTTTTCGCCACACCACAGGCCACAAAATGGCGCCTCGCACGAGGTCGCCAAACAAAATGGCCGCCGGAGCAGAACGACCGAACGTCTGCTCAGGAGCTCAGTCCGGGCGAAAAAGGAGAGCCCCGGGCCTGCTCGCCCTTATATAGGGCAAGCAGGCCCCGCCCGGACCAATCAGGGCCTGGCCAATCAGGCCCTGATCTCCCGAGCGAAGTCTCGCATCGCGAGACTTCGCCCGGGATCCAAAATGGCGGCCGCCATGAGGGACCGTGTCTCCCGGTCCCTCCAGCAAAGCCTGCCTGCCGGGTAAGTCCGGCGCTGCCCTTTTCTGGATAACTCCCTATTCTGGCATTTTTCATATGCAGAAAATTAAAAGCAAAGTAGCAAGTTTTGTAAACTCTCTTCTAAAAAAATCAACTTGGAAGTAAGCTAGAACTAATACTGATCATAGTTTCTCCCCAAATCCATGGGGAACATCATCCACTTTTACTCGGAATTTGTTCAAATCCACTGCAAATGCCTATATTTTAACTCTCTCTTCTTTTGTGTTTCATTCTAATCCTATTTAATGCGAACATATTTTTAATTCATGTTGCAAACCACTTTGGGGATTTTTGCAAAATAAAAGGAGAATGTAATTTTTTTAATGAAAATCTACAGATTTATGAAGATAGGCATAATCTCTGTCTCTGTTTCTCTGTCTCTCTCATTTTTGTCAACTAAGTGTAATACAAGCTGAACCTCTATCCATCTGCATGGAGTAAGGTTAAGGAATCCATCCATCTTTTCTACCATCAGGTGAAAAGAAACATGCAGTGATTTTTAAGTACATGAACAACATGCTGGAAAAAGATTAAACACTTTATTCCACGATTCTGCTATTCTGATTGCAGCCTCTAAGCTTAGGTTACAATGAAAAATAGTTGGGATGGAAATGAATGCAACATTCATTTTGTTTTTCTTGGTGCTTTGCTTAAAATGCCAATTTTACCTTGTTTATCTTAGTGCAGCCAAAAAGTCTCAAGGCAAAGCAAGCAAACTCAGAGATGCTTAAAAGCAAACACAGGATAATTGTAGAGTGTTTAGTTTTGTTTGTATCAGTGCTAAGCAACAACCATCTTTCTGTGGGCAATAGCATATCTCTTACTGGATGGTTATTTATGTGAGTTTTTGTGACAACAATGGCAGGCTGGATCCTTTAAAGTAGTGGTGGGTTTCAAATATTTTTATTACCAGTTCTATGGTCGTGACTTGGTGGGTGTGACAGGGGAAGGATGTTGTAAACTCTCCATTCCATCCCCACTCCAGGGGAAGGATACTACAAAATCCCCATTTCCTCCCGATCAGCTGGGACTCGGGAGGCAGACAATAGATGAAGCGGGGCCAATCAGAGGTGGTATTTACTTATTCTCTGAACTGTTTTGGTTGGCTCTGGGCCAGCTCCTGTTCCAAGGACTGTGGGGGTTGATGTGGGAGAATCATCACATTATCAGAGGCCAGTTTTACTGCCAACAGTTTCTGACAGTAAAGCATCTGTGTCAGGGGAAGAGTCTGGAAGTGAAGTAGGATCATTAGCTAATTACCCCATTAGTGAACCATCATCATTATCATCCTTAGATTCAGAAGAGGAGGCATTCATAGATGTTCGCAGACACAGGTTGATGTCAAGGAAGGAACAACTTTGCAAGTATTATAGGAGAGAGAGAGAACTGTATTTTACGTCAGGATTTTACAAGGACTCTTTGAACTGTTTCAGGATTTTACCAGGACTCTTGGACTAATTAACAGTTAAGTTTTGGCTTGAGGACAATTGAAGTGGGGGTGGCTGTGACATCTTCACAGCTACCTTTATCTGTTTTGCTTTTGTTTTGGCTTATCACAGACTTCAAAGTTTGTGGTTTGTGGGAGAGCACTTCGGCTGATAAAAGTGCGTTTGGACCGGATTTTTTCTTTGTGATAACATGCCTTTGTTTACCTTACGAGAGTGTGTGTTTGAATTTCCACTTCAGACTTAATTGGGGCTTCTAACATGACACCCGGCATAACACGAACCACTTAAAATTTCCGCTATTGGTCCTCCAGAACTGGTTAGAACCTGCTGAATCCCACCTCTGCTTTAAAGGTTATCATATTTAGTTTCCCTTCTACAACAGCAATCAGAGCCCCCAGCCAGAGATGGTCCAAATTTGGCTTAGAATAAAATGTCTAGAACAGTGATGGCGAACCTATGGCCCGGGTGCCACAGGTGGCATTTGGAGCCATATCTGCTGGCACACGAGCCATTGGGCCCACCAGAAGTTGGGAATCAGGCCGTTTCCAGCCTCCAGAGGGCCTCCAGGGATGGGGGAAGCTGTTTTCGCCCTCCCAAGGCATTGAATTGTGGTTATGGGCACTTGTGCATATGCGACAGCATGTGCCTCCACTCTTTCGGCACCGAGGGAAAAAAGGTTCGCCATCACTGTTCTAGAACTGTGATTTTCAACCTTTTTTGAGCCGTGGCACATTTTTTACATTTACAAAATCCTGGGGCATACCACCAACCAAAATGACACAAAATGACACTCTAAGCCACTCTCCTCTCTTTTTCCATCCCTGTCTCCTCCCGCCCCTTGTGTGTGTGTGTGTGTGTGTGTGTGTGTGTATACACACTCCTGAACCATTTCCAAAAACAGGTGAAGGCTGGGGGTTTTTTCTCATTCTTTGGGTGCTTTTTATCATATGCTTTAAATCAAGTCACTTCTCTCTCTCTTTTGTTTCTCTCTCTTTTCTCTTATTCTCTGCCCCATTTTCTCATTTCTCTTTTTTTCTCCCCTTTTTTCTCTCATTTCTCTCTCCCTCCCTCCCTTCCTCTCCTTTTCTTTCTCTCCCTCTTGCTTTCTTTCTCTCTCTCTTGCTTTCTTTCTCTCTCTTGCTTTTTCTCTCTCACACACAATCTCTCTTTCTCTCTTGCTTGCTTTCTCTTTCTCCCTCTCTTTCTTTTTCTCCCTTTCTCTCTCTCTTGCTTTATCTCTCTCTTTTCCTCTCTCTTTCTCTCTCTCTCACTCTCTTTCTCTCTCTCTCTCTCTTGCTTTCTTTCTCTTTCTCTCTCTCTTTCTCTCTCCCCCTCTCTCTTTTGCTCTCTCCCTCTTGCTCTCTCTCTGTCTCTCTGTCTCTTTCTCTCTTTCTCTCTCTCTTGCTATATCTCTCTTTGTCTCTCTCTCTTGCTCTCTCGTACACCATGCCAGCAACAGCGGCATTGGGCAGTAGCTGAGGGGCAGCGGCAGAGTGGTCGGCTGTGAGCGGGAGTTCCAGGGTGGAGGCACCAATGGTGGCAGCTGGATGTGTTGCTGGACACAGTACATGCTGGCGCTGTGCTGGGCATGGACACAGGGGTGGCACCTCCATCCCAGCCCAGCTAGCGGGCCAGTGCCAGCCCCACAGCGCCAGCATGTACAGCATCCAGCAATATGTCCAGGTGCTGCCATCAGTGCCTCCAACCTGGAGCTCCTGCCGACCGCCCTGCCGCTGCCCTGTGGTTACTGCCCGAAGCTGCTGTTGCTGGCATGGTGTATGCTGTTGCTGACTGTTCGCAGCCACCACCCTGCAGCTACTGCCCAGTGCCCCTGCTGCCACTGCCCTCCCACTCCCACTGCTAGCACCCTCCCAACAGGCCCCAAAGTTCACCTGCCACCGCCGCCAGGGAAGCTCTAGCCAGGCGGGGTGCTGCAGCTGCCAGAAAACCTGGAAGGCACAAAGAAGGGAGCTCATCTTCCATTCTTGAAACTTTTTGCTCTTCGCGCCCTCAGCAAAAAGTTGCGAGACTGGAACCTGAGCTTCCTTCTTCGCGGCACACCTGACCATGTCTTGCGGCACACTGGTTGAAAAACACTGGTCTAGAAGATCATAGGGTCTTCACAACCTCTATGAATAGTTGTAAAAATCTAAAGATTTATAAACATCCAGTTCCATAGACCAGCCTTTAAAAAAAACATTTAAGGCAGCATAAGAGAGAATTCCACTCATTTTATTTCCACTGTGAGGAAGGTAAGATTGACAGAGAAGACTGGATCAAAGCCACTGAAAATCCTCTAAATAAATGGAGATCTCAGTTGGGGTCCTCATGGTCCAAGCTGAACTTTGGAAACATGGGTTCTTTTTTTAGGAATCACACTTTCATCTTCTCCTACCGCTGTTCCTAGAGATGCCTCTTAAAAAGGAGTTTGATGAATTAATTGATTGGTAGGTGGTCACCTCCATCTCATTACAAATTTATTATCTCTCTCTCTCTCTCTCTCTCTCTCTCTCTCTCTCTCTCCCTCTCTCTTTTACAAAACATGACTGTTGGGCTTGCAAGCTCTGTGAACAGCAAATTATATAGAATCCCTTTGGAAGATAGGTTGAGAGGAATGTTGTAGTTGCCACAACAACTGTGTAGTTGTAAAGGACACCTTAACACTGCTGCAAAGCCAGGTTCATTCATATTCCCCGTTCTGTATGACCAAATTCTCCATGTGGACCACTTCAAGCTTCCAAAGAAGACAAAACAAAAAGTGGCAATAAAATTAGAAATGTCTGTCTTTAGTACATAGAGAACTTCCTTTCTTCAAACTCTGTTCTCAAGCTCAAAAACCTGTTTTAAATGATGTACTGGATGATAAACTGAGAAAAGTATGACTTTTTTTGAGGCAGACATTTGAAATATACATTTTCTGGATGCAAGCTCTATTTCAGAAATTGGAAGTATTATTGATCTGCTTTCCTTTACCATTGTACCCTCTTTTCAGACTTTCTGAAGCCGTCTGTGGATGATATAATCAGGGAAAGGCACAACACAACATTATTAATAAATAAAATTTGTGATGCTCTAAAATCTGATTGATGCATGGGCGCGGGGGTGGCACCTCCGTCCCAGCCCAGCCAGCGGGCCAGTGCCAGCCCCACAGTGCCAGCATGTACAGCGTCCAGCAACATGTCCAGGTGCCACCATCAGTGCCGCCATCAGTGCCTCCAACCTGGAGCTCCTTCAACCACCCTGCTGCCACCCTGTGGTTACTGCCTGATGCTTCTGTTGCTGGCATGGTGTATGCTGTTGCCGACTGCTCACAGCTGCCACCCCGCGGCTACTGCCCAGTGCCACTGCTGCCACTGCCCTCCCACTCCCACTGCCGGTGCCCTCCCACCAGGTCCCAAAGTTCACCTGCCACCGCCACCAGGGAAGCTCTAGCCAGGCGGGGCGCTGTAGCTGCCAGAAAACTTGGAAGACGCAAAGATTATTATTAATAAATAAAATGTGTGCTGCTCTAAAATCTGATTGACTAGAACCATAATCCACTCCTGATGGAATATGTGGCAGAAGCCTCCTACATTCCTACAGCGTGATACACTCATTTTCTTCCTTCATTGAGTACCAAAGTACCTGGGTGGTGTCTGATCTGAGAAGACTGATGGTACCCAGTGGGATTTTCCCTCAAAAGTCTTGGAATTGTGCTTCTCGGAGTTCTTAAGCAACCCAACTCATACAGAGGGCACCAATTTGCAATGGCTAAGTGTAGATCATTTTTCCTTGGGGAACCACAGAGGCATTTCAGTCCCACGGATCACCCAGGCTATTTGCACTTAAAAACCCATGAAGCAAATGGAAAGATTATGAATTATAAAATAAACATTTGGGTGGGTGGAGGAAGGCATTAGAAGAAATTGCCACTCGCTGCACTTGTTATAGAGCCAAATTTAATATTCTGCCTTGTTTTACTAGGCATTCTCCATTACCTTGTTGGAGGATTAGCTGAGAAGTCGCTCACCCCCGCCTCCTCCACATTAATAGCTATTAATATAATGAGATACCCATCAGTTCTGGCAGCTGCAAAGGGAAATAGATAACCGCTTCAAATTGCTGTGCTATGGAGCAAGACACTATGATGTCCTCTGGATGCTATGGAGTTCAGCTCTGTCCAGAATGCTCACTGACAAGGGCTTGGGAATTGAAATCAAATACCTCTTTCAACTAGAAAAATACCTGACAATGGGTCTGACCCAATACCATAGAACAGCACTCACTAGAGCAAGATTTGAGCAGCTAGATTCTATGGTCAAATATGGACGATTCCACCAAGTACCATATTTTGAGAGAACATGCATTTGCGGTGCACCAGAAATAGAAGACATTGCACATATGCTACTCAATTGTAAACTATACTCCTCAGTAAGACTTCAGTATTTACACCCCCTACTTGACAAAATGATACACTGGGACTGTAATAAACAATTATCATATTTTCTTCAGGGTACAAATATATATGTAGTTTCTAGAACTGCTAAGTTTATAGTCAGGGCTGCTCAGATGAGAATACGTTTTACAGTATAGAACATATTGGGGTGGCATGCAAAGGAGATGAATTCACTTAAGAATATTTCATATCAGTATCTTAGATTTGTTTAATATAATCCTTTGCACGAGTTATATTCTTATGTTTTACTACTCAATTTTAGCATATTATACTGCATTTTAACTTATTATTTATTCAATTTCCCTCTATTTTAGCCAATTTTATTGTATTTTAACCAGTCACAGTTTTATGACGACCGATGTGGTCCTTTCCCTCACTTTGATATGGTCGATTGACTAATGAAATAAAATTGATATTGAATTGACAAGGGCTTGGGAATTGAAATCAAATACCTCTGTAGCAGAAGTGGATTCCTACCAGTCCTAGCTAGTTCTTTAGAACCATTAGTAAAGCAGCGATAACATCCGGAGCCAGTTCTGTCAATGCTGATCCTTGAGTGCCACCATCTTTGATTTTGCTTCTGCGCATGCACAGAAGCTATTTTTTGATTGCTGCAGGATTGCTGAGTGCCTGGTGTGACCCTGAGCTAACTGGCAGCAAAATGATCCACAACCCACCTCTGCTCTGTAGGGCTCCAGGTAGATTACTTCTAATGTATGGGATTGGGCAAGGAGGTTATTAGTTTAAAATTACAGTATTCTCTTGGAAATTTTAGTCATCTTGAACACCCTCTTATACGTGGATGACCTTGAGTTCTATTATTGTGAGGGAACAGTTCTTCTAGCCTTGTTTTCCAGACTGGGCTTGATTTAGCTCTCACTATCTTGTCTCCTTTCCCTGCTTTGCTTCCAAATATAAAACCTGGAACACAGCAATCTTTCCTTGTAGGGGGCAACTCTAATCCCCTAATCTTTTGGGTTGTCTGTTTTCTATGTATTTCTTTTATTTTATAATATTCTTCTTTCAGTAAGATAAAAGGGTTTGCAATATGTCCTAGGTGAGCTCACCCACAATTCCCTCTATGGAGAATCTGATTTCAGTTTCCCTTCTAATGATTTGTGGCATAGCATTTGCCCTTTATTATGACCATGGAAAACCATAATACCATGATGTAAAAAGGATGTTGAGACTCTAGAAAGAGTGCAGAGAAGAGCAACAAAGATGATTAGGGGACTGGAGGCTAAAACATATGATGAACAGTTGCATGAACTGGCTATGTCTAGTCTGATGAAAAGAAGGACTCGGGGAGATGTGATAGCAGCCTTCCAATATCTCAGGGGTTGCCACAAAGAAGAAGGAGTCAACCTATTCTCCAAATCCCCTGAGGGTAGGACAAGAAGCAATGGGTGGAAACTAATCAAGGAGAGAAGCAACTTAGAACTAAGGAGAAAATTCCTGACAGTTAGAACAATTCATCAGCGTAACAGCTTGCCTCCAGAAGTTGTGAATGCTCCAACACTGGAAGATTTTAAGAAGATGTTGGATAACCATCTGTCAGTGTAGTGTCTCCTGCCCGAGCAGTGGGCTGGACTAGAAGACCTCCAAGGTACCTTCCAACTCTTTTATTATTAACTCTGTTGTTATTATTATAGTATTATCACCAGTGGTGGCTACCAAAGTTTTTACTACCACACTGTGCACGTGGCTTATGCATTTTGTTTCAACATCTTTCAGTGTAAATTGGGTGCTCTGGGGTGGAGCTCTAAATTTTGCTACCGGAACTGCGTTCCTGACCATTTCCGTAGGAGCCCATCACTGATTATTACAATGCAAATGGTATAAATAGTACAGTATTTGGCACAATTATATGATGATGCATGCCCTGTCTCTCCCCCCTGTCCCTCCCCTCCTATGAATGCCAACAATTGTAGTCTATAAACCTGGTGTGTTTCCTGGTTCAAATCAAGGTGATGGTCATTAGCTATAAAGCCCTACATGGCTTGGGACTGGGGTACCTGAGTGATTGCCTTTTGTCAAGGGTCTGTACCCCTCCCAATTAGGCCATGCAGAGTGGGCATGCTGCACATCCCTTCAGTCAAAGAATGGATCTTGCAGCAGTGATGGGCACAGTGGGTGTAGTAAGTTTATGCACTATTTATTGAATACTTAATCGTTTTTATTGTCCTTTCTTCTCTGGTACCTTAGTATGACCCTTAATTACTTTTAAAATAGGAAATAATTAAATAGTATGTTTTTACCCATAGACACTTTAATCATTATCTAGAACTGAACTTTTATAGCAATTAAAGAAAATTGAGCTACTTGCTTAATCTGTTATATAACTGAACCATGTGGGTTCAGTACAAAATCTTAAAATGTTACTGTGCTCCTCAACAAATAATGCTGTCTAGCATTTGTCCTTTTTCTGGCTATTCAAATAATGTGACTTAATCAACTGAAAAAGAGTCGAAGCACCTATTTGAAAGCTTATATTGGTCTGTAAGCCACTCCCACTCAGTCACATGACCTTTAAGTCACCCTGGTCACATGACCGTCAAGCCACTCCTACCCAGTCACATGGCCTTCAAGTCACACCCACAAATAAGCCACACCCACAGTGTGGCAGTAAAATTTCTGGCAGCCCATCACTGGCTTGTGGGAACAAAAAGGTGAGCTTTTTCTACAGTGGCCCCTGCTCTATCAAACATTTTCCTTCAGAGCAGAGATGGGTTCCTCCAGGTTTGCACTGGTTTGCCCGAATTGGTAGCAACCAGCTGGTGATGTCAAGATGATGTCACCGAACTGGATTGGTCTGTGCTGGTCCGTGGGCGCTGCCATCTTTTTAAAAATGATTTCTTTTTGCTTTTTGGGGGAAAATTTATTTTTTCTTCTGTGAATGCACAGAAGCCCGTTTTCTGGCACTGCACATGCTTCACCATTTTGTTTTCAGATTTTTTAAAATTAATTTTTTTGGGGGGGTTGCACTGCACATGTGAGCACACATGAAGTGTGCACATGCCCAAGAGGCATGTCTACCTGATGTGGGAGGAAGAAAAGTGGCAGCAAGGTAAGTTGGAAGCCACCCCTGCTTCAGAGTTCCTTGGGTCAACTGTTAGAAGCATTGTTTACAATTTAGAATCTCCAGATACGAGCTCTTTACAAATAATTCAAAGTGGGATTGAATAGCGTGATGGCTAACTTCACAGAAAATGCCAAATTATCTGATATAGGAAAATCAACATGGAATTATGAAGTGCTCCAAAGTTAGTACAGTGGTACCTCTACTTAAGAACTTAATTCATTCTGTGACCAGGTTCTTAAGTAGAAGCAATTTTTCCCATAGGAATCAACGTAAAAGCAAATAATGTGTGCAAACCCATTAGTAAAGAAATAAAAGCTCAGAATTTGGGTGGGAGGAGGAGGAGGAAGAAGAGGAGGAGGAGAGTCGCTGCCAAAGGAAGAAGGTGAGGTGAGGGGAATTTTTAAAAAATCAAAACTTTAAAGCTTTTTTTTTTAAAAAAGAGAGGGATTCTGAGGCGGCGCCCAGAGAAAGAAAAATACTCTGTTTGCTCTGGGCTGCCAAAGCCTCCTTAAGCACCACCGAAAGGCTCCTTTGGCAGCCCAGAAAAGCCCAAGGTGGCCGGGATTAAAGGGGGAATGGCAGGAAACTGGCTGGACCTTTGTGCCACTATCAAATTTCATGGGGAATTTTTCCAGGCTCGGGTTCTTAAGTAGAAAATGGTTCCTAAGTAGAGGCAAAAAAATCTTGAACACCCGGTTCTTATCTAGAAAGGTTCTTACATAGAGGCATTCTTAGATAGAGGTACCACTGTATTACCCATAGTAGAGGCTCATCAACAAAAGCAACTGTCCAAATGATACATTCTGATTTCCAAAATGCTAAGGTTAAATACATGAACGGGAGCTTGGTATTAAATAGGGACCAATAAATAAATCAGACTTCGGTGAGGATGTTCCTGGAAGGCCATGAGTGCCACATCTTGTTCCAGACCTGAGTGCTGGGGTGTGAGAGGGTGAGCTCATGTCATTCGCTCCAGCTCCTGCTGGCTCCTAGTAGTTTGAAAGCATGCAAATGTGACTAGATCAGGGGTAGGCAAAGTTGGCTCTTCTATGACATGTGGACTTCAACTCCCAGAATTCCTGAGCCAATCAAGCTAGCTCAGGAATTTCAGGAGTTGAAGTCCACATTTCATGGAAGAGCCAACTTCGCCTACCCCTGGACTAGATAAATAGGTACCACTTCAATGGACACATCAGGGGCATGAAAGGAATCCCCAACTAAGCATCTGCCAGGCAACTGTGATGTCACTGGCTAATTCTTTCAACTGAGAAGTATCTTTGTTGAATATAATCATGTAATAGGCTATGAGATTTGGTGATTTCACTGCATTTTTAAAATAAATAATCTTGGCTAATAATTAAGCTGTTTTGTTAGGTCTATAGTAAGCATAGACAACATGATTCCACTCAGAGCTTGGCTTTCTATAAGCCTGGATTTCTACTTTTCCAGGGTGTTGAAGGGAAATTTGTGATAGGAGAGGCTTTAGAGTTTGACAGTGTGCCAGTTCTAATGCAACTCCAATAATGTTGGCTGTCAGCTCAGATAAAATTTGAAATCTATCACTTCATTTTTTCTTCTTCAGAAGCTCTTGTTACTGACAGAAGTAATTGCAACTCATCCTTAATTCCGAACGTATTACTTGGGAAAGAATACAGGGAGGGAGACAGCAATAGCGTCTGATCAAATGGACTATGATCGAATATCAGTAATTGCTCAAGCAGCTCACTTTCTCACCTTGCTTGCTTTCTCATTAACAATCTATTGAAATACACGGAACAATTGCTTTGGGAAATATTCTGCACAAGGAGGCTAGTGAGATACTCCTCCCCCCAACCCTTAAGATTGGCAGAATGGATTGAGATAGAAGGTAGAAGGAAAAAGTGTATCCAACAATGTTATGCTTTTCAGCTTTATATAGTTTCATATTGCTCATTTTTAGTACTTATCTTTCTAACACTCTTCACCGGTTGTCCCCTGCTGGAGTTTTAGTTTTGTTTCATTTTAGGGTATAGACTGTCTTGGATACTAGCAATAAAAGATTTGATTTGAAGAGAATATCCTAAACTCGTATAGAGACAATTCATTGTTCAAAATAAAAACCAACTTTATCGATCCATTCAATCTATTTTATTTTGGCTGAGATGCCACATTTTTCTGGGATAAAATGTTGGCAGTAAATGTTTGAGGAATGAATAGGGATGAATAAACCTTTTAAACTTTCTTTCCAATACTGTACTCTCGTTTCATTTTATTCTCCCCCATCCTCTCTTTTGAGCATTAGGTCACTAGGAAAGGAAGGGAGAACTATTAGAAGATTTAACCATAGATAGAAGGCTTTTGAAATTAGTCTAATAACCCTAAGTGAAATTGAAGATTGTCCATTTTTGACATATATACATCTTCCCCAAAATGGTGGTTTTTTTCAAATATACCATATCTGAAATTCCAAGGATCCTTAGCTAGACTGGTCTCATTCTGGGAAGTATAGCCTTAATACAGGAAATAGCTAAATTAGGGAAGTTTGGGTAGAAATAGACTAGAAATTAGGGCTGTTGAGCTTGTTTGATTATTACTAAATTAGCTGATTGTTTGTAACTAAGCTCTGCTTGGCCATCCTTCTTGTTCAACATGGCTTTTTAATTGTGGGACCCTTGGTGTTCTGTGAGTTTGTGAGTGAATGTGGGGTTTGCTCCCTGTTTATATACTGTAACTCAATGTTCATGGGATAAGGCATTCTACTTGGTACAGTAATTCCTTGCTTATAGTACTGTTTTCTGCTTGATTGTTTTCCTGGTATTGATACCTGCTTATGTATATGTTGGTTGATAGAAAGGGTGTATTCTGAGGTTTTTGTTTCCTCTATTTTTTATTATCACTTTTGAATGGTGTGTAAATGTGGGTTATTTCTATGTGTTTTGAGAGATGAGTTGTCTGAATGCCAAGCTTCCAGGCATTGCCTAGCATTTTTTGACCCAGCTTGATGCTTGGTTGAAATCAGGGTTGAGTCTGACTTGTGTTGTTAGATTAAAGGCTTTTCTGACTGCTAGTTGGTGTGTATGGATGCACTCTGCTAGCATTCTGCCTGCCTGTCCTACATAGGGCTATTCGAGTCATTACACTGTATGTTGTGGATGACTCTAAAACTTTATGTTGTAGAATACCTAAACAATATTGGCATTAAGACAAACTACAGCTCCAGCAACACTGGCAGGTAAGTCACTATATACGAACAGGGAGCAAACCCACATTCTGATGATGTTACCTAGTCAGATAATGAAACATCTGCAAGCAACAACCAAATTCAGAGAGCACCAAAGACCCCACAGTTCAACCCTGAGCCACAGATAAGGTCCCTTAATTCATATTGATGTTAAACTAATTATCCCTGATTCCCAATGATGTTGGCATTCAAATAACTTTCCGAGAATAGCCATTTTGCTCAAATTTAAAATTTCAGTGCAGCTTCTGCTGTTTGAAGGGCTCAGAAGGATGAGAACAGTGCCTGAGCGGATCTAAAACATTCCATTAAAATTCAATACAAATCCAATTATACAGTTACAAATATGAAGGATTAAAATCTTCTATAATGAAGACTTGTAATCTCCTCTTCTAGCTATGTTACTGCAAGGAATAGCAATATTCATTCTCAAATTGTTCTCTCGACTCCCCCCTTGAAACATCATTTATGGAACCTAAATATAATCTTGAACACAGGGGTTATGCCTCAGGACACCGAATGAAAATGTTCGGTTTTAATTTTACATTTCCTCCACTTTGGGGTTTATACCAGGGGTGGCTTCTGGATTCTTCCACTGGTGGTTCACTCGGGGACCCATCATGAGAGTGCGCACTTTGTGCAGCACTTTAAAAAAAAGCTTCTGCGCATGTGCAGAAGCAAAAACCAAGATGGCGGTGCTTATGGCGTCACTGAGAAAACCAGCTAGGGGGTGTGGCAGGCCTGGGTTGCTGCCAGTTCCAGCAACTCAGGATGCCAACTTACTATAGAACTGGTCCAAACCAAACCAGTAAGAACCCACCTCTGATGTATACAACTTTCCAACCATTTCCAGACTGGCTGGAACATCCTGGAGTGCTAATGCTAACATCCCATGAACAACAGCCTTGGCTTTAGTTTATTCCATAGCTGAATACTGTGCTAGAGTGTACCTTAACAATGCCCAAACCCAAATGGTTGATGTCCAATTCCACCAGACAATGCATTTCATCTAACAATCCTGGGTCTAGAAAGCCTAGAACTACGGTGCCTAAAACATGATTTAAGTATAGCTCACAAGATCATATGCTGCAACATCCTACTGGTCAATGACTACTTCAGCTTCAACCGCAACAACACAAGAGCACGCAGCAGATTCAAACTTAATACGAACCGCTCCAAACTTGACTGTAAAAAATATGACTTTAGCAATCGAGTTGTCGAAGCGAGGAACTCATTACCGGACTCAATAGTGTCAATCCTTAACCCCCAACATTTCTCCCATAGACTATCCACGATTGACCTCTCCAGGTTCATAAGAGGCCAGTAAGGGGCGTACATAAGTGCACGAGTGTGCCTTTCGTCCCATGTCCAATCGTCTTTCCTTTATCTCATCTATCATGTATATTTTCTTCCTTTCATATATCTTCTCTTCTATTTTCTTTTATCCTTTTATATATTACTTCATGTTTATTTTCCTCCTATGCATTTGGGTATTGGACAAATGAATAAGTAAATAAAATAAATAAATCTGCACAGGTGATGATCTTTTCTGGCACATTGAATCCCACTCCTATGCACCGATTACCAGTACCTAGCAATAACATATTAAGATAACATAACACATTAGAAGACAACAAGCTCTTGTTTGGCTATGGTGAAGGATGCTAAACAAGAAGGCCTTCTCTATTCACAAGGACAATGCACAGCCCATTACAAAATTGAAATTTCATAGGCCAGCATGCAAAATAGCCATTGACTTACAATCTACCTAGTTTAACTCTAAGAATGCCTGGAGAGAGGAATGGTCCAAAGAATGGTCCTTTTTGTGGCCTAACCATTAGCAATTTCTCAACCAAACTACCTAGTTTGGACCTGCTTCACTCTGTCTGGTCAAAACTGAACAGAATTAGGTGTAATATGGGAAGAAGTGCCTCTGCTCTGTATCATTGGGGATGGACAGATTCCACTTGTGATTGTGGTGTTGAGATGCAAACTTACACATTGTGCAAGTTGCCCAATGTTCTCTGGTTCCATAGAAGATCTGCATGAGGTGAGCACCTGAATTTGACATCCAGTTATGAGGTTACTGCTAGTGATGGGCGAACCCAACAGTGTTCGGGTTAGGCAAGTTTGGACGAACTTTATGCAAAATTCGGCCGAACCCGAACCGAACCCGAACTCAAACCCGAACGGGGAATCCCTCCCACAAAGAGATTCCGGGGGTGGAGCTTTGACATCACCGGCAGGTTGCTAAGGACGCCAAGGTGATCACTTCCTGGATTCCATGGAATCCAGGAAGTGATCACCTTGGCATTCTTAGCAACCTGCCAGTGACGTCAAAGCTCTGAACGCCGAACATGACCCTGAACTTTGCCCAAAGTTTGAAAAAAATTCGGGTTAGTGTTCGGCATACTGAACACCGCAAAATTCAGTATGGACCCGAATTGTGCGGGTTAGGTTCACCCATCATTAGTTACTGCCATACACCCATAGAAGGACATGAATTTCTGAATTGTGTACGCTTACTTTTCTTCTATCATTTTCTCATTATACACTAAATAAATAATAAACCCGTCCTGCCTTCTCCGCCCCCCCCCAAATATGGTATTTAACATAGCCTTCAAATTGAAAGCAAGACAAAAAGAAAAATCCAATGAAAATTTCTAGGTAGTATTATGTAAATTTTTATTGGTCCTATTAATAGCCAGTGTGCTGCTAATGTCTCTATTTATTTTTATTGTTATTCTCCTAGACCCACATAGCTACAAACATATTACAGAGATTCATTCACTTAAGCTTTATTCTTCTGACCTTTTTCCTTACAAAATTGTGAATTGCCTTCTTCAAACTCAATTTCTGTTGAAAGTTCATGTTCAATGAGTAAGCAAAGATGTTCTTTCTCTACCGTATTTATAGCCAATTATAACTTTGTGTAGGTGTAAGACTAGATATTTAAGCTTAAAATTCTGTATCTGTGTATATTGTAAGAATGAGCGCCACTAAACTAAATACAATTTACTTTTTATAGACACGAACAGGCTCGCAATCTTAATCCTCTCAATATTAGGCCAATAAATTCCACATCTCCCTTTTTTCCCTGTGATCAGCCTTCCTAGTGATTGATTCCTTATTTCTCACACTTAACCACATGGAAGGAAACTCTCAGACTAGTAGACTTTGAAAGAACATATCTTTTCTGATATGTTCAATTGTTTTTTTGAATTGTTTTCAGAAAAAAACAATGGCTGCCAACCTGTATACTGCACATGTCAAATAAAGGGCCGTGAAAATATTTACTGACCCCTCACATCCTGGACATAAACCGTTTCAACTCCTACCCTCAAAACGCTGCGATAGAGCACTGCACACCAAGATAACTAGAAACATGAACAGGTTTTTTTCCCAAATGCCATCACTCTGCTAAACAAATAATTCCCTCAACACTGTCAAACTATTTACTAAGTCTGCACTAGTATTACTACTAGTTTTTTCTCATTATTCCTATCACCCATTTCCTCCCACTTATGTAACTTGTTGCTTGTATCCTTAAGATTTTTATTAATATTGATTGTTTCCTGACTGCATATTTGACCCCTATGACAATAATTATTGTACCTCATGATTCTTGACAAATGTATCTTTTCTTTTATGTACACTGAGAACATCTGCACCAAGACAAATTCCTTGTGGGTCCAATCACACTTGAGAAAATTGTCTTTTGCACACTTGACCTATCAGTTACCTAATTAATATCCAGAGAGAGGGGATTCAACCTTGGATAAGCAGGAAAAAATATACCGAATTTTGATAAAATCTGAGGAAGGAACCATGCATCACTAATAATAAAATAGATCTTCAGTTTGATTATTGCTCTGACAAGTTACTGGTTCTAACTAATGTTCTGCTTCATCGTTCTCCTGATTCAAAAAGTCTTTCTAGCTGTGGGGTCATGGGTCTTTTCTGAGCTTGGTTATTTGTTTGTGTGTCATGGTTCCAATGGATGCTCTAATTAATTCATGTACCTCAAGCCAAGCTTCAAAAGAAATCCAGTTATTTATTAGGAGCTCTATGTTAGCATGTACCCAAATGAAGTCAATTCTGACCCCACACAATTTACGGCCTTAATCATGACCCTGTTTCCCACACTCCCCAGGGTCTGTCATCAATCACATTCACCAACAGAGCAACTTCCCAGGTTGTAGAAATCACTGCCATCAGGCTGGGAGACAGCCTTGAGAAAGACACAGTATGTCTGGAATGTGCTCCTGTCTTTGGCTGCTGTGTTGTTTGATCAGTTTCCCATCCCCATGCCTATGGCAATTCGAGAACAGGCCAGGGATGCTTTGCCAGTTGACATTGTGGACATTTTCATACTCAGAAATATCAGTGTGAGTGAGTGTGACACAGCTGGCAGTACAGTATGAGTTGCAGTGTGGTTTTCACCTTGGTAATTAATATCTATCAAGTTACCTAAATACGGAAAGAGTTCAACCCTAGATAAGCAGACAAAAATACAAAGAATCATAGATAGAGCTTGATGAAAGAGAAATGCATCATCAATAATGAAAATTAAAAGCCCAGCTTTAATATAATCTAAGTTAATTTCTACAACAAAATTCCAGTAAGAGGTTTCAAAGCAGAAGATGAGAATGGGGTTCATTCAACATAATTAACAAATGACTGAATTAATCCATTTTCTGATTTGCACAATATATACTGGACCAAAGAAATAGCCCAGTTTCACACAACATGCTAAGTCACCAGAAAATTAATCATGTTAGTCTAATCAAGATTAATTTCTTATGAGATTCATGCAATTTCAACATTTTTGGTAAGATTTCCCAACTTTACAGTGTTCTCCACACTGGGCAGGAACTTGAATGAAATGGCTCATGTTTTGCAATATTCAGCAATTGAGAAGAGTAGAGAATTGTGTTAGAACAATAACATTGTGCTGATGGCTTGTCATAGAGACAACTTGAAAACAGATTAAAAAAATATCAAGATGGCATTCACATCTGGGTGAATTATGCTCTTTTTTTATTATATAAACATGATATTTAATTCAGGTATAAAAGAAATTGTTTTTGATCACACTGCGGTGTGACTCTCCCACCCCACTTACCCACAAATATAGCTGTCCAGGACTCTGTGATCATTCTGCCTTGTGATGATAACAGAGTAACAGAATAGGAAGGGGCCTTGGAGATCTTCTAGTCCAATGGTTCTCCAATGGTTCTCAACCAATTCCAGAATTTGTTCATGTTGCACAGGGGTCACCTAAGACCATAGGAAATGACAAATTTCCCATGATGTTAGGAACTAAAGCTTCTATTCTAGTGCTTTTTACAATCCAACCAATCAGGCATTTAGAGTGGAGGTGTCCCTCTGACCTTCCTGCCAATCAGCTTAAAGCTCTGTTGGGAGAATTGGTGCTAGACTTATGGTTGGGGATCATCACAACATGAGGAATTGTATGAAGGGGTCACAACACTAGAAAGGTTGAGAGCCACTGTTCTAGTCCAGCTATTTAAAAGAAGATACAATAGCACTGGGCTTCTTCAGATCAAGCATTTGGGCTTGGGGGGCAGGATCTCATGGCTGCAGCACAGGGGATATTTCCCTTTCTCCTGGGAATGTCCCCAACTCCCATTGCCTTTTTGGATCAGACCAGATCTCTCCTGCAAGGAGATCACATGGGATGCTGCCAGGGGCCTGGCAGGGGCCAGCATGCCTCGCTGGGCGAACTGGCTTGTCTTGCAGTGGTTGTGGTGAAGCTGGACAGGCAGCCATGCCTGTTCCAACACAACTGCAGAGACTACGTAATGCCAGGATGGTAGCCAAACAATTCCATCTGGAAAGAGAATTGAAGGAGTTACCTGAAGAGGGGAAGAAGAGGTTTCCTGTCTATGGTGGTAAGCAGAGACTGCCTGAATGGGATTTTAGACTTTTGTTTCTTGCTTGGTTGCTGGACAGAATTAAAATGGCCTGAGATTTGAAGAAGGCAGCTAATCTATGCGGTGTGGCATTTCAGTGGAAGCTTTGAAAAGTAGCAAATTGCCCATAATTCGATTTTTTCTAACTACCAAATTGGTTTTCTTTTAAATTTGCCTTTTGGAATTTGGAATTTTAAACTTCTGTTGTGGATCCTTATCTTTCTTTTCTTCTATAAACAAAGAGCATCGTAAGACCGGAAGAACAAGTCACCAAAACCGGAAGGAACTATAAAAGAGCTATTCAGAGAAGACTTGAAAAACTGATCACCTAGCGACATTGTGTGGCCAGAGGAAATATAACACTTTGCTATATGTTTAAAGACAGTATTCTTGCTGTGAGAAGATGGACCAACTAATGCATGGTAGGAAGACAATGTTCAAGATGAAATTATTTGAACTGAATTGAACTGCTTTGAATTTATTTAATCTAATTAGACTGATGGATTTGACTGAAATTACATTTGGACTGCTTGATCTGACTGAAATTACATTGAATAATATAAATTGAAATTAAATAATTTTAAGAATTAAATACTTTTAAGAAAATTAAAATACTTGTAAGAATATCTAAAATTTACTAAAAGATATTAGCACTTTTTTTCTCTTGTCTCTTCTCTCACAAAATTATAAATTATAAAAAGAATTGAGTATACATAATGAATTGGATTTATTAAAATTGTAATCTTATGGGATCTTAAGATCTTACTAATGAAAATACATATACACACAAATATATAAGCAAGTGATATAAAGTGTAAAATGGAAGAATTATATAAGAGGAGAAAATTTAATGGCTTATAAATGAAAAATTTGAAAATAGCTTTGATCATTGCACATAATATAGGTGAGATATTTGATAATGATTATGATTATTTTTGGATGATCTTTTTTCTCTTTTCTTCTTTGCTCTCTTCTTTCTTTTTTATTATTCTGATTGATTGAATTATAAATTACTTATTTGATTTATGGTGATAAATAAAGTGGAGGGAATAAAGGGGAAAAAGAAAAGGGAGGAGAGTTATAATAACAGGAGTAGGATTAATATGGGATAATAACTTGCACTAATTATGTTAGGCATCATAAGAAAAGACAGATGAAACAATGAAGAACTAAAATGAATAGATTAGGGAAGATTATCACACTGAGTTCGAAAGTGGAAGATATTTAGAATTAGGGATAATATATAGATTAGAGAAATATATAGATTAGGGAAGATTATGGCACTGCATTTAGCAGTGAAAATAATTAGAATATAGAAGATTATTGTACTGATACGACAGTGACACAGAGATTAGGGAAGATTATTACGCTGGGATTGGGAGTGGGGTTTATAGATTAGGGAAGATTATCACACTAAGAACGGCAGTGGAAAATATCTAGACTAGGGAAGAATATTAATACTTTGGTCTTTTTTAATGGAAGACACTTCTCGCACAAAATAATGCAATAATAATAAAGTAGAAACGATATACTGATATAAGGAAAGAAGTGAAATAAATTAATTGAAAATTAATTTCCAATTTTTTTTATTATTTTTCATAAAAAGACAAACAAATACAAACAAACAATGAACATAAAGTGGGGGTGTATTTCCCCCGCTTCTTATGAAAGTATAAAATCAAATATAGAAAAAGAATACATATGTGTTAACTATTATAAAAAAAAAAAGAAAAGATTAATAAATTTGGGTTGAAGTTTACAAATCTTAATGTGGGTATTAAGGTTAGTATAACATAGTTACCAGAAAGGAAAGATACCTTTAATATAATCCTAATTACTATAATAAAATAGTGTTAAACCTTCAATCTAAACAGTAAGACTAAATTCAACTATTATACTTCAAAAATCTTAATATATTGTTTATACTTATACATACATAGCTATATCATAATCATCAAAAAATCCTTTTAAACTAATATTACTATTGTTATCATCTAGATAAAAACTAATACAGAATAAAGAGAAAGAAAAAACAACCACTAAAGATATATCTTATTTTTTCTTATCTATCCATTTGTAAACGTTGTTCCATGTTTCGTAAAATTTAGTATCCTCTTGATCGTTTAATCTTCTTGTCATCATATCCATTTCAGCGCAATCTAATATCTTAGCTATAACCTCTTCTTCCTTGGGGATTTCCTCCCCTTTCCAGTTTTGCGCATATATTATTCTAGCCGCAGTTAGTATATGTATGATTAAATAAAAAATTTCTTTCTTATAGATCTGGGTTGTGACACCTAATAAATAAAATTCCGGGGTATTATCTATATCTTGTTTTATTATTTCTTTTAATATTTTTTCAATCATCTTCCAATATAGTTTTGCTTTGCTACATGTCCACCATTGATGATAGTAAGTTCCTATATCCTTCTTACATTTCCAACATATTGGGGATGTTTTAGGAAACATTTTTGCTATCCTATTTGGTGGGAGATGCCATCTATAGAACATTTTGATTTGGTTTTCTTTTAAGGAAACTGATTTAGTCATTTTCCAATTATTAATCCACACTTTCTCCCATGTGTCTATATCTATTTCCTTACCAATATTTCTACACCATCTTATCATAGTATCTTTTAAAGTCAACTCTATATTTTTATGAGCAATAAGTAGTTTATATATTTTCCCTATCATTTTTGTAGAGTTAGTGGTTATTAAGGTAGTTAAAGAATTCTTACTTTTATTAAAAATGTAAAGAGTTTTATCCTTCTGATATCTAGATCGGATCTGGGCATAGTGCCACCAATCTATTATTATCCCTTCTTCTTGTAGTTCAATTCTAGATTTAAGCTTCATCTGATCATTTAATAGTTCTTTATATCTATGAGTCATTTTCTTGTCCTTTATAGACTTTGGATGCGTTATTGCTTCTAAGGGAGCTAACCAATCTGGGATGCTTAAGAAATGATTCTTCTTTATATCTTTCCATACTTCTAGTAAGTATTTCCTTAATGTATGCCTTTTAAAGTATGAATGGTTTTTGTCCTTATCATACCATAAAAATGCGTGCCATCCAAGCATTAAATCATGTCCTTCTAGTTCGAGTGTTCTTTTATTATCTAAGATTATCCAATCTCTAAGCCATGTTAGTGCGGCGGCCTGATAGTATAATTTCCAATTTGGAAGGCCAAATCCTCCTCTTTCTTTGATATCTTCTAAGCAATTCATTTTTATCCTTGCTTTTTTACCTTGCCATATAAATTTTTTAACTAAGTTGGTTAAAGTTTTTAAAAAGATACCCCCTGGGTTTATTGGTATTGTCTGAAAAAGAAATAAGACCTTGGGTAAAATATTCATCTTAATTGTTGCAATTCTTCCTAAGAAAGATATTTTCAAATTGTTCCAGGTTGCTAAGTCTTTTTTAATTTCTGCTAACAATTTCATATAATTATCATTTTTTAATGTTATTGTTTTCGCTGTTAAATTTATTCCTAAATATTTTACCTTTTTTACAGTCTTTATTCCAGAAATAGTTTCTAATTTAGTTTCTAGTGTTTTGTTCATATTTTTAGTCAAGTAATGTGTTTTGTTTTTGTTTATCTTTAAACCTGCTACGTTTCCATATTGTTCAATGGTTTGTAATAAAGTAGGAACTGTTGTAGTCGGTTCTTCAATTATAAACATTAGATCATCTGCAAAGGCCTGGAGTTTATAGATTTCATCTCCTACGGTTAAACCTTTTATTCTGGGGTCCGCTCTTATTTTAATTAATAAGGTTTCAAGGGTCATAATAAATAACAATGGTGATATAGGACATCCTTGGCGAACTCCCTTATTTATATCAAGTATTGGTAATTGACTGTTATTCAATATTATATTCGTTGTTTGTTTTGAATATATGGTATCTATTAGATTAACAAATTTTGGGCCAAATCTCATTTTATTTAATTGCATTTTTATAAATATCCAATTAACGTTGTCGAAGGCTTTTTGAGCATCCAAAAACATTAAAGATGCCATCTTATCTGGGTGTTGTTCATAGTACTCTAGTATATTTATTACAGTTCTAATATTATTTTTAATTTGTCTCCCTGGAAGAAACCCATTTTGGTCTTGGTGTATTATTCCATTTATAACTCCTTTGAGTCTCTCTGCATAAATGGCAATAAAAATCTTATAGTCTACATTTAATAGTGATATAGGCCTATAATTTTTAATTTTTTCTGGTTCTGTACCCTGTTTATGTATTAAGGTTGTCAGTGATTCTGACCAAGATTTAGGAATTTTTCCGTCAAGTCTACAGGAATTAAAAGTTTCTAACATATGATTTCTTATTGTTTCATTATCTATCTTATACCATTCTGCAGGTATGGCATCTGGGCCTGTGGCCTTGTTGCTTTTCTGTTTTTTAATTGTTATTAGGAGTTCCTCCATTGTTATTGGTCCATCCATGGTAGCCTGTTGATCTTCTGTTATTTGTGGTAAATTTGAAGCCTCTAAATAATTAAAAACTTCATCTTCAATGACATGATCTTTAGCATATAATTCCTTATAAAAATTATACACAATATCTGCCTTACCTTCTGTATCGAATTTTATTTTACCATCTTTATCTTCTAATTTTTGGATTAATTTTGATTGACTCTGTTTTCTAAGTTTATACGCTAGCCATCTGCCAGGTTTATTTGCATATTCAAAATATTGTTGCTTTGCTCTTTTAATCTTTTCAGTTAGTTGGTTTTGTTCTATAACTCTAATTTTATGTTTAATTACGTTTATTTCTGTCTTTAGATCTCTATTCTTAGTATGTTGCTGCGATAAGGATTCTAATTGTTTTAATTCGTTTGTTAATTGTAAATACTCTAATTTCTTTTCCTTATTGTATTTTGCTGTATAAGATATTGTTAAACCTCTTATGTACGCTTTAACTGTATCCCATAAGTTCTGTGGAGTAGTATCTGATGTTTTATTAATTTCAAAAAATATTTTTAATTCCTTTTCAATCCAATCCTTATATTTCTTGTCGTTTAATATATACCTGTTCATCCGCCAATTGTTCTGTTTATTATTCATCGTCATATAGACCACTATTGGATTATGATCGGCCCATGTATTAACGTCTATCTCAACTTCTCTTATTTGTTCTGCCACCGTTTTTGGTGCCCATAACATGTCAATTCTCGTCCAAATTTTGTGAGGATTGGAATAAAAGGTAAATTGCCTTTTGAGAGGGTGTCTTTCCCTCCAAATATCGCTTAATAATAGTTCCGCTTTCATTTTTTGAAAAGTACTGGGTAGCAAGTTTCTTCTTGTTTTTTTGCCTTTTCCCCTTTTTTTATTACCTCCCCCTCCTGAGTGGTCTAATTGTCTATTCGCGATAGCATTAAAATCACCTATTATCAATAGATTATCAATAGCTAAATCTGTTATTATTTGGTGTAAATTTTTATAGAATGTCATTTGGTCTTCATTGGGGGCATAAATAGAAACAACCACTAGAGGTCTGGGTTCAATGTCTACTTGTACAATCAATATCCTACCCTCTTTATCCTTATATATTTGTTTGGAATTTATAGAATTCTTGACATACATCACTACACCTCTTTTTTTTTGGTCTGCTAATGCAGCATACATTTTTCCAATTTTGGGATTCAACAGTAATTTTTGGTTATCTTTTTTAATATGAACTTCTTGTAGTATTGCAATCTGAACATTTTGGTTTCTGATTTTGGAAAAAATTTGCTTCCTTTTTCTTGGTTCGTTAAGTCCATTAACATTTACGGAAAAGATTTTCAAGTCTTTATTCGTTGTCATTTAATAGGTTTTTTGGTTTCTCGCTGAGGTTGAACTCTTCTAGAGCCTTGGTCCTGCTCTATTACTTGGGCAGTTGCCCCCAGGTTTTCTTCTTGCTGAATTAGTGATTTTTCCCCTGGTTGCTGTTGAGCTGGTTGTAATTGGACCACTAGTTGCTTACTTGCATGGTCGGAGTGGCCCAAACCACTCTGTTCAAGAAAGAACATAGCTTGATCTACGTTTTCCAGTTTGTACCTTGTAGAGCGCCATGTCAGAGAAAGTCCTTGTGGAATAAGCCAACGGTAAGTGATATTTTCTTTAATCAAGATTTTGGTTAAAAAGTGGTAATCTCTTCTGTTTTCTCTGACACTTCTTGGAACTTGTTTTAATATCTTTATTTCTACTCCATGTCGTTGAGGCGGGGAGTTTCTTGAATAATGAAGTATCTCATCTCGCAACGCCTTTCTTGTAAATTTAATATGTATCTCTCTTGGGAGGTTGTGTCGACGGATATAGCTATTCGAAATTCGGTATACTTCATCGATTTCTTTCTGAAAAGCCATGGGGTCCTCTTGAAGTATACCTCCAATGATTTCCGCCATAGTCGTTTTTAAGTCTTCATCTTTTTCCTCTTTTATATTCTGAAATCGAAGTCCGTACGAAGCTCGTTGCATCTCCAGCTGGATAATAGATTCATCATATCTTTTGTATCTTTCATCAGCTCTCCCTTCAAGATACTCCATTCTTTTCTCATTTTTGTCAGCTTGCTCTTCAACTTTTTTAACTCGGTCATCACTTTCTTGAAGAGTTTGTTGAATCTGCTTTATCTGATCTTTCATCTCGCCCATATCAGCTTTCATTTGAGCCACCTCCACTTTAAATTCTGCCAAGTCAGCTTTTATGGCTTCTCTTTGTTGTGTTGCCTCCTCCTTTATGGCTTCTCTTTGTTGTGTTGCCTCCTCCTTTATGGCCTCTCTTTGTTGAGTGGCATCTTCTTGTGATTTGACCATAAAGTCCTTCAAAGCATTCAAAGTCTCATGAATAGTTGCAATATTGGACTGCATTGTTTTGTCTTTGTCTTTGTCTTTGGTAGACATGGTTAGCACTTGATGCGAAGGAGAAGAATGCGGTGACACTTGTGGAGATAGGGTAGTTGGTGTTGTTTGTTTCTTTGTTGTTTTAACAAAAGTTGAGGTGTGGGACATTATCAAATTAGAATCCACTATTTCAAATTTTAAGGTTAGTTTCAATTTTATATATAGTGAAAAGGAAAAGAAATTACTATAAATTCCAAATCTATTCAATATATTTTGTTTCCCTTATAATATGACTATACCAATTCAATAGCAATTCAATTAATAACAAAGTTCAAAAGAAGAAGAGAAAAAAGAAATATTATTGTTTAGTGCCACAGGAAAAAAAAAAACAAGTATTAGCCTTTTCAAGTAAAAGGAGGACAGAAAATGAAAGAAGAGAAGGAATATCAACTGTATATAGAAGACAAAAGAAAGAGAAGAAAAAAAAAGTTTTTTGGAAGAAAAGACTTTAGGAGGAGGGAAGAAAAAAAGAAAAGGGGAAAAAGTGAAGTAAAAAGAATTATTCAAAAAGAAAAAGAAGGAGGGTGGTATTTTAGTTCAACTATTTAGAATAGAGCAGGAACCCAAGGTTTATTAACAATGCATATAGTTTAAACCAAACTTCTTCTAGTAATAAAAATGTAAGGAAGAAAGTCAAAGAAAAATCAGGGAAAAAACCAGATAATTATTCAAAGACACAATAACAGTATTGTATACTTAAGTTCTTCTTATAAATCCTGTAATTTTGCTAGGAAGTAGAAATGAAGATCCAAATCTCAAAGGGTAAAGTTATGTTTGATTTCAATTCAAAATTCAAGGAGTAAAGCAATTCCAAAGCTTGCTTGTGTTCAAGATGGAGTCAGTTTATTTTCCAAATTCAAGACAGGAGCAAAGAACAAAGAAAGAGATCCCAAGATGGAGTCAAGTTAATTTTCGTGCAGCAGGCAGATGTTAAACCAAAGAGTTCTCAGCAAATAATCCAAAAGGTGTCAGCAATAATCCAAAAGGTGTCAGCAAATAGTCCAAAAGGCTCAGCAAGTATTCCAAATAGGTTAATCCAACAATAAGTAATCCAAGAAAGAAGTGATTTCAATCTCTTCTAGGTTCCATTTAATTCATGATTATTAAGTTATTCATGTTGTGAAAATAGGCAGCAAGAAAGAAAAAAAAAAAAGGCAGCAAGACTGTGTTCCTCCGCTTCAAAAATTAAGTCCAGAAGATTATGATTTTAAAAGTCTATCAAGAACAGATTCTGTTCATCACTAGAAATTTTCTTCAGCAGTTAAAATTTTCTAGATAGTCATATCAAATTTAAACTATTTTGTTAAAGCATAAAGTCAGAAAATTATTTTGTAGATTCCCAAGCTCACGTTCAAAATGGAAAAGTAAAAGTGAAGAAAAAAAATTAGGTCCGGCTGTTATTTGCGGATGGGTTTAAACAAGAAAAAACTTTCACTTTCGCCCTGGAAAAAAAAACTTTTACTTAAAAGTTTTACGATCTTCTGACTTAAAAACGAAACACAATGGAGATTTTTACCTTAAGTCCTTTCTCTGCTATATTCTTTTTCTATGTGGATGTAGATATTTTTACTTTCGCTTCTTTGCTTTTATTCTTCCCGCTGAGTGAGGGGAGAAAGCGCTGGCCGGTCCTCTTAAGCAAAGAGGAGCGGTTCTCCCGTCTCCGAAGCTGCGGGGCGAACCGCTGCCTCTGGAGTCCTGGCGATGGGTCCTCGGGCAGAGGAGAGCCCCCTGTTCATGGATCGGGCCATCCGGGCCCGATCCGATCGCAATTGCGACCTTCGGAGGGGGTAGAAGAGATTCGCCTGGCAGAGCCCTGCCAGACACGTCTCGCCGCGATCTCCACCAAACCGGAAGCCCGGAAATGTATTTTAAAATTTCTAACAACAACCCTTTCTCCTATGTATAGATTAAGATATGATATGAATAGTGTTTCTTCTTTTCTTTTTCTTTTCCACTCTTCTTTTTTTTTTTTTCTTTTTTTTTTTTTTTTTCCTTCTTGGGCTTTTAAAGAGAGGTAAATTTGGATATTTTTATAAATTAAGGGCAGCTACGATAAAATGGGGAGTTTTTTTCAAATGAAAGTAGGAATGTGTTTTCTAAGATCACTAGAAAGGGACTGAAGCACGATGGCACAGTTTGGAAAAATAGCAAATAGCCAAGAGAAATTTAGATAGCTATAGCACTTTAAAAATAAATGAAAGCAAAGAACTTTATCTAAAACCCGGATGATAGCGTTTGGAAAGGAGGTAGCACAGGATGAATGATATATACCAGAAATAATTGGATAAATAATTAGAAAAAAATGATTAATTTGACTAACAATTTGGCATTTGATATTGTATTGTATTATATTTTAATTTGAAGTATGTAAATTGGAATCTCTATAAGGTGTGAAAAATAATAAAAAATTATACCCCCCCCAAAAAGCATTTATTTTTAAAAGCTTCTTCATTTGTTGTTGATTTGTTAAGTTGTCTAGAACAGCGTTTCCCAACCGGTGTGCCGTGGCAGCCCCCTCTCCTCCGCCGCCCCCTGCCTTGGGGCGCGACTTCTCTCACGGCGGCGGCGGCTGTAGCTTCAGCTCCTCGGGACGAAAGCGCTCCCAGCCAGGGGGCTGCGAGAGGGGCGGGGGGCGCTTTCCCGAAATGGACGGAGAAAGCCCTCTCTTGCAGCCCCCTGGCTAGGAGCGCTTTTGCTGCGAGAGAGGGCTTTCTCCGACCGTTTCGGGAAAGCGCGCCCCGCCCCTCTCTCGAGCGCGCCGCTCCCCTTTTCTCTCAGCCCTCCCTGGCTTCGCTTCTCAATCCCTCCCTCCTTTCGTCTTTCCTTCCCCTTAGCCATTCTGTCTGAGGGTCTCCCGCTCTTCCCTTCCCCGCCTCCCAGGCTTTGCCTTCGCCACCCCCTTTTTTGGTTGGCAAGGAGTTCGCACTCGGCTCGAGGCCGCTTTCCCTGGCTGCGCTCGGAACCGACAGGGCGCTGCTCTCTCTCTCTCTCTCCCGTGAGGCGGAAAAAAAGAGAGCAAAAAACACCTTCTTGTAGCAGGCCGCCGCACAGTTTCTTCCCCACGCTCGTCCCTTCAGCAGCGAGGGAGGGAAGTCAGAGGGCGAGGAAGCGAGCGAGCGCTCTTGTCCTCGGTGCCCTCTGCAGCCTTCCTTCCTTCTTCTTTGCTGCCGCTGAGGGACGGAGAGAAAGATAGAAAGGAAAGAGGGAGGGAGAGATAGAAAGGAAAGAGGGAGGGAGGAAAGAGAGAGGGAGAGATAGAAAGGAAAGAGGGAGGGAGAGATAGAAAGGAAAGAGGGAGACACAGAGAGAGAGAAAGAGAGACATAGCAAGAGAGAGAGAGAAAAAGAAAGAAAGAGATAGCGAGAGAGAGAGAGAGAGAGAGATAGCAAGAGAGACAGAGTGAGAGACAGAGAAAGAGATAGAGAGCGAGAAAGAAAGAGAGATAGCAAGAGAGACAGAGAAAGAGAGATAGCAAGAGAGAGAAAGAGACAGAGAGAAAGAAAGAAAGAGATAGCAAGAGAGACAGAAAGAGAGAGAGAGAGAAAGAGATAGCAAGAGAGACAGAGAGAGAGACAGAGAAAGAGAGAGAGAAAGAGATAGAGAGAGAGAAAGAAAGAGACAGAAAGAGAGAGAAAGAGAGAATGAAAGAGAGATAGCAAGAGAGGCAGAGAGAGAGCAAGGGAGAGAGAAAGACATAGAGGGAGGGAAGGAGGGAGAGAGAAAGAGAGCAAAAAAGAGAGGAAGAAAGAAAGAAAGAGGGATAGAGAGAGAGAAAGAAGGGAAGGAAGGGAGAGAAAGAGGGAGGGAGAAATAGAGTGAAATGGAGGAAGAGATATTTTTTTCTCCAAACTTTTCTTTAGCCCCCCCGGCCCCCCGCCCCCTGTTCAGTGTTCTCCAGGATTTTGAAAATATGAATAATGTGCCGCGGCTCAAAAAAGGTTGGGAAACACTGGTCTAGAACAATAATAAAGCAGTCTTTAAAAAAATAAGTCTAATAATTTGAACATTATATAGACATTTATAGTTATTGACTTACCTCCTTGCCTCCAGCTTCAGCAACTGATTAGCACAAGAAAACAAAATTCTGCCTCTGTCTCTCCCTCCTAGCAGTTTGCCTCCCGGTAGCTTTAGTTTCACTTTCATTTTAGCATGTGGGCCTGCCTGCAGCTTCAATCAGTTGATAGTTAGGAGGCCAATAATCAGTTGCTTATGCTAATCAGGCTCTTGGCTGTTTGCTGCAAGGAGGTAAATTGCTGGAAGACAGAGGCCAAAGGGTGTGGGGCAACTGGGTGGGGCTACATTTGGTTGCATAAGACACATCCAAGTTTTCATTTTCTTTGGAGGGGTATAAAAAGGTGCATTTTATACTACAAAAATATAGTAAGTTTCACTTAACAAGGGAAATTTTAGGCTCAACTGTGGTCGTAATTCAAGAACTACTTGTATCTATTTTTGATGTACTTTTTGGAAAATATGAATTACAGATGTGCAAATCTTGGGGTTTCATAGTGTCCCACTGTTTGCTAGAGCATCCTCTTTCTTTTCCAGAATGTCACAACCTATTTTATATTGTGGAAGTTTCAATTCTAGAATAATAATAAAAAATAATCTCTGCATAATGAATATGACAGAACATACTCTTTGAGACCAGAATTCTGAATTTTAGCACAAGAAAAAATATGCATGTGTTGTACTTGAGGTTTTTGGTTTTTTTGCAAGCACCTCTGCTAAATATATTGCCCTTTTGAAAAGCTTATTTCATGAATATATGCATATGTGTGCAAATTCAGAATGACTGCTAAGTTTCAGTTTATGTATTGCTTTGAAAATGCAAAATTAAATAAGTAAATTCATACCCAACGCAAACCGATGAATGTCTTCTATATATATGCAATAAAATAAACACAAAAACATTGCCATCATCTCACATTGTTTTCTTCCTCTGTAAGACTGGATAAATATGGAATCCACTGCTCAGAGAATTATTGAGTTCAGGTTGTCTTTCATTCAAATGATTCTAACTCAGGAGATAGTCTTAAGAGGCTTGAAATATTGGCTGGGCCTTGTGATTGGCAGGTGGCATAAAATCCTTTTTATTGAGCCTAGATGAATGCTGATCTAGGCTGATCAACCCTTGGAAGGCTAATCTTGACTCTAGGCTCCTTCAGGAAAAGAAACCCTACTTGCTCAATATATTATGGCTGTAGTTAAAGAGTTGCTTGACCATCAAACTAGATCAGTGATGGCGAACCCATGGCATGGATGCCACAGGTGGCATGCAAAGCCATATCTGCTGGCACACAAGCCATTTCCCTAGCGCAGCTCCAACATGCATGTACAGTACATGCTGGCCATTTGATTTTTGGCTTACACGGAGGCTATGGGAAAGTGTTTTTGGCTTACAGAGGGCCTCCAGGGGAATGGGCATTTTTGCCCTGTCCAGGCTTCAGGGAAGCCTCTAGAGAAGTGATGGCAAACATTTTTTCCTCAGGTGCCTAAAGAGTGTGGGCATGCGCTATCAGGGCCACCATCAGGAATTTTGGGGCCCCATACAGCCTAAGTGTCTGCCCCCCCCGGCCATTTTAAAACTACTGCCCCCCAAATCCGGTGCCATGCCCACCATGGCCACACACCCTGGGCAAGCCCTCCCCAGGCCCTCTGAGGTCAAACACAGCCCTGATGTGGCCCTCAATGAAA